>NC_134885.1:14835444-15032944 GCF_041734735.1 Babylonia areolata | reverse complement strand
CTCTTAGCCCTTTACAAACATGGGGTCATTTGCATAACAGGCTGCCTACCTGGGTGGAGCTGACTGACGGCTGCCATTGGGCGCTCATCATTCATTTCCCGTGTCATTCAATCAGATTTCAGGTATGCACACATACACACTCAGACACACATGTAACATTTTACATGTATGACCTTTTCAGAAATCTTTTTTATTTACCCCGCCATGCAGGCAGCAATACTCCGTTTTCAGGGGTGTGCATGCTAGGTATGTTCTTGTTTCCATAACCCTCCAAATGCTGACATGGATTACAGGATCTTTAACGTGTGTATTTGATTTTCTGTGTGCGTATACACATGAAGGGGGTTCAGGCACTAGCAGGTCTGCACATATGTTGACCTGGAAGGGGGTTCAGGCACTAGCAGGTCTGCACATATGTTGACCTGGGAGATCGGAAAAATCACCCTTTACCCACCAGGCGTCGTCACCAAGATTCGAACCCGGGTCCCTCAGATTGAAAGTCCAACATTTAAACCATTCGGCTATTGCGCCCGAGTACTACAGGGAAATACACTAAGCCCCACATTATTCAATATATTTATAAATTAGATTATTGTTGATTGGTTCTTAAATACCCATTCAACAGCAGTTAGTTTGTCTGAAAATAAAAATATCTCTTGTCTTTCATAAGCTGGTGACTTAGTATTACTTTAAAAACCTAAACATGGCCTCAGTTAAAATTACAGCATCTAGATTTAAATTGCAAACAATCGGGTATTTGAATCAATAGAGACAAAACAACAGTAGTCATATTTTAAAAATCAGAATGACAAGTTCATATATATACTTTTTAAATGTGGAACAGAAGTCATAGAAACTACTGAGTATAAATATCTAGGAACAATATTCCATAAATCAGGCAATTTTGAAAAGGCTACAGAACACCTGGCAATACAAGGGAATATAAGCTGATGGAACATATTATCACCAGCCACATCATGTCCCATCTTGAGAACAATGAGATTCTCTGTCCAGAGCAGCACGGCTTCCGACACGGACGGTCATGTGAAACGCAACTCTTAGGGTATGTGGAAGAAGCGACTAGAGAGATAGAGAAGGGAAACCAGGAGGACACTATCATCCTCGACTTCTCAAAGGCGTTCGACAAAGTTAGCCATACCCTACTTGTTCACAAACTACGTCGTTACGGCATCAGAGGACGCACCAATGCCTGGATCAAGGACTTTCTCAAGGACAGACAGCAGGCTGTGGTTGTGGAAGGAACAAGATCCGACCTTCTACCCGTAGAATCTGGCGTCCCTTAAGGCTTGGTTCTAGGGCCGAGTCTTTTTCTTCTATACATAAATGACCTTCCTGATGGCATCAAGTCGAAGATCGCCTATTTGCCGATGACACCCTGTGCAGCAAGACCATCATAAAGAAAAATGACGAGCAAGTGCTGCAAGAAGATCTACACTCCCTTACCACCTGGGAGGAGAAGTGGTCCATGGAGTTCCATCCACAGAAGTGCTCAATGCTGAGAGTTTCCCGGAAAAGGGACAAGACCGCCCCTGCGTATGAGCTACATGGCCAAAAGATTGAAAACGTCAGCACCACAAAGTACCTGGGCGTCAACATTCAGGAAAATATGCAGTGGGAATCCCACATTGACTCCATCACCAAGAAAGCCAGCAAGACCCTAGGCTTCGTCTGGCGCAACCTCAAGATCGGCAACGAGAAGACAAAGGAAACTGCGTACAAAGCCCTTGTTCGCCCACTTCTTGAGTATGCAGCCACCGTCTGGGATCCCTACACTGCAAACGAGGTTGAGGCCCTCGAGAAGATCCAACGAAGAGCAGCAAGATGGGTCTCAAATCGCCACCGCCAAACATCATGCGTGGACTCCATCCTCAATTCACTCAATTGGCCTCCCCTACAACAGCGCCGCAAGAAAGCCCGCTTGGAGATGTTCTACAAATTCCACCATGGTATCATCTCCATCAACTCCAAGTACCTGCCCAAGCCATCTAAGAGCAGGCTGAGCTGTAGGACGAACAACAGCCTGAGCTACGACATTCCCTCCTGCACAACACTGTACAGGCAGATGGCATTCTTCCCAAGGACCATACCAGAATGGAACAAGCTGCCTCAGGAAGTTGTGACAGCCGAGTCACTGGACTGCTTCAAGTCCAGACTGGCCCCTCATCTCTAAAAGTGAATCCCCCCCCCACCCCCCCCATTCCCCCCCTCCTCCTAACCACCCATACACCCCAAATCACCCCCCGCCCCCCACCCCCCACCTCCCCCCGCTCACAGCTGATGCAGAGGCTTGGCATCATGTCAGTGCACGCTGAACGTACACTGGCTGGCCAGGTCGCAAAAAGAAAGGAAGGAGAAAAGAGAAAAAAGAAAGAGAGATTTTTTTTTTTTTTTTTCAATCCTCACAACAGCGCAATCCTCAGCAACCTCCCCAAACTACAACAGAACCATCAATAGAATGATGTTGGTTGTACAAAGGAAGAAGAAGAAGAAGAATAAAGAATCTCACAATCTTAAAAGAACTTTCAAGAATGAAAACACAAGCATACATACATATAATCTTAAAATTATTTGAGTCTTGTTTCACCTATCCTAACGTATGGAGCAAAAATATGGTTCCACACTTGTAAAAAAGTATATAATAATTCTACCTTTGAAAACATGTATTATAATTGTCTCATGAACAAATTTCTACATGAACATGTTCATTTAAGCTTTTGGGAGTCCACAAAGAGCCACAAATTCAACAATATTTGGGGAAGTAAGTAAATACCCCTTAACTGCAAAAGTGATGCCAAATTATAAAGATTTTGGTTTCACAAATCACAGGCATAAAAAAATTTGTATATTAAACTTGTGTGTGAAAATATGTGTAGCCGGGTTGCCTACGATCTTCGTTGGGCCAGCTTAGCAGACGACGTTTGTGACTCGCCGAAGGTTACTGAGGAAGTTGTAAATCGGTCACAAGTTATCTCCCTTTACAGGGAACCGTATGATGATTTTCATCAATTTGTTAAATTATAAACACTTCCTTATAGATGATATTATAGTTTTATGTTATGGGACTTCAGAACGATCATACTTCTCAAATGTAATGATATCATTTGGCCAGAAAGCCTATAACTTTTTAAAACTAATATTTATGCGAACGAGTTTTGGCGCGATCTTCGAAATCCACTCAGTTGAAGCATACAAAATACCTTGTTTTCTGTAAATCGATATAGATGCCGTGGAATTTAGATTGTGCATTAAAATGTAAATGATTAAGCTTCTTCTCGTGTACTGCTTTCCGTGTACACCTAAGTTATAGGCATGCGATGGTACGAAATGTCTGACGGCATTTCGGCGCCACTAAACTATCTCTTCTTCAAGCCATTGGAATTCGTCAGTGCCGATTTGAGCAAAATATGTTTTTACAATACCTAGACATTTTTATAGCGTGTCTTGCAGATGTTTGCATTTCTGTTATTAATTTGATTAGTATCGTGCATGTATAATTGCGTTGTAGTTGGTTTAAACGAAGTATTTCATTGTCGATCACAAGTGCCAAAAGCACCGCCAAGCGGTGCCGACACGGGAGCTGTCCGCTGAGTTTTCTCTTGAATTTTTACATAAAAAATCTTTACTCTACAAGCAGATTCTATTGATGATTTTTATATAGTTGGAAATTCAGGATTTCCAGTTACTTAACTGTTGCAATTATATTACATATCGCGACGTTTTAATTGTTGTAATGTACAAAAATGATACATGAACTCGTTAAAAGCTCGTTCATTCAGTGACTCTTTTTGTTTACAGTTTTTAACGACATTATTTTTGTAGAAAATGGTTTAGCTTAAGAAAATGCTCGTTTCTTGTAGTTTTGTGTGATATATAATATGTCTATGTTAGTTCCCCGAGCCGAAAGTCAGAAGCCGCTAAATTTGGTCAAACAAACACAAGCTTGGCCCCTCAAGGCTCGCGGAGGGCCGGTTTCGTGAGTCGCTTCGCGGCGCTGGCTTTGCGGTTCGGCGGAACAGAATATAAGGAGTGAGCGAGTGCCAGACAAGGAGAGAACTCTCCTGGCCTGGAAGAATGCAAGAATAAAAGAAGAAAACCAGCGCACTGCCTTCCTGAGTCTACCTTGCCTGGCTGCAGGTCTCTTCTGCTAACACCTTCTACCTGTCTTCACCTTCTCTAACACTACCTTACCACCCCATCACATATGCTTACACACGAGACAAAACAGCAAATATGGATTAACTTGATAGGAATCAGTCCACATTTAATATTCACATTCGTAGTCACATTTTCATGAATAAACTTGAATATGAATAATTGTGTCTTATATTGGAAGAAAAACAAATCTTAAAAAAATGAAAATTACTGATGAATACAGAACCGAACCTTATTTACTTGAAGGATATCTTAATTATAATCAAAAACAGTCACTGAGGAACTTCATTAAGAATATCCTGTCATTATAATGCGACAAAAAAGGGTAGATATGCAACACAAAAGAAATGAGGCTATGCCTATAATGTCAAACAATTAAGGTTGAATATCATTTCTTAGCTGATTGCAAACTACAAATACTACTAAACCCAGGATACTGGAAGATAAACTTGTAGAAATGTTTAGAAAAATTATCTGTAACTGCTTCCAAAAATGTCATAGCACATGACAGTTACATAATAACTGAACTTATTGTTCTATATTTCATTTACTGTAAACTTAATTTTTGCATGTGAATATGTGTGATTGCGTATGTGTGTCTTATAAACCTTGTTATGGTTTGACTGATAATCAAAACTGATTCTGATTCACACTCTCACAACACTTGGACAAGCTCAGAAACACATAATCACACAACACATTATGGTAAGTAGGTGCATATTTGTGTGTGTGTGTGTGTGTGTGTGAGTTTATGTCGGTACATATGCACACAAGTGCAAGTAATTCTAGGCAGCTTACAACTCCTAGAATCTGCAATAATAACTATAAATTTATTACCTTACTGAACAGGTGTAATAAATAAAGTTCAAATGTTAAGGTTAATGGTCCCCCATGGCCTTTTAAAGCCATTGGTGCAGTGAATATGTATTCACTGTGACCATTGCTTGGCATAAGAATGCTGGGCCCAATCCTCTCCTGTTGGGAATTGGACCTAAAACACTGATCACTGCTGAGCACTGTATCAGGAGTCCAATGCCTAACTGATTCAGTCACAGCACCCCTAATAAATTAAACAGCACTTAAAAAATATACACATGTGTATTGAACTGCAAATCTTCCTTTTACTTTGCTTACTTTGTGATTACATACAATATATGATCCATAGCAAACATTTCAGGACTGGGTTTTTTTTTTTTTGGTTGTTTTAAAGCCCACTTTTAGTTTCATAATGCATCTTGTGTTACTAATTAAAAACTACTTTCACAAAAAAGGGTTAAAAATGGAGAGGTAATTATGCAGGTACCATACCCATGTTAAAAAACCACACAGAATGTGACCTTAAATTCATAAATCATTCTTCCGAGCAAAACATCTGAATGTTTGTAAGTGGTACATTTCACCCAACACACAACATCCAGACATGGTGTATTTAGTTTCAACAAACAATTATTTTCAAGTCCACCACTTACTTCAAAACACTTTTCAAGTGTCAAACTGTAACAACAATCAACAATAACAAATCACGCACCCAGAACTATCAGTAAAAAATGGGATCATGCAGACTATGACTTGGATCAAGTACACAGACCATGCTGTATATCAGTGTCACAATCAGCAGTCATTTGATTTAAACCCTTTCACTGCTGACATTTTGCTGATAAAATGTCCAGAAAAAAAGAAAAAAATCATGCTTGTGATATCAGTTTGGTCATACTTCCCTAACTATTGGAAGAAACATAAAAAAATTTAAATCACCATGCTGTATTCCTAATATCAATACTAGCAGAAATAGAAATCTTTATATCATGCAACTTGTAAACCATACACTGATACAGACAGCCTGAGACAGAAAGAGTAGGTCACAGTAGTTTTCCCCCATTCACTCAATATCACACACACTTCACTTACATCCCATGTCTAGGAAGATCAAGGGTGTCAATTCTTATTGCCTAGCAGACAACCTATCTGCAATGTTGAGCAAAACAGAAAGTGTGGTATACGGATGTACAGTACACATCAACACAGCATGCAATAGGAGGAGTTTGTATTATACTCCATGTTTGGTGTTACATATACTTACCATGTCAAACTGATGCAAACTAGGTCTATTGGTTTGCTCTGCTTGGCCAAATTTCGTGCGCCTAACAGTGAAAAGACGGGCCCGCCCGCTCTCAGCCAATCAAACGCCTCTAAAAGCTATAAGCGCTGAATCATTCTGTGGCCATCAAAGAAAATGCCCCATGAGAACCACGGCGGAGACGCGGGGACGGACGGGCGGGCATTCAAGTTTGACATGGTAAGTATATGTAACACCAAACATGGAGTATAATACAAACTCCTCCTTTTGGTGTCATATACTGTACCATGTCAAACTGATGCAGAATTTAAAGCAAATGGAGGGCAACGCCTACTGGTTCGTATGGGGAGCCCTTGTAACTGAGACGGCAGTGTTAGCCACGACAAAGGAAATCCCCTTGGAACCGTCAGCCCTGGTCATACGGAAATTCCTGAGGTAGAAGTTGATGAAGGGATTCTCAGACCGCCAGAAGGCTGCCTCCAAGACATGCTGCGTTGGCACTGAGTGCTGGAAAGCAGCCGAAGCAGCTATGGCCCGCACTTCGTGTGCTCTGGGATGAAGACAGCTGATATCCCTGTGTGCATGAGAGTAGGCTCTATGAATGACTTGGGAAACCCAGCGGGAAATTGTGCCTGCAGCGATGTCTTTCTTGTAATTCTCATTGAGGGAGATGAGCAGACGCCTCTGAGAAGAACGCCTATGGTGAGACCTATCCCAATAATATTTGAGACACCGAACAGGGCAGAGATGCCTATCCTCATCATCTTGGGCAAGAATATCAGACAAAGGTCTGACCCTCAGAGAGGGGGAAGGAACCTCAGGGTCTTGGTTCTTAGCCAGAAACTCTGGAAGGAAACAAATAGTGATGGAACCATCTCTGTGGAAGGCCAGATCTTGCGGCATTCCACTAAGACCATGCAGCTCGCTTCTACGACGGCCTGTGGCCAGCCACAGAAGGAAAGTGGTCTTGAGGGTGAGGATGTCAAAAGGAATAGTCCCCAATGGCTCGAAGGGCTGTTTTCAAATGGAATCCAGCACCAGGAACAAGTCCCAGAGGGGCACTCTTCTGGGGTTTCTAGCTTCCTTCAGAGGGGCACCCCTAGCCACCTCTCTGAGCAGGAAATCCGCTTCAAAGGCGGGACCACCTAGCTATTTGAATTGTGGTACAGATGGCAGACCTGTACCCTCGCACAGAACTAGCAGACAGGATGAGAACCGAGGAGCAGTGAGCCAGAAAGTTGGCCACCTGCATGCTCGTAGGGTTCGTAGGGGGAATGCCCTGAGCTGTACACCACCGCAACCATTTCTTCCAGCGAAAGTCATACAAAGTCTCCGTTCCCTGCCTCCTTGCTCTGGTGACTATGGAGAGGAGGTCAGAGGAGGCACACCCCTGGGTCAGTGCAGCCGACACAGAGGCCGACCGAGGGGTCGAAGACTTCAATGGTGATGCTGACAGTTCCGACCGCACAGCAGCCATGCGTGCAGGTGGAGCAGTTGAGGATTGGAATGAGGAGTGCCCGAGCGAGGCTGCCTCAGCAGATGAGATTTGGTTTCAAGTTCCAGGGGTGGAACATGTGTCAGGGACTGAAGGTCCGGAAACCAGGTCTGGGCTGGCCATTTCGGCGCAATGAGGATCAGCTGCGGGCGTTCCAATCTGTCTTTCCGTATCACCTTGGACAGAATTGGAAAGGGAGGAAACACGGAGGCAATCAGACTGCTCCAGTCTAGAGAGAGAGCATCCACTGCCCACGCTTCTGGATCGGCAACCGAAGAGACATAAGTGGGAAGTCTCTTGTTGAACAAGGTCCACCATCGGTCGAAACCACTGTTCCCACCCCCCCTGAAGGCTGTCCTTGTCCAGGGTCCACTCTGTGCGTATGACACTCTTGGATCTGCTGAGAGCATCTGCCAAGATGTTGGCTTTTCCTGCTAAGTGTCTCGCTGAAAGTGCAATGCCCTTGCTGTGGCACCAACGGAGGAGAGCCTCGGTCCGCAGGGAGAGGTCTGCCGAGTGCGCTCCCCCCCATTTGTTCACATAACATGCGACCGTCGTCTTGTCCGTGAACAAGCGGATGGTTTTGCCAGTGGCCTCCCCCATGAAGTGCAGGAGAGCCCTGCGAACTGCCTCCAGTTCCAGAACATTGATGTGGTATAGGCGCTCCTCCGGGGACCAAGTCCCTGCTGCATGGAGTGAGTCCATGTGGGCTCCCCAGCCCAGGGAGGAGGCGTCTGTGAAGAGTGCCACCTGAAGAGTAGGTGGGGCTATGGGCACCCCCTGTGTCCGAAGAGGGGTGATTAACCACTCTGATGTCACCTCGAGGAACCACTCGCCCAGACATACCTGGGTATCCCATGGCTGAGTGCTCTGGGACCGGCGTAACCTCAGTGCCCTCTGGAGAGGGCGCTTGAGAACCCTGCCCAGGGGAATGAGAGGTGCTGTGGACCCCATCATGCCCAGGAGGGAAGAAAGTGTCCGTGCTGTACCTTGGGAGGAGCGGCACAAGTGGCTGAGGAGGCCTGCCAGACGGTCCCAGCGATCTGGCGTCAGAGAGACTATCATGGACCGCGTGTCGAATCTCATCCCTAGTCGAAGAACTGACTTGGGGACAGATCGCATATCTCCTGGTCCATGAGGAAGCCCAGTTGGGAGCAAAGGTCTAGAAGTCTGGCCGTATGACTCAGGCACAGGGCCTGCGACTGGGCCAGGATAAGCCAGTCGTCCAGGTACATACAGAGACAAATGGATTCCGAGCGGACGATGGACACCAATTCCCGCACCACCTTGGTAAACAGGAAAGGGGCAAGGGACAAACCAAATGGGAGGGCCGGGAACTGGAACCCCTTGTCCCTCCACACGTACCTCAGGTACCGATGGGATGCCGAATGGATGAGGATATGAAAATAAGCATCTTCCAGATCGATAGAGGTAGCCCAATCGCCTTGTTGGATGGTCTCCCGAATCTGTGCCTGTGTGTCCATCTTGAATTTGATTTAGGGGAGGAATTTGTTGGGGACAAGTCCAAAACTGGTCTCCACCCTCCCGAGACCTTTGGAATCATGAACAACCAGCCGTAAAAACCGGGGCCCGGGTCCGAGAGTTGAGATATAGCCCCTATGAGGAGTAGGTGCGATATCTCTTTCTCTAAGACGCTCTCCTGCTCCTTCGAGCTTGGCACCTAAGGAGGAGGAGTGGATCTTAGAGGGGGGCAGTCCTCCGCTCAAGGCAGCATGTACCCCGACTCTAGCACCGACACAATCCCGTCGTTGAGTCCCAGAGCACGCCACTGATGTGCATGCCGGGACAAGTTTCCTACTTGGAGGGGCTGAATGACTGGCGGTGATGAATCGGGGCCCAGTCATTGGGGGTGCTGCCTTCTGGCCTTGGGCATGGCCGGTCGGCTTGGACGGACATAAGGTGGTTTATTCCTCTGCCGCTGATTCTGCACACGCTGCTTTGACTTAGGCGACGTGGTATATGGATGGGCCCTGGTGGCTGGTCTCTTCAATGGCATAGAACCCTGGAGCCCCTGAGAGGTGTGGGCCAAATATGAGGCCACCTCCCTGTTTGTCTCTGCCCTGTGGCTGACAAAATGGGGCGCATACTGGCCGAAAAGGGAGTGCTGCTGTGCTGGGATGGACCGCAGGGCAGCCCTCTCCTCCACAGGAATGTTAGAGAGGCTGAGAATGGCATCATGCCGCGCTAGCACAGTATTGAAGTGAAGGCTGGTAGCTGTGTCTGCAGCTGCCGTGAGACCAGATGTTACCCTATTGCCAAAAGCGTTTAACCTCTGGTCGGTGAAGAGGCCAGGTGGGACAGAGGAAGGAGACCCCTGTCCTGATTAACCGGACGCTGTTCCCACAGCTCACTGGCCCTGTGGAGGAACGCGTCGAAGAAGGTGTAAGCCGTGGAAACCTCAAGGAGGCAGCGGCGGGCCAATTTGTCCCACTCTGCTAACGTTTTAAAGGATAGGGTAGCTGAAGTGGGGAAGGTGGTGCGCTGTGAGACCAACATCCTGTCTTGTGCGGAGGGCTCTGCTTCGCTGTAGGCAGGGTGGTCCTGTGTGTACCAGGACCACACCCCTCCCTTGGAGGAATCTTTAAGGAACTTTCCCGGGGAAAAGGCGCCCGGGGCAGAGAGGGACTCCCTGCCTGGAGGAGGGATGGAAGCAGCACCCCTGACAGTACAGGCTGGCTTATTAAGCCATTCCTGCACCATTTCTGGCACTCTGAGTCGCCTTGTGGTTCTGGAGTTAGAGTCACATGGCGTAAGGAGGGTCAAGGGTAACAAAGTAGCCTGAGGGACTGATTTGGCATACGTGACCCTATTGGGGAGGGTCAGTTCGAGCTTGGCAAAGTCTGAGTTTGGTTCAGGCTGGTCCCTAGGGAGGCGTGGGCTCAATCTGTCCCCCCTGGGATGTGGGTGAAGTGTGCTCATCTGCTTGTTCGTCCTCATCCGAAGACAGGGGCTCCCACTCTTGTTCGCAGTCCATCCCTTGCTGGGTGCCATCCCAAGTGGATGTACCCACTGGGGTGTCCTGTGAGCTGTGGTCAGCCCAGCGGGATGAGCTGGGACGATCCCGAGCTGGGACCATGGCCGCCACTGTTATGTCCTTGACACCTGAAGCGGGTGGGGAGTGTGTGGACCATAGGTCCAACCATGCTTGGGATGGTGGGTGCCACACCTTTTCAGAGAGGGCGTCCCTGGATGCAAGAGGGACCCACGAGTGGTGTGAGGGGACAAGCACCCACTCATCTCACTGTAGGACCGAGGGCTGGGCAGGTGGAGACAGAGCGTAAACCTGACAAGATGGCGTGGAGAGCCTTGGCCAAAGGAATGATTCAGCGCTTATAGCTTTTAGAGGCGTTTGATTGGCTGAGAGCGGGCGGGCCCGTCTTTTCACTGTTAGCCGCACCAAATTTGGCCAAGCAGAGCAAACCAATAGGCCTAGTTTGCATCAGTTTGACATGGTACAGTATATGACACCAAAATATGTATATGTTCCATGACTTTGCTGTACATCAAAATTGGTAAGATCAGTGTTTGAATATTGTATCATAATCAAACATTTTCATAACATATTTCTTTTACAGTCAAACAACATGATTTTATTAGTTACACTACACTGTGTGTGACCAGACTTTTTTTCAAAATCAAATCAAATATAATAATAATAATACTAGAAATAAAAACAAGACAATATCTAAATTTTTAATCTATTCTGTGTAACAGACAATTCTAACAAATCTGCTACAAAACTTGCTCAAGAACACACACACACAAAACTGGGCCAGTTTAATTTCAACATAACTGCTAAATCAATCCCTTGCAATTCAAAATATTTTTTTTTCTTGAATCTTGAATACTTCACCTGGATATGATCATAAAACGGAAATAAAATGAAGCTGATATCAAAGTTATTTGTTGTCCATTCACATGGATCGTTTTGTGACAATTTTGTCAGGATGGATGAGCCACCATGGAATAGAAAACCTGTTCTGTAATGTTCTTTCTTCTTCTTCATTTGTGGGCTGCAACTCCCATGTTCACTTGTATTTATTTACATGAGTGGGCTTTTACGTGTATGCCTGTTTTTACCCCGCCATGTAGGTAACCATACCCCTTTTTCCCGTATTAATGTTCATTCATGTTGTTTGTGTACAATAAAGGATGGATTGTATGTTCTTGAAATCAACAGTACTTTCAGATTAATCTAAATTTTCCTCAATAAATGTAGGAAAAAGTATAGATTAAGTAGGCCTGTGCGTAAACATAACTTCCATGCAGATCATTTGAATGTTTGTTATATGTCAGGTCAGAGGCTTTTCTCTGCTACTGGTAATCATGTAACCCAGTACTACCTGCCGCATGTGGGGAGTAAACCCAACTTGAAAAATCTGATCAAGAGAGGGATAATCTCTGCCAGATTCAGCACATCATTAAAGATGGCTTTTAATGGAGGTGGTTGCTGGCCCCCTATACATAACATGCGGCAAGCCTGCCCCACAGGTGTGTGGATACGCCCTGGCACCCACGAACCAGCCCCATGCATGGGTCAAACACCAAGAGGTAATACCAACGGCAGAGCAGGCGGAAGAGGAGACATCTCCCAAAGGCTGCAATGGCAGACAAGGATGCCAACAATGGGCAGGGAGACTTGCCAGCATGCCGAAAGAATTGCCGTGGACCCACAACATTTAGGGCTTGTCTACCTAGAGTGTGAAGCCTGGATTCAGTGGACTGCCCAGAACCATCAT
This sequence comes from Babylonia areolata, assembly GCF_041734735.1. Classification (NCBI taxonomy): domain Eukaryota; kingdom Metazoa; phylum Mollusca; class Gastropoda; order Neogastropoda; family Buccinidae; genus Babylonia; species Babylonia areolata. Next base: position 15,020,439 of record NC_134885.1, on the reverse strand, counting down.
TGGTTCAACGGGCAGAAAGGCATTTCTCAGCAATGTGCCATGAAGCACTAAAAGGGCGCAGTGAGACACAAGCAGAACACTGCTGGCAATCCGCTGCATCCTGATCTATCTCCAGCTGTCTCAACTATGTCTTGCTACTGGGTCCAGACAGGCTGGGACGAGAGAGTGAGGCTGACGACCTGCGCAACTCTCCCTCACTCTAATCCAAGTCAAGCGCAAGCCATGACTTCAAAATACACTGCGCAACAACTAAAGTCCTGTGGCGACTGGGAAGTGGTGAAGCAGCAGGTGTGGAAACACTGGAAGCTGTAGTTACAAACCTGTACATTGGCCGCCCAGGGCATAGGGTCACTCTCTACTGGACTGAAGTGGAGTTTGGCAGCCCCCTGAGTGTCTGAGCAGCCCTCTTTACAACTGCTGTGCTCACCTCCATGGAGAAAGGGACTAGAAAAGGTGCCCCAAACATAGCCTGCTTCACTTCTCCATGGCCAGCTTATCGCTCTTGGTGGGGATCCCTCATAGCAGTCAACAAACAAAGAAGAACAAAATAATGGTGCTCAACCTTGGCACATGGAATGTGAGAACTCTGCTGGATAACATCAGGGCAGACAGACCAGAGAGAAGAACTGCACTGGGTGTCAGAGAGCTGTCATGTGGACATAGCAGCTCTCAGCAGAATACGCCTAGCAGACACGGACCAGCTTGCAGAACGTGGTAGTGGATACACGTTCTTCTAGAGTGGTTGCAGCAGCACTGACCAATGAGAAGCAGGCATGGGATTTGCCATCAAAACTCACCTCGCCTGTAAACTTACGAAGCTTCCAGAGGGTATCAACGACCGCCTGATGACACTTCAGCTCCCACTTTCAAACAAGAGTGTAACGCTGATTAGTGCCTATGCTCCCACCACGACCAACCCAGATGACATTAAAGACAAGTTCTATGAAGAACTCAACACCCTCATTTCAGCAGTCTCACAGTCTGAGAAGCTCATTGTTCTTGGGGACTTTAATGCCAGAGTAGGTACTGACTACCAAACCTGGGAAATGATCGCTGGAAGACATGGCACTGGCAAGTGTAACAGCAATGGCCTTCTGCTCCTCAAGACATGTGCCACACATAACCTTGTCATCACCAACACCCTGTTCCATCTAACCATCCATAACAAGACATCATGGATGCACCTTCACTTGAGGTACTGGCATCTCACAGACTACATCAAGACCAGGAAGAGGGGCAGACAGGACATCAGAGTGACGAGAGTCATGTGTGGTGCTGACTGCTGGACCAACCACTGCCTTATTGTATCCAAATTCAGGCTTCGCATTCTGCCCATGAGAGGAACCCAAGGTCAGAAGACTGCCAAGAGGCTGAATGTTTCCAAGCTGAAAAGCAGCAAGGTTGCAGAAGAGCTCGCTGATGACCTTGAAGGCAGACAGCCAGACACACCACAGAAAGATGGGACCAGCGTTGAGGAACAGTGGGGGTGGCCTTAAGAGATACTGTCTACACTACTGCCTTTGAACATCTCGGACCAGCAACCTGAAGAAACCAAGACTGGTTCAATGAGAAAGATGAAGAAACAGAGGCACTGATAACATAGAAAAATAAACTGTTCAGAGCGCATCACAACGACCCCACATCACAAGCCAACGAAGATGCCCTTACTAATGCAAAAAGAAAGGTGCAGAAGAAACTTCACGAGATGCAGGACAGCTGGTTCAGCAAGAAGGCAGATGAAATCCAGATGAGTCCTCCGGCTCCTCAACCATCCTCAATGCAGATGGGACACAGCTGCTGACAGAAAAGAAGCAGATTCTGGAGTGGTGGGCTGAGCACTTCAAAAACGTCCTCAACCACCTTGCCAACATCAATGACGAGGCCATTGCTCGCCTGCCCCAGGTAGAGATCAACGAGGACCTCGACACTCTCCCTACAGAAGATGAAGTCATGAAGGCAGTGAAGCAACTCTCCTGTGGCGAAGTGCCAGGATCTGATGCTATGGCTGCTGAGGTATACAAAGCAGGAGGCCCTGTCATAATGCAAAAGCTGACTGAACTCTTCCAGTCCATGTGGAATGAGGGACAGATCCCACAACAGTTGAAAGATGCCAGCATAGTCCACATCTACAAGAGGAAAGGCAACCGCCAGTCTTGCGATAACCACTGAGACATCTCCCTCTTGTCCATTGCTGGGACGATTCTGGGTTGTGTCCTGCTCAACTGCCTTCTCCAACATCTTGTGTTTGTTCTGTATTGTCCATGTGTTCTGTGTGGCTTGTTCAGGATTAAAGAGGCTATGCCAGACTTGAATAAAAGCTAATTTGTATTTGCACATTTCTTCTGTCTTTGCTGCTGTGTGCACATGCCAAATGATCAGTATAAGGACAAGCCTGGCACCTCCTTTTTTGAGGTTTGTTCCAATGTACCTTTTATTTACCTGTGTGCTAGCTGAATCGGTAGCGTAAGCAACACTGACTTGAAGTTGTGTACCTTGTGAATGGAGAGAGTTACCACTCTTTACTATTTGTTAATCTTGAGCAAGGTCTCCTCCCAGAAAGCCAGTGCAGCTTCCGTGCTGAATGTGGGACTGCCGACATGATTTTTGCTGCGCGCCAACTCCAGGAAAAATGCCAGAAGCAACACAGTGACCTCTTCATGACATTTGTCGATCTGACCAAGGCTTTCGATACGGTCAGCAGAGAAGGCTTATGGAAGATCATGGAAAAGTTTGGCTGCCCCAGCAAGTTCACCACAATCGTCCAGCAGTTCCATGACGCCATGATGGTGAAAGTTCTGGATGATGGAGATTAGTCAGAGGCCTTCCCAATGACAAACGGCATCAAACAAGGCTGCTTTCTTGCCCCGACTCTGTTCAGTATGGTATTCTCCGCTAAGCTAACAGATGCCTTTCCTGACTGTGAAGAAGGAACCCATGTCAGGTACAGAACTGATAGGACATTGTTCAATCTCAGGCACCTGCAGGCTGTTACAATGGTGAAAGTGACTGTCATCAGAGACCTCTTGTTTGCTGATGACTGTGCACTCAATGCCAGCAAGGAGCTGAAGATGCAGTGTGAAATGCACTGCTTCTCACAAGCCTGCGACAACTTCGGTCTCACAATCAGCTAAAAAAATACGGAAGTTATGTACCAGTGTGCCCCAGGAAAGTCATACCAGAAGCTGCGCATCACGGTAATGGGGCAGAACCTCCAGAACTACCTGGGAGCATGCTCTCTCGTGCAGTGAACATTGACACTGAGGTCAACAACAGGATCGCCAAAGTCAGTGCCGCATTTAGGAGACTCCGTGAGAACGTCTGGGAGCAGACAGGACTCAGCTCAGAGCTACCACCAAGCTGAAGGCCTGCTGTGCAGTGGTCCTTACCACCCTCCTTTACGCCAGCAAGACCTGGACAGCAGACATGCCAAACAGCTCAATCACTTCCATCTGAGCTGTCTCCACAGACTCCTCCACATCAGGTGGCTGGACAAAACCCCCGACATGAAAGTCCTGGCCTCTGCAGTGTCTACAACCTCCTGCAGAAAGCCCAAGCCAGGTGGGCTGGACATGTGATCAGAATGCCAGACAGTCAACTGCCTAAGCAACTGCTGTACGGTGAGCTGTTAGGACAAGAGCTCAGTTGGAGGGCAGAAGAAACACTACAAAGACTGCCTCAAAGTGTCCTTCAAAGACCTGGGCATCGACAACACATAGGAGGTTCGCTTACTCTAGACCGTCCAGCTTGGCACAGAGAGATCACCACAGGAGCCCATGCAGCTGAAGCTTGGTTCATCACCAAGGCACAACAAAAGTGTGCTGTGCGCAAGGCCCGAGCAGCATCCACTGCCACAATAGCACCTGCTCACATATATCCCACAAGTGGGAGAGCTTTCCGGGCCCATACTGGCCATATCAGTCACATCTGGACTCAAAGCCATCAATCTTCTATCTGATTTTTGCAGCCATGGTCATCTTTGAATCCGAAGGACGATCATCAATCATCTTCAGATGAACAGTTTGAATCATATCAGGAAAACGATAAAACATGACATTCATCAATAATATTGGTATTCCTAGGAGACGATATGATTAACAAATAGTAAAGAGTGGTAACTCTCTCCATTACACAAGATACACAACTTCAAGTCAGTGATGCTTACGCTACCGATTCAGCTAGCACACAGGTAAATAAAAGGTACATTGGAACAAACCCAGACACTTCCTCAAAAAAGGAAACGCCGGGCCTGTCCTTACACCAATCATTTGACATGTGCACACAGCAGCAAAGACAGAATTATTTGTATAATTTCCAGTGGATAAACTACCGAGGCAACCATGTATTTGTTCTGTATTGTCCATGTGTTCTGTGTGGCTTATTCAGGATTAAAGAGGCTATGCCAGACTTGAATAAAAGCTAATTTGTGTTTGCACATTTCTTCTGTCTTTGCTGCTGTGTGCACATGTCAAATGATTGGTATAAGGACAGGCCCGGCACTTCCTTTTTTGAGGAAGTGTCTGGGTTTGTTCCAATGTACCTATTATTTACCTGTGTGCTAGCTGAATCGGTAGCGTAAGCATCACTGACTTGAAGATGTGTACCTTGTGTAATGGAGAGAGTTACCACTCTTTACTATTTGTTGGTATTCCTAGAAAAATTAATGCCCAACATTTTGTAATCATGTCATTAAAGTATATCAACTGTCCATTGCTGTATTTCATGAGTTTCTATGATAGTCCTATCAAAGAAATATAACACATACCACCATTAACCAATTCCAGATGTTGAATACCTTTTATGACTATCATATACACCAAACTAACAAAGAACATTCTGTTTTGAAGTGATTAAGTTTCCATGATTGTCAAAATCAAATTATATTAGACATATACTGATATTTGTAGAAAGACCAGTAATTCAATTATTCTATTCATGATAATAAAACCATTTCATAGAATTGCAGTGCCCTCATTCCTGACAGCTCATGATCCTATTCTCCAGAAAATATGATAATAATAATAATGAAGAAGAAGAAAAGCTGCAAGATCTCAATACAAGCACACTACAACAATAAAACTGATTATCATGTCCACAACAGAAGCAGTAATAAAGCAAATCCTAATGAACCCTTGCCACCCATCAACATCTCACTAAACACTAATGAACCACTCTGCCCCCCATAAACAATCTCATCAAATACTAGAAAACCACTCTGTCACTAATGAACATCTCATCAGGAGGACCATTCAGCCAACCATGAACATCTCATTAACTCTTTCGTTCCTATTTTTCTATGAACCATCACTCCCCCTTGTTCTGAGATCCCTACCATCCGCATATTCCCTTCATTCCTGGATTTAGAGAAGTGAAAGAAAGTATGAAGCAGGGTACTTATTTTGGAGGCTTACGGTAACACGGCTCATTACAGTACACTAAGATTGTCATATACTGTTGTGTTCACAACTGATGTGAGAAGCTGTCTGAGACCCTGTTGACACTATAGGGTGACATCTCTGGTGACACTCAGGTGTAAAACGGGTGACTTTGGGGTCAAACACAATGCATACAACTACGTACTACATGCAGGACAGTGTTTTGCTTGCAGAGTATGCACATTATGCAGGTATCTCAGTGCCACACTGCTAGTCATATCCACAAAAAATTGTCACTACTATTGTCCTTATCATATGAATGATTTGAACTTTGTCTCAAAGAGAATATATGCCTTTCACTACACTAGCAGTCACTGAGCCAGAATCAGATCATTATCTACACAATTCTTGAACAAAAACTATTCAGAAACGATACTGTCTCTAAATACGGATGTCCATGTCACAATCATCACGTAATATGCCACACAAAGGTGACACGTGTGTGATATACCTTGAAGCAGTCATGCCAGTTACTGCACAAGTATACACCACAATTTTCTTACTTTTAACTTTTCATCACCCGCTATCTGTGCTTCTGTAACAACAGCTAACTGCACTCTCTCCTTATCATTCATTTAAAACAGATCAAAATCATTATCTGTTAGAGCGTTGTAAAACTCATGTTCAGAAAACTGGTCACAATCCGAACTTTCTACACATTCCGTTTTTCTGTGTCCGTGTGTCTACACAGCACATCAGCAAGAATGTAGTGGCGCCCACTTTCCCACGGCCTAGGGAGGGGGAAGCAGGTGTCTGGCATCCATTCCACTCATAAACACTGCCCCGCTAGTGACCCGATCAAGGATAGATGACGCGCACTGATGACGCGACTCGCAGGAAGTTCAAAGCGCTTACTGCGAGAACCGATTTTCCGGGCTGCAGGAAGGAAAGGGGGAATTCTCTGCTGCACGGTTTTCCGGCCTCCAGGAATGAAGTGTAAAAATCCTGTAAACCGGTAAACCATGCTGCAGGGATGAAAGAGTTAACGCTAGAGGACTACTCTGCCAACCATGAACATATCACTAAACACTGGAGAACCACTCTGCCATCAAAGCATTCTCCTGAAGTGGTTTGAACAGATGCACAGGGTTGGACTTCAGCCAGGTGTAAAACCCCACTGATAGTTCTCGAATGTAACACATTTTGCTGATGATGTGTGCAAACATTCTGTTGGGGTCTGGGCGGTTCTGCCTGAGCAGCCACAGCAGACACTGGGCTATGCGCCACTGGATAATGCTGACCTTGTCTGACTCCTCCATGTCCTCTTCCCCTGTCACATCAACAGCCAATGGCAAGATTATACATCACATCAATTGCATGTCAGTAAATAAAATAATACACAGTCTAAGTTATTGTCAGAACAGAGAAACAGCAAAGTGATAAAATGGTTAAGAGGCTTATCTAACAATAGTGTTCATGAGGTTCTGGGTTCAAATCCTGTTCTCACCCTTTCTCCAAAGTTTGACTGAGCATCTAGCCATTTGGATGAGATGATAAACTGAGGTCCCGTGTGCAGCATGCACTTGGCACACTGAAAAAGAACCCATGACAACAAAAGTGTTGTCCTCTGGCAAAAATTCTGTAAAAGGACTCCACTCTGATAGGTACACAAATATAAATGCAGGCACTCATTAAGCATGTTGGGTTATGCTGCTGGCCATCATTTGCCAAACTGATGTGGTGTAGTGTATATGTATTTGTCTGAATGCAGTGACACTTCCTCGAGTCTTGTGTGTATGTTTGTGTGTGTGCATACAAGCAAATCTAATAATAATAATAATAACTGGACATTTATCAGTGTTCTCCTCATTGCACAAAGCGCTTTACAATCCACACACACACACTCATAAGAAACAGACTCAGTCCTCAACTCACAATCATGCACAATAAACATATGTATGCGCATAGAAACTCGTATGTACAATACAAAACATACATACATGAATGCATACATGCAGCCATACATACATATATTTGATGCACACAAAAAACAGCATTACAAATATACCTACACAATCAACTACTTTCATGTATGAGAGAGGGTCTAGAGGAAACGCTGCTGGAAGAGGAAAGCCTTGAGGTTAGATTTAAAGGAAGGTAGTGAGGGGCTGTGACAGACATGGTGAGGCAAAGAGTTCCATATCTGAACAGTAGATGATGAAAAGGCTCCACCACTGTGCTGTTCTCTTTTGTATTTTGGGACGTGGAAGGTTCTATCATTGGCAGCACAGCAAATAGAACGGGAGGGTTCATAGATTTGAAAGATGTCACAGAGGTACCGGGGTGCAGTTCCAGATATGACATGGTAGCAGAGACAGGTGGCTTTGTATTTGATTCTTTGCTCTATGGGTAACCAGTGCAACTCTTTTAGAAGGGGTGTGCTGTGTGCAGATCTTTTTGCTTTATAAATCAGTTTGTTGGTGGAGTTTTGTAACTGCTGTAGTGGTCTGAGGAGTGTTTATGGACAACCGATGAGAAGAGAGTTGCAACAGTCTAATCTGGAGAGCATGCATGAACTAATAAAGTTTAATGCAGATTTGTATGTAACTGAGCATGTCATACCCAAACTACATTCATCCGTGTGGAAAACAAATGTGCATGTATACATGAGTGTGTGAGTATGCTATTGCCAAAGCAGAAGTCTTTTTTTCTTTCTCTCTTTCTTTCGTCCTTCCTTTTCTCTCTCTCTACATGAGGGAGACTTGACACTGACCAACAGTGACCACCAACAGAGACTGCAGCAGCACAGCCTCATCACGTGACAGACCAAGCTTTCTGATGGTGTGTGCGCAGTCAAAGCGCTGCAGCACGGTGTGTGTGTCCAGGATCTTGGCCATCTCGTGGAAACAGATGGTGCTGCCTGACTCCAGTGTCATCACTTTCAGCTGGTAGTTGTAGTTCCTGAAGGTACACAGCATTCGGAACTCACATCTGTTGTCTGTCAGACAGAAATGTATAACTGATCATTTAGAACTCACATCTGTTGTCTGTCAGACACAAACATGTAAATAGGTAAATAAATAAATAACAAGAAAGGCAAAGCCATCAAGACTTGTGCACTTAACCCGACAAAGGAATTAAGAAGAAAAAAAAAGAAGAAAAAAAGAAATGGATAATCTGGCAAACACACACACACACAATTTGATCTAGATATATATGTGTGTTTGAAAAAAAAAGTGAAATACTGGGAACGTGGAATGCTTCATAATGGAATTGTTCCATTTCTAGCATGCAATTTTCAATTCTACGAATTGTCGAAGCTACACCTTGCCTCAAAAGCCCACAATACTAGCAAACTATTTACACCGTCTGATGAGAGTAAATAAATAGCGGAGTTGTTACACAATAGTTCTTTCTGAACTGTGAAAAAACAATTAACGGGAATCCCCAAACCAAAAGTATGTGATATTCTGCATTTCCAGAACTGTTCCATTTCATTTTATATGGGTTACTTTGTGACCTCAGTCATGCCACTTGCATGTTCATTATACCAACCTGCCGCCCCTTTCGTGTCAGCTGAATGGACTATTCTGCAACAGCTATTTCTAGACAGGCAGCAAACAACTAAAACATCCTTTGGTACCTCGAAACATCGCTGTCTGTTAGGAGTTGCTTAGCATATTTGTACTTGGCCTCCAAATGATATGAAAAACAGTACATTAAAGATTATGTTACTATCAAAAATGTTTAATACATCTTTCAAAGCTAGGTACCCTATGTTTTAACAGATGCACAGTTGGCAAAGGTCAGAGTTGTCAGAATGCAACATGATGTAACTGAAACTGTTATTGGAAAATCAGTTTTGTATATCTGTATGCTTGTTGGGGACATTTGTGCAGTAAGTTTTTTTTTAGGCCCATGCGCAAATCTCTCTTAGAATAAAAACTCAGCTGCCTTCTTCGCCTCATGTCAATTATATGTTATCGCGAATTACTGAGTGAATGTGGCACACTGTATTCCAAGATATCCACCTCTGTCGATTCGTGTGTGGTCTGTCAAGTACAGTTTCTGTTGTGTTAATTCTAGTTGATGCAGTAACATCTGTAAAACATTTGTACGCAGTAAACACGTCAATGTTGTAGTTAGCATCATTCTCAAATGTAAATAGTGTAAGACCTTCCCACCGAGTATAAAACACAAAAGCCTTTTTCTGGCTTGAGTCATGTTTTAAAATGTAATGTTTAAGATGAGTGTGAGCTGTTGTAAGAAAATTATCTCTCTTACTAATACTGAGTTTTCAGCCTATAAGTGTAACGTCCCATTAACAGGCACATTGAAAGACGTGTGTGTAAATGTAACTTCCACACTGAGCAATGAAGTTCCATTTTCAGCAAAAAAATACTAATGAACTGCTATTATTCACTGTGTCAGTATGTCACATAAAAATGCTAAGTTTTGTGAATAAAAAAGAAAAATGTAACAGTAATTTTTTGGTGAAAATATTTAAATCTATTTTGTGCCCTTCTCAGGGATGCAATATCATTATGATTAGAATGTATGGAAAGAACTGATCATTTGCTATTGTTGTGCCAAATTTGGTATCAACTGACTAAGTATTTCCAGAGAAAATGACAATGTTAAAGTTTACCTCAGACGCACAGACACAGACATACACGCAGATAGACAGACACACACATAGACAAACGAACACCAGGTTATTACACAGACTCGCATTGTTTACACAACCGAGTCAAAAAGGAAAGATAAACAGGAAACATAATTAACATATTAATAAGATGGGACACATGAGTCAAACTCTGTGAACTGAATACTAACACAGCCAAAGGCATTCTCAACCCTCACTTTTGATCAGGTTGATCTGATCAGTTAAGGACAGCTGCGTAAAGCCGGGGATGGTCTTGCAGAAAGCGATGTACTTGCGGATGGTCTGGTCAAGCACGGGCACCAGGTGTTGTCCCATCAGCCACTGCCGGTTATCAATGTCAAGCCCTGTCTTGGTGTAGATGTCCAGGTATTCTTCTTTGGACAGCGGTTTGCAGTGAAACAGCTCTGCCTTTGCCTTGCATGCTTCCTGTGATTGAAAAAGTAATGTATCTCTGACAGTGAGACACGGGAACAGCCAAAGAAATTTTCTGCAACAATCAAGGACTTCAGTGTTTGTGGTGTTGAAACTCCCATGTTACTGACCTCACTAGTTTTCAGGCACTTGTGGTATTTCCTGCGACTGATAAGGGGACGTGCCTTTGACAGTGAGACATGGGAACGACTGATGAAACCTTCTTCTGCAATAGTCAAAGACTTCTGTGTTTGTGGGGATCAGACCCTGTGTTCATTATGTTATGTGTTTCTATTAATGGAGTTTCATCAACCTGTACTTCCCCACCACACAGGAACTTACATTTCACTTTTCTTTCTCGCTTATAAATGAAGACGCAAAGTTAAAAGGGAAGGTGGTATGGATCAGGCACAAGCTGCGAAAACCAGTCCTGACATGGGAAGAGAAAAAGTGGCTGACCAAGGAACACCTGGTGAAGAGACCTCTGGGCAAATACCAAGAAGATGGTACTTATCTGGAGTGAAACACAGGCAAAGGCACAGGATAGGGGACTATGGAGGTCTCTTGTATTTTTGCCCCCCCCTTTTTTTTTTTTTTTGCTGCCCCATCATCAGCACTGTTTCAATGGTGTTTCTCCCATGCCTCTCATTTAGAATCACCCTCACACCCAAAGTTCGTCTGTTCCAGTCTCCACATCAGCAGTCCACAGGAACTATCAATGTTTAGGTCACCAGGAGGCCACATGCCTGAGGAGACCCCGCACTGCTGCTGAGTTACCTTGGTGATGTTCAGTAGCACCTGTTCTGATTCAACATACAAAGGACACCACCTGCTAAGCCCCCTACTGATGACAATAATCACTCACTAAACTAAGTTAGTCACAGAGCCAGACTGAGTAAGTGTATACGCCAGAGTGGAGACCGCCACCACATTCCTCTGACAGTCCCACATGAATCTACCAACACCAGGCTCTTGTTGACAACCATAATCCCAGGTGGGATGAAAGGCCTTAGTAAAGTAACTCAGCCACTCCCACTCATGGGAACAAGCAAAGAAATCTGTGATTATGGGCTGCAACTACCATGTTCAATATTTTGTTTCTATGAGTGGAGTTTTATGGACTTTTTTTCCCTCCACTAAGGCGTTCATGGTATGTGTATGCTATGTGTGCTCATCATGACCAATTACTGCACTGAATGCTGGCATACATTACAGGATACATGAAACTAAATTATGTTTAACAGATATCTGTGTCTCTGTGTGTGTCTGTGTGTGTCTGGCAAGTCATAATTACTGCAACAGGCTGTCTGCTGGTGTAGTTCATTTATAAAGTCCACATATTTTTTTGGCATTTAGCTGTCATGTTCATTACACACACACACACACACACACACACATGCGTTATCATCCAAACAAACACACAAGAACCACTCAGATACACATACAAGAATTTGTTGCTTCTGGATTAAGCCTATCTCAAATTACTCACAAAGCAAGCCATCTGTTTTGCCAACAGTTCCTTGTCACTCAGTCTGTCAGAAGGCATCATACTGATGTTGTCATGGGACCGGAGAAGATGGTGTACAATCCTGGCACACTCCTCATCACTCAGATCCTCCTCTCTCCTCTCACCTGGCAATGAACACGCCTCCTCTGGAGCCTCCCAGTTCAGATGTGAAAACTCAGTAGACAGGGACAAACTGGTATTTGATGATAAGTTTTTCTCCTCCAAAAATGGAGATGAATCAGTAACCAACCCAACACTTGACCTCTGCACACACTGTGACAAGTCAGTATCAGACCAAGATCTTGACCTCTCCAATGACGGGATGACTTCAGATTGTGATGCAGACAACGGCTTTTCCAAGGACTGTGATGAGCTAAAACCAGAGAATATAGAGACATCTGATGCTGATGCTGATGCTGATGCTGATGATAAAGATGATGATGAAGCATCAACAGCTCTCCCTGTCTCACCAAACACATTGATGGGAATGAATGGCAGTGATGAAGGCACTGTTAATTCCAATGGTCCATCCAAAATTGAAGCGACTGATTCTTCTGTGGAGAATGAGATAAGTGAGGCATCTGTGAAATCCATGAGAGGTGATGTGTCACTTGTTGGTGAGCAGTTGTTGACTTTTGGAGAACCAGGTGTTGAGGAATCCCTGCTACAACTACTGCTGTGTATGCTGAAGGGAGTGGCTGCAGAAGAGGTTGAAAGGGGAGAGTCCACAAGTGATTTCTTCATCATCTCTTGATACTCTAATATGTCCTGTGTGCGTTTGGCATGGGTGTACCGCCCTGTTTTGATGGCTGCAGAAAGCACATATGAATACTTTGTTAAATGCTAAACCACTGCTGAATATACACATCAGGTGAAAGCAAAACATCATGATACATAATTTCATGAATTATATCTATACACTTGCTTCTACCCTGTGTGTGTGTGCATGTGCATGCAGGTGCCAGGTGTGTGTACATGCTGGCCTGCACATATAGAGCATGTGTGCATATATGTACCTGTGAGAGATGGTGTGACTATATGAGTTTATTTCTGCTAACATCTTCCCTGTTCTGGGTGGTTTCTTAAACTACAATTCATGGCCATAAAACCAAAATGTGTGCAGACAAAAAAGTTTATATTTAAAGAGGACAGAATTGGTAAGTGACGAAGAACCACAGGAAAAGAGTTCTGTGGTACTTAACATAAAAAAAAAAGTAGTATAAGGGATGGGGGTTCTATATACAACGATTTTGGCGTTAATAAGGCCCAACAACGCCCTCAAGCATAAAAAAAACCCCCGTGCGATCGGGTTTTTTCGGCTTAAAAAGGTGTAACAACGCCTTAAACCATAAAAACGAAAACGGCTTAAATATGTGTATGGAGAGCCAAATCACAAGATAAAAAAAAAAAAAAAATGATGGTTGGATATGTGTATGGAGAGCGAAACGGTCATGGGGGTTCTATATACAACCGACCCCAGCCCAAAACCGCGCAATACCGCCCTCAAGCATAAAAACGAAAAACCGGCTTAAATATGTGTATGGAGAGCCAAATGGTTCTTAAAGAGAGGAGGTTGGGTCAACCGTTCACATATGAACGTTTGACCTAGTTTGCTTTTTGGATGGTTTACCATCTTGAATATCAAATAGATTTTTCTTTAACAACTGAGTTTTGTGTTTCGATTTTATGTCTGTTTTCATTGCATTGAATTTTTCAACTTCAGCCAGAATGAGACTAAATTCTTCATCGCTTATTTTATCATCTTCTAATGCTTTTGAAATAAGATCATTTATAGTGTTCAGTTTTGACTCGGCCAACACGCGAATCTCGTTGTGCTTCATAGCTTGTGACATTAATTTTTTATGAATAAATTTACAAGTTAAACCAACCACACCAAGGAGACCAGCTCCCACTTCTATTCCAATAGCTACGGGAGCAGCGGCGACACTCAACAGTAATCCAACACCCGATGCCCAAAGGGCGAGACTAAGAGTCGTCAGCGTTGTATCCGCGGCTGTAGCGATATTTACACCGCGTTTATATTTTTTATAAAATAAAGTTCTTTCATCACGCTCTTTTTCGAGGTTGTTTTTTATATTCGATATCTCTCGTAGGCGAAACTCCATTATTCTATAGTAATCATTTTTTGTTTTTAAATGATGGTAACAGGATGAGGAGAGTAGCGCAGTCTTTTAAGCTGAAGAGGTCCGATGTGAATAAAGTCGAGAGATATTTTATCTAACGATGGACGTTTGATGACACCTTCGAGCGAGAATTCTATAGAGGGATCGGGTTGATCAGATGGGCCAACCACTGGAATTTTGATGGTAATTCTCAAGAGTTTATTTTTAAGATTTCCAGACCATTTTATCTGCAACCCTTTTAAAACTTCTACAAAATCATCTGGCACCCCACTAAGGAGTATATCTAAAACGATAGTTGACCCCTGAATAGGCGGCTTAAAATCAAACTCTTTAATTAACCGCAGTGTACCAGTCTTTTTACCTTTCATACCAATAACATATCCAAAGTCGTCGCTGTTAACGACGATTAGATCTTTACGCGTATGATAGGAAGCCAACAGTTTACCACTATTTTGTATTTTTTGTAGAGCGTGATTTCTTCCAATACTAACATAGGGTTGTTTTATTTCAAAATCTAAATCCCAGTTATCCACCGGATAAGGTACCCACGTATCATCGTCGGAAAGAATAAGATGATGTGGTTTGTTCACAACAACACCGTCAACGTTCACGTCTGCAAGTTCGCTGAATTTGTTGACACCACCACCATTACTCGTTATTTCTTTTCTTTTGTACGTTCCTTCAGAAAGTTGGAAGGCGTACAACTGATTTTCTATTCCCGACGCATCAAATCCGTCTGTATCTCCGAGATCAACCAAACCGAGCGTAGTGCAGGGTTTGATATTATGTGTTCCTGGCCCTCCGGGATCAACCATTTCTAATATTTATAGTATATTCTAAATGTTCAAATTGGTGCAACGTAGTCTTCTAAAGGAAATATTTTGAGGAAGACGGAGGTTGATCCACACACTCAGTTCTTCATGTATTGTAACAATACCTTCAAGCGAGAATTCTATATGACTACCCTGTTGTATAATATCATACATAACATCATCTTGTTTTTCAATGGTGATTCTCAGGGGTTGATTTGCAAGATTTTTGGGCCATTTAATGTAAAACCCTTGAAAAACTTCTATAAAATCATCAGGCTCTTCACCGAGAATTACATCAAAAATAATACGTAAACGACGGAAGCCCCACAAACTAGTTAGATCATAAAAATTTATTTGAAATCCAGATTTATCCTTCGAGCGTTTCTTAATCACATAACACCTCTTCTGGTATTTTACTAAATCTGCATTAAACGCTTTTAAATCAGCGAACATCCAGCCACTGTTTTTTATTATATAATTATTATTTTCTTCTTGGATAATGTAAGGTGATTCAATTTTTAAATCTATTATCCACTTGTCGAGGGGTTTTAGCTGCCATGTACCGTTTAAACGAACAAGTTGATAGGGCTCATCATTGACAACATCATCCTCACTCACAATATCACCAATTTTTACTTCTTTTCTTTTGTATGTTCCTTCAGAAAGTTGGAAGGCGTACAACTGATTTTCTTTTCCCGACACATCAAATCCCTCTGTATCTCCGAGATCAACTAAACTGAGCGTAGTGCAGGGTTCAGACATATCTTATATGTAATGTAATATTTAAATAATCAATAGAAACGGGATTATGATTTTCATCTACTATAGAAAGTGTTAAACGTGGTAAATCTCCGTGAGAAAGTCTTTTGTATTGGGGTGATGTCAACGTGGTTGTTCGACCACCCCCGCATCTTTCATTTTCTACTGGGATTGATTGTAACAACGTAGAAGGCAATCCGTTATAGAAATTATCGGTGGTACTAATTTGAGAGAGGTGAATGTAAAGTGCTTTATGTATCGCGAGCCGCGGATGCCTGTTTCCTATCACCATTATTCCCGGCGCGATGAGTTTTTTGGGGAACCCCAGAGTATGTGCAAGACGCTCAGAAAGTTCAATCGATTTGGTGCTCTTTATTCTCAGATAGCCACTCGGAGTGTGCAAGTCTAACTCTGCACCGTGGGGGGTGAACACTTCTTTATTCAATTCACACACATTATAATAACCATCTGGGATTATTATCTTACGATCGGTAGTAAAGAAATTGTTTCCGAGCTCATCACTGATATTTTTCCAGTTGGGATAATAAGTTATTTCACGCAGCGCGATTTCTAGTCTTCCACTTTGATTAGATATGCACCGCGGTAATTCGTCTTTTTGAATATCGGTTGTTATTATATACATAGCTATGAATAAGAAAATTTACAGCTTCAATAAGGACACGTCCTATACAACCGGGTATAAAGAAAAAAGAATAAGTTGTACACAAATGATCTACGTGAACAGCGAATATTCTTTTACCGCCAAGTTTCCCGATGTTTTTCAGTCTTATGCGAACCCCACTATGACTGGGGAGATGAATGCAGCCTGGCTTGCGTGGAGAAACAACCCGATAGTGTGGTGGCAGAATCAAATCAATTTTGTGGTATGGTGCGCGACCGCCGGGTGTGGAGTAACGGAAGAACATTTTCAAGCTTCTGATCCGTTTATTCGAGCCGTGTATAGGTTTCATTTTTACTATCAGATTCGGAGGTTATTGGACGAGTTAAAAATCCCGCTACCCACTGACCAAGCATTTAACATGTATAATAATCCGTTTGATAAAACAGTTTATCAGCGTTTGTGTGCCGAATTTGGGCAGAGGGATTGGAGACAGAAAATAGAAAAGCATGGCTTTGGTTTGGGAGAATTTATTCAGGCTGAGACCCCCGGTGGGGCTGCACGACAGGCAATGAGAAACAGAGGAGAGGGACCTGTGTTCTTTAGCCCCCACGATAAAATCAGACATACGGTGGACATCACCCGTGCTTGGACAACATTTATTCCTGATAAGGGGTTGGGTTTTACACATGCGGGGATAGTTCGTCTCAACGATAGCATTCGCACTTATGTGTGGGCTCTAATAGGGTCACAAGCGCAAACGTGCACGAGTATAACAACAAAAGGAACTGGATTTGATGCGCAAAAACAATTTTTAGCCAATGTTGAAGATGCGATTAATGCCCCCGAAAACCTACAAACGGCGATAAAAAAATACCAGGACGTTCTCCAGTACGCGAGATCCGAAGTAAACTTTGCATTTGGTGTTGGCCTTTATATGGCCCCATCTGATATGGCATTGAGGGTTGGTACACGCATTAATTATAATAATAAAATTGTCATTGCGACAGAAGAACAGAATATTGGTGTTAATGATGGATTAAACGAACAACCACACATTGTACCACCTACCCAGAGTGTTCCACCTACTCAACATCCAAGTGTTCCACCACCCAATACCCAAAGTGTTCCACCAAATGCATACTATTTTGTTGCCCCATCAGGAAAAGCTCTTCAATGGTCTAGAGGTCACTGGGCTCTTGTACCACCTTCTGATGCAGACTTGGCAATGCTTGATGCGAGTAATACGGTGCTCGATTATAAATCACACAAGCCTTTGACAACACCGAGGACAGGAGCGGGTGAAACGAGAGTTTTGTTAGGCATTCGCGGGTGGTTCACTCTTACCTATAGAAATAAAAAATTAATACAAACATCTCGACCAGGATTTGCAATAGCTACTGGTGTTGGTAATAGACCGTTTCTGTATGGTGTAGGTTCTTCGGATAACAAATTTAAACTCAAACCAGCGAAAGTATCATACGAAGAAGAGCCAACAACTCACAAAGACTATAAAGTCGCTCTTACTTTAGGATTGATAGGTCTAGATGGTATTTACTTTCTCTTCTTTAAATAATCAAACAGGAGGAGGCCAGCACCGAGCACGAGTGCCCACAGGTTGTTGGCTAACCACCCAACCGCTTTACCCAACGTGCTTAATAACCACGAAACAATAGCCCCAATGACTCCTGGGAGGGCATCAATCGCCTTTAAACCTAATTTTTTAAGTAATTCTCCCAAATCTTTAAGTCTTTTTCTTATCCAGTTGTCATCTTTTTTACCCGGCGGCGCCCGTGGAGTGCCCCCTCCACCCGTGACGGCCAAAACGATAGTGCTGATAATCATACCAAAGGCAGTAAGAATGGAAACGATAGTAATGCCTTGTTCTCTAAAAAGCGTTCGAATACGTTCCGCTAGTGTTGTGTCCTCCTCAAGAATTCTGCGTATCGTTTCACGCATTCTGCTGATTTGAGATCGCAGCGCTTCTTTGTGTGTTGATATCGCTTCTAGTCGTGCAGCACGCTCGATGTTTAGATCGTCTAATTGTAAACGCAAGGGTTTGATTTCGCTTTCATCTTTATCAGCTAGTTCCGCAGACTGAATTCTTATTTTTAAAGTTGATATTTCTTCATCCAGGTGAGAGAGTTTTGAGAGGTTGTCAGAAAGATTACCGCGCTGTCTTTGCATGGCTTTGTCTAAACCTTTGAGTTCACGAATATAACCACCCAGTTCATCGGTGCCATCCAGGGGAGGATCATCTATAGTTTTAAGTACTTCATCGATTGTATTTGGTGAGAAATCATCCATCTCAATTTCTTCGCCCAGTTTGGCTTCAACCTTTTGGAGAGCCGCGACCGTTTGGGGTTTCCTCCTCCAGTCTACAAAACCAAGTTCCTCGCGAATAATATTTGCTCCACCAGGTTTTCCCGCTAGTGTTGAAAGTGCTAGGGGTTGTTTCGTGCGGACGTTAATGATATTAAAATCTGGATTATTTTTTAATCGTAGTGTACCTCTACTATCAAGTACAAAATTGGCATAATTTCGCCCAACATCGGGCTCTTGTCCAAATGCATCATAGTAATCATCAACCGCGCTCTTTAATAATTCTGTTTGCAAGAAACCAGATTCTATTATTGACTCACCACCTTCTGCGAACCCTTCCGCCATATTAAACTTATAATATAAAGTTATATCCTTATATCTATATAAAACAAAAAATGAGTGGAAGAAAGCTTAATCCAATGAGAAGTTTGCGGGAGCCGTGGGGGATAAAGGGCGTGCGGCAGACTGTCGTGATTACTAACAATCCGTTAACTATCGATCAGAATCAACAACTTCTTGTACGCTTTCCTAATTTAGGTGTTGACGATGTGATCGTTCCGGGGAGTGTTCGACTAGCATTCAAAATTTCTTTGACTTCTACAACAGATGTGAACAGAACACTCGTTGATAATATTGGTAGAGCCATAGTACGTAAAACAACCATTCGCATTTCCGGTAATGAAATCATGAGCGTTGAAGATAGTGATGTATTTTATACTTATGGAGATCTTTGGCGAACTCGACAAGAACGAAGAAACGCCGTTTATCAAGGTATTGACTTAACTACAAACCGTAATGTGACACGATTGCGTATTAACGCGGATAATAAAGATGACACGATCGCTAGAGATGCCGCCATTGCGGAGGCTTATGGTAATCGATTTTGATTCCGCTTGATTTCGAATTGCTAGAATCTCATGCACCATTTTATCAGAGTGCTCTCAGCGATCGCCTGGAGTATGAACTTACCTTTAACACTTATAACAAGGTTATCCGCAGCACAGACCCGGATGCATCCTATACGATAGAAGGGATTAGTCTCGAGTTTGAGAAAGTCACACAACCCGAACTTGCGAGACAGATAGCCGGTTATTATTCGGGTAGGCTCGCTATTTTATATGATAGAATACTACGACATCGTAAAATTCCTCTGGACAAATCTGACACACTCTGGAATATTAATCTCAACGTGCCGGCAAAAAGTATGAAGGGGGTACTGCTGTTGTTTGATGAGTATTACAATCCTAAGATCAATAAGGTTGAAGTGACGATCGAAGGTGTGCCCAATCAACTGTTTAGTCAAGGTATGCGTTCCTATCAACAATGGGATGAAATCAGAAAGTTTTTCGGAACGCAAAAACGCGACCCCGAAGTAGACAAAGTGGTAAAAGATTTAGAACTAGCGGATGTCACAGTCGGCGAATATTTCACGAATAATTATGCTCTTTGGTTGGATATGCGCACCACAGATGATAATTCTCTTCACGGGAGTGGACGTCGTATCGAAAATGCGTCTGAAGGCATTACGATTCAGATTCAGAAAAAAGCTGAAACGGCAGAACCGCTCAATGCGTATGTATTTGTAATTATGGATGGACAATTAAATATAGAAGATGGAAGATTTGTCGAGGCTGTTTACTAAAGAAGCACATTCCGCAATTATTTGCGGGCAAACTGGGTGCGGTAAGACCGAATTTATTTTAGATTTATTACAAACGACATATCGTGGTGTGTTCGAGAATATTGTAATTCTATGCCCTACTCTCGAATATAATAAAGCCTATCGATCCCGAGTGTGGGTAAGAAAGGACCGCGGGGTATACACCGTTAATCCCGGTGATAAACTTCACGAATGGCTTGGGCTGTTTTTTGAAATATTTGCCGGGGAGCCAACGTTGTACATCATCGATGACTGTAGTGACTTAAAGGCTCTTACTCAAAAGAAGCAAATGTTGAGTAAACTCGCATTTTCTGGAAGACACGCGAAACAGTCTGTGTGGGTGTTGACTCAGAAATACAACTCGGTTCTTACTGACCTTCGCGAACAAACAAAATGGGTGGCTTTATTTCACTGTAAGGATAGGGACTCGTTTGATGAGTGTTTAAGAGAAAACGATGTCATTCCAACACAAAATGAACGTAAAGAGGTTAGGAAATCATTGGCAAATACCAAACACTCCAAGTTGATATTAAAAACTGATCAACCAGTTGCATATAAAATTTGCTAGTAATAACAATGCTTAACAATTTCTTAACACTGCTTAACAGTTCCTTAGCACTGGTTAGCAATTTCTTAACACTTTTAGTCGTTGGATTTGTAGTTTTTCATTATTTTAAACTTAAAAGGAGGTATATAGAATATAAGAAGAAGATGGACCCATTACTAGCCGAGGATCCCAAACGCGACAGGCTTATGGCGGTGGTCTCAGCCGGTGGAGCAAAAGAATATTTAGGGAAAGAGTTTAGTGTTGATAAAATCGAAGCGATGAAAGATCCGGATATAGACAAGCTTTATACGAGATACGAAGCGAGTTTAGGATCGATGATTACAAAATCACTCGGTAATACAATTATACAACTGTATACCAGAGCAGTTTGTATGTATCTCCCAATTGATGACCAAACAAAATTAAATAGTGATCTCGAGCACGATCCATTCCTGGGACATGCGCTTAACAGCTTTACTTGCGAACTATATCACAGATTTGGTATGTTCTTAGCTCCGCTCACCACAGCTGTAACTACTGTTAAACATTGTCAATTTAATAAATATAATGGAGGAAGTAACGAAACCAAAGAATCAGAAGAAAGTTGAAGCGGGTCGAAAAGGTGCTGCTGCTAGAAAAGCAAAACATGAAGAACTTCTCCAAAAACTTCGAAAAGCGAAAGAACAACAACAACAAGAAGAAGAAGAACCATCATCGAGGGGACCAGATCACGTTTTTATCAATCCCTTGTACATTGCTGCTGCTGCTGCGATGATAATAGGTTGTGGTGTTTACATATATTTTAATCGGTCGAAAAAACCAGTACAACCACCACCACCTGTGGTAACAAAACCCAACCCATTTATCATGTTTTGAACATTAATTTGAACACTATTTATAAACAATGGCAACACCAAATATAAACGGTAAAGAAATTGCAAACACTGTATACCACGCGGTTGTGGTCAGCGCATTGGCCGCTGGTTACTCGAGATTGACAAAATTAATATTTACGAAAGCCCCGACACCTAGACTGGCTTTCAACCTCGAAGATATCGGGATGGTCACTTTGGATATAGCCCTCGCTATGGCTACGAAGGATATGTTGGAAAAACAAGGTATTCTCCCACATGATATTTTGAAGTAATAATAATATCATCATTATAGTATGGCATCAGTAGCGTTACTCGTTGGTGGGGCAATAGTAAACGCTTTAGCATTTACCGGAAGTAATTTTTTATTTAGTAAACTGGGGTCTTCAGACGCGTTAGAAGAACAGAAACGACACAAAAAGCGCAAGAACAACTTCAGGCAGCGACCGCAGAATGGCAGAAAGAGAGGATTCAACGTTTAGATTATATAAATGAAAAACTAAGACAACAACAACATGCTGTGAACACGTTTAAGGATGTGGATATGGCTATGCAAGAATATTATAAAGTGATGGGGGAGCCACTACCCCCTCTTTCTCATAAACCCCAACTTTCAGATTTTTATACACCCTCAGAGGGACAAAAAGATCGAGAATACGTATTTATTATCATGACCATGGTCATTTTTGGCGTTGCGATTTCAAAATATTAAACATTTACTTTCTTAAATAAAATGGAAAAGATCTATTACAGCCCAAGCGGTTATTGGAAGGGTTATTCGGCGATTAAAAAACTCGCGAAAGCAGCCAAGGTGTCTGAGGATGAGGCTAGAAAATGGTTACAAAAACAAGCTATATGGCAAATTTATCTACCCCCTCCAAAGTATATTCCGAGAGCAAAATTTGATATTACTGTCCCAAATGAGGTTCATCAGGCTGACCTTTTATTTTTACCCTATGACAGAATCGGGCGTAAGACGTATAAGTATGCGCTGACTGTCATTGATGTTGCGAGTCGATATAAAGAAGCCGAACCCCTAACAACGAAAGACAGCGTCGAAGTGGCGGCCGCTTTTTTACGTATTTACGACCGTAGCCCATTGAAGTTGCCCAAACTTCTTCAGGTAGATCCTGGCCGAGAGTTTATGGGTGCTGTGAACAAAATTTTTTAAAAAGTAAGGCGTGGAAAGACACACAGAAGCCAGGCTATTGTAGAAAGATTTAATCGTACGCTGGCAGAACAATTGTTTAGTCATCAATATGTGGCTGAAATGAAATCGCCGAATCGATCAACAGAATGGGTCACTAGATTACCGGCTGTTGTGGCTGCATTGAATAATGAGGTGACGAGACTTATTGGTAAGAAACCGTCGGTCGCAATAAAGGTCAAATCGGTAGAAGCCGAATCCTCTGCACCGACTAAAGATGATAAAGGAGAGTTACCGCATGATGCGCAAGTTCGGTACTTGTATGAGCCCGGTGAGCTCGAGGGTGGAGCTCGCAAACGAGCAACGGATCCCGTTTGGTCTCTTAAAGTTTATAATATTAAGTGTATGATGCCCGGCGATCCTATTCTTTATTATTTACAAAATGGTCCATCCAGAGGGTTTGTACACGAAGAGCTTATGGTTGTTCCTCACGATACAGAAATACCATAGTGCCCGTAGGCGTAAGATGTAATACCATCATCTAGCCAATAGCGTTTGGAATCGTACAGTGAGAGTGATGTCTTCATTTGCTTGATCGTGTACATCTTGTGCTTATACGATCTGAACGTTCTCATACAATTAGTAAATTGAACAGATCGATCAATACACTCCTTATACATATCGGGTTCAATTTCATCCTTCACCACACATTTTTTTATGCCCTTGGCTTTCTTGATAACTGATCCATCATCCGCTACAACCGAATACATCTTCGAGCGCAAGCCGCAGAATTGTCGGATCGGTTTACATCCGAGCTCACTTTTCATGTATCCTGGCACTTTCTCTATCGATTTATCGTACAATCGATGATCTTTTGGAAAATTACTGCGGTCATGTACATTATCATCCATACAAGCGATAAAATCCTCGCATTCTACGTGGAGAATGAATGAATCGGTATCAGTATATAACAACCTGCATCCATATTTTTTCTTGTAGTGGTTGTAATACAAATCATACATGAGATACTTTGATAGGTCGAGAATGGCCATCCCGATATAGATAGGTTTATTGAGCACAAGCTTATTTTTTTTGTAGTGAATCGCTAGAAGTTTCTCGTTGATGATCATATGATCGACATAAGCCGGTTTGTTTATTAGTTTGCGTGCCTTGTCCTCTTCATCTAACTTGAATAATTTGATATTCGTTCTCATTCTGATATTTTCCATAGTTTTACCAAATACCGAGTTGTTCATTAATTTATACAGATCTTTATCGGCATCGTTAGTAGCGGTTTGTCTCAGTTTGGTGTTCATCAATATATAGGGCGCCATCCAGGGACTTTGATTAAACTTTAACACTTTTGTGATTTTAGTTACTTTCATGCCAAGTTGCGTGTATAGCTTGAGATTTCTATAGTGAACGACATAACCAACCTTATTCCATAGATTCGGAACTAATTTTCTCGTTTCCTTTCCGCGCATCTCGAGTTTTTCACGAAGGCGTCGTTGATAGGGTGAGAGGTTTTCGAGTTTTATTTCTATTTTCTCAGGAGCTAGGGGATAATCGTTATGTTCGTCGTGTAATTCCTTAGGGTACTCGATATCACACTCCACAATATATCCCGTCTCATCATCGTCGGGGTGATTTAGAATCTTTTCGAGATTGGCATCGTTATCCCAGATAAATCCACCCGTGGGTAAAGCTTGTAACATCGCCCAACCATACAAGTTGTTCGCGTCGAGATACATGATATACGAATCCGTTTTTTCAGGCCTGTAATCTTTCATATACTTGTTATTAGCCTCTGCATATCTTCTTACAGTCATACTGATTCCACCGCGTATTCCCGCCTCTATCATGTTATATTGTTCGATATCCGTCAACAGTTCGAGTTCTATTCCCGTACTCTTGAGTAAAGCATCCCAAGACATTCCGGGAAGCGTGTAATAATGAACAGGATCGAGATTATGAGTTCGCAAACACGTATTTCTAAAATTCTGGAACACATCGGCAAGTAACAGCACATCAGTGACTAAGTACAGATCGTTATAATTGTTGTGTTTCTTTCATTGTATCAATATATACACATAAGAAACTAAATGTGGATTAACAAGATCTATTTATTGAAGAGAACGTTAAGTTGCCATCTTCCTGTCTAGTCGCCAACCAATCATATTTTTAGATAAACAATGATAACATGCATAAGGGAAGTAATTCAAATGTCACATCTCCCTTCTTCAGTATAATGTTCATTAAATCTACATCTCCCTTCTTCAGTATAATGTTCATCAATGTCACATTTCCATTCTTCAGTATAATGTTCATCAATTTCACATCTCCATTCTTCAGTATAATGTTCATCAATGTCACATATCCATTCTTCAATATAATGATCATCAATGTCACATCTCCATTCTTCAGTATAATGTTCATCAATGTCACATCTCCATTCTTTTTATACTTTTGAACAAATTAATATAAACATTTCTACTATGCTTATGAATAAATTTTGAACTATTATAACATTCATTATTCTTTTATAAGGTATTGCTGAAATGGCAATTTTTATAATGACAAACATTTGATATTGCTTTGCTTTCCTTTTTTTTTTTTTTTTTTTTTTTAAACACAGTAAAATATCGGATGATAATAAATATTTGGATCTTGAACAGAAACCAAAGAATTTATACTGTACTCCAAATAAAAATTTAAAAAATCATTCATTCTGTCACTGTCAGGCACTCTCACATTTTTACCACCACTTCTTGTTAAAGAAAATAATCATTCAGTCTTGCAGGCATTTTCACATTTCTACCACTCTTTGTTGTTTTGTGTCTGGTGTCTTGCTTTTCTGGTGAATTTTCTTCACATGTTTTGTTTGTTTGCTGGGGAACAAATCGATTGTTTCTGTCATCATCATTGTCACTATCACTTTCTTCTAAATGAGTATAGTATTTGTCATGTTTTGTTTGTGAGCTATTCTTTTGTGTGCTTTCATGTGTGGTTGACATTGTCTTTTGTTTGGAGTTGTCTGGGTTCATACTCATTTTCTCATTTACCTTTATCAGATCTCTTCTGTTTCTTCTCAATGTACTTTTCTCTGTTTGAACATAATATGATCTGGGTGTTTTTGCTGCTTTTACAACTCTTCCTGGTATCCAACCATTGTCATTCACATAGACTTTATCATCTGGTTTGAGTTTTGATAACTCCTTTGCTCCTTTGTCATAGTAGTCTTTTTGTTTCTTTTGTTTTTCTTTCAACTCTTTCTTGACTTTGTTTGATTTTTTCCTTTTGTGTTGCTTTGTTGGAACACTGAGTCTTGTTCTGAGTGTTCTGTTCATGAGTATCTCTGCTGGCGATGGAAGTGTACTGTTTATTGGTGTGGATCTGTAGTTCAGTACTGCCAGATACACATCTTGTCCACTGTCCCTAGCCTTTTTGAACAATTTTTTTAGTGTTTGTACCATTCTTTCTGCAAATCCATTTGATTGAGGATATTTGGGACTAGATGCAACATGTTTGAATTCCCATTTTTGTGCAAACATGTGAAACTCCTCACTTGTATACTGTGGACCATTGTCTGAGACTACTTCTTCAGGTATGCCTTGTCTGCTGAATATGGATTTCATGTATGTAATGACAGTTTTGCTTTTTGTGTCTGGAAGTAGTGCAAATTCAATGAATTTTGAATGATAATCTGCAATAAGCAAATAATCATGTCCTTCCCAAGTGAACAGATCTGTTTCTACTTTTTGCCATGGCTTTTCTGGTATATCATGATTCAGCAAAGGTTCTTTTTGTTGTTTGTTTCTGTACTTTATGCATGTTGCACACGTTGTGACAATGTTTTCAATTTGTTTATTCATGCCTGGCCAAAACATGTTTCTTCTTGCTCTGTTTTTACATTTCTCTATGCCTAAATGGCCCTCATGAATCCTTTCAAGCATTTCTGACTGCATTGATTTTGGAATTAGGATTCTGTTTGCCTTGAAAATTAGACCATCAATGACAGTTAGTTCTTCATTGTACTGAAAGTACTGTCTGATTTCTGCTGGTATATTTATTTTATTTGCAGGCCATCCTTTGTATATTTGTTCTTTGAGCATGACAAATTCAGGATCTTTGTTTGTTTCTTGTCTCATTTCTTCCAGTTTGTAATCTTTCACTTTTATATTTTCCAAAAGTGTGTTTACATGTATTCTGAGAATTTCCTCTTCCTCTGACTTTTTTGTTTGATACTGTGACTCTGTTGCTGTTGCTCTTGACAGTGTGTCTGCAACATACATTTCTTTTCCAGGTCTGTATGTTATGTCTAAATCATATCTTTGCAATCTCAACATGAGTCTCTGTATTCTGGGTGGACATCTGTTTAGTGGCTTTGACCAAATGCTTTCAATTGGTTTGTGATCTGTTTCAACCTTGCATTGTTTGCCATATATGTACTGATGAAATTTTTCGCATGCAAAGACAATAGCAAGTGTTTCCTTTTCTATCTGTGCATACTTTTGTTCTGTTTCTGTAAGTGCTCTGGAAGCATATGCAACAGGTTTTTCATTTTGCAGAAGTGCACATCCAAGACCAATGGAAGATGCATCTGTAGTGATTTTGACTGGTTTGTTTGGATTGTAATGAGCAAGTATGGGAACTTTAGTCAACATTTCCTTTGTTTTCTGGAATGCTTCCTCTTGTTCATGATTCCATTGCCAATCTGCTTTTTTCTGCAAAAGTCTGCGCATTGGTTCAGTGTAATCAGCCATCTGTGGAAAAAATTTTCCAAGATAATTTATCATCCCAAGATATCTTTGCAGATCTTTTTTGCATTTTGGTGAAGGCATGTTTGTAATGGCCTCAATCTTCTGTGGATCTGGTTTAATACCATCTTTGTTGATGATATGACCAACATATCTGATTTCCTTTCGTGAGAATTCACACTTCTTTTTCTTCAAGGTAAGATTTATCTTTTTTGCTCTCTCAAGAGTTGCTTTCAAAACATCATCATGTTCTTGTTGTGTGCGTCCTGATATCAGAATGTCATCAACCCAATTTTCAACTCTTGGAATGTCACTAAACAGCTGTTTGATTGTTTTGTGGAACACTTCACTAGAGCTAGCGAGACCCATTGGTAATCTTTTAAAAATGTATCTGCCAAATGGTGTCTGCATACAGCACAGCTTTGAGCTTTCCTCATCTAAGGGTATTTGCCAGAATCCACTTTGTGCATCTAGTTTTGTGAAGTATTCTGCTCCATCTAATTGTGCTGTAACTTCTTCAACTGTTGGCATGGCAAAATGCTCTCTTTTGATAGCTTTATTGAGATCTTTGGGATCCATACAAATCCTCAAAGTTTTGTCAGTTTTTTCCACCACCACCATGCTACTAACCCAATCTGTTGGACCTTCCTGTTTTTCAATGACACCTAGTTTTTCCATTCTGTCTAATTCTTCTTTGATTTTACCTTTCAATGCAAAAGGTACTTTTCTAGGAGGCTGTATGACAGGTGTGACTGTTTTGTCCACTTGAATGTGATGTGGTTTACTGAGACACCCTAATTCTTGAAATATTTCAGGGTAATCTGTTTGCACAGTGTCAGCATCAACAGTCAAGATTTGAATTATATTCAACTCTTTTGTTGATTCAAGTCCTATGAGCGCTGACTGATTTGTGTCTACCACAAAGAATTTGAGATTTTTGCCCATCACATCAATTTGACATGTGCCTGCAGTTTTCAGTGTGTTCCCTGAGTAACTGGTCAGTTTTGTTTTAGTCTTTTTTAGTGTAGGTTTTGTTGTGAATTTGTTGAATGTCTTTAGTGGCAAGATGTTTGCTTGAGCACCTGTATCAATTTTAAATTTGATACTTTGATTTTGAACATCTGCAGTGACAAACAATTCTTTTCCTTCTATTTTTGCTTTTGTATCTTTCACCTCTCCTACACTGTATTCGCTCTCTGAATCTGTATCTGAATCAGTTTCTGTGTCACTCTCAGTGCTTGATTTTTTATCATGCATGCCATGTATATTTTTTGTTTTTGTTTTACAGCATTGTTTGAAATGATTGTATTTTGAACACTTTGTGCATTTTTTTCCAAATGCTGGGCACTTTCTTTTTGCATGTGTGTATCCACATCTTGTGCATTTGATTTCTTTATCATCTTTTTCCTTTGCTTTGTCATGTTGCTTTTTGTCTTTTTCTTTCTTGTAACTGGTTCTGTGATTATGTCTTTTAATTTTGTGAACCTTTTCATCTGATGTTGTCATTTTTTGCATTTGTGATTTGGAACTTTCATGTGCTCTGCATATTTCAGTGCATTTTTCTAATGATAGATCTTTGATTTCAAGTAATTTTTGTCTAACAACATCATCATTCACTCCCACAACCATTCTGTCCCTAATCATTCTATTTTCTAGCTGATCAAAGTTACAAGTCTTGGCAAGTATTCTCAGGTCTGCTACATATTCTTCAATACTTTCTGTGTTGTTCTGTGATCTCTTGTTGAACACAAAATTTTTATAAACTTCGTTGGTTTCACCGACAAAAAATTCTTCATATTTTTTCATGACAGTGTCAATGTTTTCTTTTTCATCGTCGTTCACAAACGAGAAACCGTCAATAAGTTCGGCTGCTTCTTCACCAACGCATGACAGAAAAACTGCACATCTGTATTGCGGAGTTTCGTTTTGCAATCTTGTGGCGACTTCGAAGTTTTTCCACGCTCTTTTGAAACGTTTCCATTCTTTGATGGACGATCCATTCTTAATAGCTAATTTTGCTGGTGGAGGAACATTACATGTAACCTGTCGTCTTCTTGATCTTGATGAGCTGCTCGCTGTTCGATAGTCTTCTTCTTCAGACATTGCTTTTCTTTTAAATCTTCAATCGATTCCTGAACGATCGTTCTAGCGTCCTTGGTCACTAACGTCACAACGTGCTAGCAGCTTCCAGCAACAACGGTTTTACAGCTTCGTTTTTATTTCGAAACGATAATTTTCCGTTTAAAAACTCACGATCTTGTTACTGGATCCCACTTCTGACACCATGTTGTGTTTCTTTCATTGTATCAATATATACACATAAGAAACTAAATGTGGATTAACAAGATCTATTTATTGAAGAGAACGTTAAGTTGCCATCTTCCTGTCTAGTCGCCAACCAATCATATTTTTAGATAAACAATGATAACATGCATAAGGGAAGTAATTCAAATGTCACATCTCCCTTCTTCAGTATAATGTTCATTAAATCTACAATAATCACCTAGATTCTTACATTTAAACTTCTTCCACACATTCTTGGCATGCTTGTGGTCACTTTCTGATATATCCGTGTTGTTAAGTTTACTAAAGAAATGACTTTTCTTTGGTAGTTTCGTATTTTCGTATTTACTCCAATCGGTAATATATTCGTACGGAAAGACTCCTTTTCTCGTAACGAGCTTGAACTCCTCCTCATCTGTGAAACGTTTGCGCGTTAAAAACTTCTTATCATCCGGAAGGTTCTTCGCAAGCTGGTCGAGACTCGAACTCAAGAATGCGAAACTATCTAAAAACTTCAGTTTCAGTTTCAGTTTCAGTTGCTCAAGGAGGCGTCACTGCGCTCGGACAAACCATATACGCTACACCACATCTGCCAAGCAGATGCCTGACCAGCAGCGTAACCCAACGCGCTTAGTCAGGCCTTGAAAAAAAAAAAAAAAAAAAAAAAAAAAAAAGGGGGGGGGGGGAATAAATAATAGATAAGCTTACATACATAAATAAATAAATAAATAAATAATAATTATAATATAGAAAAAGGTAGTAGTAATAATAATAGTAATACTAATAAAATGATAATAATTAAAAAAAAAATAAATAAATAAATAAGACAACAATGGTGATAATTAAGCGAATGAATGCAAAATATGACGACACACATTCACACATACACCCACACATGCATAACAGAAATGCACCAAACATGCAGTTTCACAGATATGAAAGTACAGTCAAATACATATAAACGTACATGAGCTCCAACACACACACACACCCACACACACATTACCTTGCACCTCCTCCAACCCCCTCCTCCACACACTCATTTCTAGCCTACGTATCGCAGCTTCCACGGCACACACACACACACACACACACACAGACACACGCACGCAAACACACACTCACAGAGATGAACACTTACTTGTACAAGCACACACATATACGCCCATATCTCCCACCCCCAACCCCCACACATATATACAAAGATACATATATATATATATATATATATATATATATATATATATACACACACACCCCCGTACACAGATCTCTCCTGACACTTGTGTACACTTACACTCTCGCGCATTCACAAACGCACTCAAAAGCACAGACCCACACATCCACACAAACACACACATACACACACGCACAGAGGCTGCCAAGATGGATGGGAAAAGATCTCTGATGCCAAGAACGTGGCGTCTAGTGTGTTGCTCAGTCTATTGTATTTGGAAAGGCCCACAGAGACTCTGTTCCGTTTTGAAGAAATCTGCGCAATGTTGGTTTGGAAATGATGCCGATATTTGTTTGATTTGCAAAGCATCGTGCTCTACCTTTCATGTTAGACTTTCGGCCGCTCCCTCTCTCTGCTTTTATTTCTTTGAGGCGATCGATGGTGTGATGGCCTTGTACCTGTTCTTTTTGGTATTCTTTGACTTTTCTGAGGATTTCCGATTTTCCTAGATGTAGGCCGCTCGTTGGTGTTGCGTTACCAGCAAGTCTGTCAGCTCGCTCATTTCCCTTAACACCTGCATGTCCCGGGCAGTATGACCATGTGAGTTTTTTAATCTGAAAGTTGCGCATTGCCTTATGCCACTCTGGGCTTCCCATTCCGTTTTCAATTTTCTGTATGAGGTTCATTGAGTCGGTTAGAATCATGGCATGTTGGTTTCCGGGCGTATGGATGGACGATAGCCACTGGAGGGCATGTGTCGCAGCTTCAACTTCCATCGTTAGGCTGGAGGTTGTGACTTTGTAGGCAGCATTCTCTTCCCAAATTGTTTTTCCATTTTGTTTCGCAGTGAATCCCCAACCAGACTGGTCTTTGGTGACTGAGCCATCTGTGTATATGATGATGTCCTCTTCTTTACTGTTTTCTTCTATGAGTAGCTTCACTTCCGCATCTGTTTTGCCCTCTGGCCATTCCCGACAATGTCTTCCTAGAGTGGGTGAAATGACTGTGTTGAATAGATGGTTGAGGTTTTTGGGGTTTTTCTCCCATTCTTTTGCTTCTTTCAGGTCTTGTAGTCGGCATACTAGCTGGATTGTGTCTTCTGCTTGTCCCATCCATGATCTTCCTCGTCCTAGACGGCTGCCTTTTGGTTCTTTGACTGCGTCATGCAGTGGGTTTTGAGGGTTTTCTAATGCTTTGAAGTAGGTCTTGACCTGTTCTAACTTGTTTCTGGCCTGTACTGAAGGAAGGTCAAGCAGGTATCGCATGGTTTCTGTGGGCGTGTCTTTTGTTGTTCCAAGGATCAGCCTCATAGCTTCATTTTGTACTCTTTCTAATTTTAGGAGGTTGCTTTGAGACGGTGTTGTAAGCCCAAGTCCGTAGTCGATCACACTGAGGACGAGTGATTGGTATAGCAGGAAGAGGTGGCGTTGTTCAATTCCTTTGGTTGCCATTGCTTTTAAGACTGAAAGGCCCTTTTTGCATTTGAGAACAGTATTTTCCGTATGTTTTCTGAAGGTCAGCATCCTGTCGAAGTGTATTCCTAGGTAGCGTAGGCATTCAGTTTTCTCAATTTGAATTCCATCGAATGACACAGAAGGTGGTGATTTGCTCGCGGTTTTGTTGTTAAGGGTGCACAGCAACGTTTGGGCTTTCGCTGGATTGATGGAAGATCCTGTGTCTTTGCACCATTGAGCAATATTGTTTAGTTGTTTCTGGACGGCTTTAGTTCTTTCCTCAGCAACTTCAACCTTCCCCAACTGAATGTGATGTACTTCTCTTTATTATTCGCGATACACGTAATTCTACCACCACCTTTGTTCGCGAGCTCCGAAATGATCGCGTGAGAGTCGTAACCTTTGAGGTTGTGAAATAATATCGGTAACACAAATTCGTCGGGTTTTATTCTCAATTTAAGATTACACAATGCATGCGCGGCACCTCTATAGTTCCCTGTGATATGGTCATGATCTCTTACTTTATCATTTGCGAGTAGTTCCCCTCTACATATCTAACAAACTCGTTCGTTTTCAAACGATTTGTTATCTTTTTTGGTCATCTTTATTGGAACTGGTTTTTTCAATTCCTTGACAGTATGATAATATATTATTCGAAGTTTATCGAGAAAATGACTGACCGCATTCTCACAACGAAATAGTTGCGGTTTGTACGCCCTTCCATCAGACCTAACATGCACAAACCCGTATGACGAGATGATGTGTTCGCTTTCTTTGATGGTATTATTCGAATGGGAATCGTCTTTTATTTCTTTACAAATTGCCTCAAAATCAGCATATATCACATCACTAACTTGCATTTGTTTTTGAAAATTGGTAAATTTGATCATTTTTGTCTTCTCCGATGGCATTTCAACGCGAGAATAGTTCTTGTGGTTGATCTGCGCGCATCGCTTAACCTTCACCGTACTTGGTTATTTTCCCACTTATCCATATTTTGTGGGTCTCACAGACCCACACTCGCTAAAGAAGGAATCCAGAGCTTACCCCCTATTCATACATCGTGGGTCTGACAGACCCATACAAATTAATGTGGGCTTTTCCAACTTCAATAGACTGAGCAACACGTTCCTGTCATCAGATCTTTTCCCACCCCTCTTCCGGCCAATCAATAGCAGCCTCTGTATGTGTGTGTCTGTGTCTGTGTGTCTGTGTGTGGCAGCCTCTGTATGTGTGTGTGTGTGTATGTGTGGCAGCCTCTGTATATATATATATATATATATATTTGTGTGTGTGTGTGTGTGTGTGTATTTGTGTGCGTGCGCGAGCGTGTACGTATACACGTCAGGAGAGCTCTGTGCGCGCGCGCATGTGTGTGTGTGTTCGTGTGTGTGTAGAGGATGAGGTATGTGTGTGTTTGCATGTGTACTGTAGGAGCAACGGAATATTGGAATGTGCGGGTGTACACACACACACACACACACGCACGCACGCACACGCACGCACGCACGCACACACACACACACACACACACACACATATATATATATATGTCATCGTCAGGAAAAGGGATAGGCAAGATGTACGTGTAACAAAGACCATGTGCGGCGCCGAGTGTTGGACAGACCATCGCCTTGTAGTCTCGAAGCTGAATATTCGAATCCAGCCCAAGAGACGCCCCCAAGGCCAGAAGGCTCCAAAACGGCTTAACATCGCTAAGCTGAAAAACATCACCATCAAACAGTCCTTTGTGGAGCTGCTGGAAGATCGTCTGGAATCCGCCTCTCTGGACAACCAGAATGTGGAGTCTGACTGGAGGACCCTGCGTGAGCTGATCTATAGTACAGCTTCAGAGACCCTGGGGCCCATGACCAGAAAGCACAAAGACTGGTTTGATGAAAACTGTGATGAAATCAAGCAGCTTCTGGATGAGAAACGCCGTCTGCATCAAGCCTACCTCAGCAACCCAAAGTCCACATCAAAAAAGGATGCGTACGATGCCATCCGCAGGACTGTTCAGCAAAAGTTACGCCAGATGCAGGATAAGTGGCTGAGTGACAAAGCTGATGAGATCCAGGGATATGCTGACAGGCACGATATGAAGAGGTTCTATGATGCCTTAAAAGAAGTCTACGGCCCCACATCCTCAGGATCATCCCCCCTCCTCAGTGCAGATGGGAATACCTTGATCACCGAGAAGGAGAAAATTATCGAACGCTGGGCTGAGCACTTCAACAGTGTCTTAAATCGCCCTTCCTTCATAAATGATGAAGCCATAGACCGTCTCCCACAAGTCCCCATCAACGAAACACTGGACGATCCGCCAACACCTCTTGAGACCCAGAAAGCAATCCATCTGCTATCCAGTGGCAAAGCACCTGGCTCAGACTCCATACCAGCAGAGGTCTACAACGATGGAGGCACTGTGCTGACTGAGAAGCTCCATCAGCTGTACTCACTCATGTGGAAAGAAGAGATGATCCCCCAGGATTTCAAAGATGCATCTATCATTCACTTGTACAAGCGAAAGGGGAACCGGCAAGCCTGTGATAACCATCGGGGCATTTCCTTGCTCTCCATCGCAGGCAAGATACTTGCCAGGATCCTACTAAACCGCCTCACAGCACACCTTGACCAAGGTCATTTGCCTGAGAGCCAATGTGGATTCCGGAAAGAGCGCGGAACCACCGACATGGTGTTTGCTGCAAGGCAGCTGCAAGAGAAATGTCAGGAGCAAAATGCTGCTCTGTTCTCCACCTATGTCAACCTCACCAAGGCCTTCGACACCGTGAGTAGAGAGGGACTGTGGAAGATCATGGCCAAGTACGGATGCCCTACCAGCCGCCGTGGCGAAGTGGTTAGCGTCGCGGACTGACGGCTGGGAGGACGCGGGTTCGAATCCCAGCGGAGGTGGGTTTTTCGGCCCGTGGCCGGCTCCTACCCAGAGTTGAGTGTGCTGTGGGCTTAAATGGGGAGACTGGGACCACACAGTCGAGTGTCATCCACTTCAAGGATGCGTCTTTGGGTGTGTTGCTCTAATTACCTGACCAACACTGCAAGTGTCTGTATCTCTTGGGCCTGGTTAACGCCGGGATATCATTATGACAGGAAGCGTAGAGTACAGCCTTGTCACGCAGTCCCAAACCAAAATGGACCTCCATAGCAACATCGTCATCATCATCATCCTCCTCCTCCCCCTTCATCGTCATCAATATAAACAAAATAGTCTCAAAGTCTGTGACCTTTCATGCCCTGCTCTCATGGTGACCTGTTTCGATACCCCTCCACTTCCGTGCTTTGAGTGAGTCCTGTCAATGTCGTCAGTGTCGGCAGATTCATGGGGGGGCTGTTGTTTGAGGGACGTGGTGGCGGTCTCCACTCTGGGAGAGACGCTCGCTCAGTCTCGCTCCGCGACTAAGCCATTATTGTCGTTAGTAGGGGGCTTAGTAGGTGGTGTCCTAAGTACGTTAAAACAGAACAGGCACCACTGAACACCACTGAAGTGACTCAGCAGCAGTGCAGGGTCTCCTCTGGTGTGTGGCCTCCAGGCGACCTAACATCGATGGTTCCCTGTGGACTGCCGACGCTGGGACTGCGACGGACGAACCCGGGTGTGGCCGTGTATGGGGGAATCTAAATGAGCGGCGTGGGAGTAATGCCACTGAAACGGCGCAGATGATGGGGCAGCAAAACAAAAAACAAAAAAAAAAAAAAAGTACGGATGCCCTCGGAAATTTATTTCCTTGGTCAGCCAGTTCCATGAAGGCATGCAGGCTCGAGTCCAGGACAATGGCGAAACATCTGCTCCTTTTGTTGTCACAAAATTAATGGTGTCAAGCAAGGCTGCGTCCTGGCTCCAACGCTGTTCAGCCTCATGTTCTCTGCAATGCTTACTGATGCCTTCAGAGATGGCGATGTTGGAATCGACCTAAAGTATCGAACAGATGGCAAGCTAACTTGATGGCAATTAATAAACTTGATAATCATCAAAATATAACTTGCCTGAGGCAATGACACCGGTAGCCTGCTGTACTGTTGTGTTCTCCGTGAGAGCCGGATGCGATGTGCCAGCCAACTACAGAAGCAGTGAGGTAGCCTATGTGTCATCAGTCATGTACGCACAATCACTTCGTTCCACGTAGTACAAAGGGATTATTGGTTTGTTCCCTTCTTTTGCGAGTATGGGTCTGAGAGACCCACGAATTACGAATAAGGGTACTTAGTGTTTTCTCTTCTTTGGGGAGTATGGGTCTGTAAGACCCACAACGTAGGAATGCAGGTAAAAATTTTCACAATTACGTAACTGATTAACTAATCAGTTAAAGTGTACATTAATTTACTAAAATGATGCATATGTTGTGACAACAAAAGTCATGAAATTTCAAATTAATCGGACACCAAATATATTTTAAAGGCATTTTTTAAGGCAAAAATGGGTCTGTCAGACCCACAAAGTACGGTGAAGGTTAATATGTTCTAAAAGTTCTGATGATGTTGTACCTGTCAAGCAATACTCACAAAAGTACATGGCTGCTTTGTGTTTGTTTGTATTACTAAGTAGTCTGTTAAAGTTCTTAATATAAGTATAATGTTGTCCACCATTTTCATTTTCTATAAGAAGAAGTTTAATACGCTCCATGTTGGCGGGCTGTTTTGATATTCTTGCACGTTCAATCGTTTTATTTTTTAAATAGTATACATTAATAGCAATATTATTTTGAGTCTCAATCTTTGTAATTTGTTTTATAGGTGTAGGAAAGTCAATATTTTCAAAATTTAACCCATCATCAGAAGGATAGGAATAAGTTAAATTAGAATTCGCTTTTGCTGGAAACTTGTGTGCACGTAAACAATGTCTTATACATTGATCATCTTTATTTTTAATATTAATCACAGCTCTTTTATTTTTTAACCACTGTGGTGATTCAATAAAGGATCCTGGAGATGTAATAGAAACTCTATTCACCCATAAACTAAAGATTCTTTTAATGAACCATCCTGAACCTTCATTTGTAAAATTTTCTATTTTTAACATAATATGTTTTATTTGTTTTTCAATATCTTGATCATCAACAACATCAATAATACTTTGATATTCCGATCGAAATACAGCTACAGTAGTATCATTATTTTTAATTTGAGCAAACTCCACCGTTAAAACAATATTTTGTTTGGTCAGTGGAATAGCTCTTTGGTTAATAGTGTCCACTTTACTCATCATAAACGAAAGCGGATCTATTTCATTTGGAAGAGCCGCAAGTTTATAATTTTTAATAATACTACCAAACTCCTCCGTGGATTCAGCTTTATGTTGTAGTTTACGTATATTTTTAATAAGTTCATCTTTTTTCATTCTACTAAAACCACGAATTTTGAGCTTTCGTGCAATATCTTTAAGCGTAGCATTGGTCTCCCCCTCCAAAGCATCAAACCCCAGTGCTTTAATCAACTCAGTTTTATTCATAGATTCATGATTAGGAATCTCTTTTCTTGAAGCGAGATCACGGTAATATTTTTCAGAATATCGTTGCACCATTTTTTTTTTTTCTCTATATATACTATTATATTTTTTTCTCTAATAGGATTTTTTTACAAGTTGATCAATCTCTGAATCCAATGATTACTCCACCAAAGGGTGGAATATACCCTCTTGAATAAGTTTCAAAAGGGTCAATTTCATCATCGTCATCATCATCATCCTCAGAGTCGCTTGAATGTTCTCCACAATCGGGTATAGGATCAATCTTTTTTCTCATGGGAGGAGGCTTCTCTTTTTTATGCTTACATTTACAACAAATAACATACTTCGTACGTACATAAAGGTTGCATTTTATACAAAGTACTGGAAGTGACATTCCTTTTCTATGACATTTAATATGATCTTTACAATAGAGCCCCATGCAAGCTCGACCGCATACTCTATTTGTTTTAACTTGGGGGTACTCACAAATGTTATGTGGAAAAGGCATTATTTTTTCTATATATACAATATAATCTTTTCTCTAATAGGGTGATCACAATCTTCGCGCGCGGGTGGGAAGATACGCGGAGGCAGGCTGTGCGCGCGGGAAGATACGCGGAGGCAGGCTGTGCGCGGGACCACTCCCACTACACACGCCGTGCGGTCGCTTGCCAGCACACACGGGGAACGGGGCGACCGTTTCGCTCTCCATACACGTAACTGGTTATAACTGGTTTTAACTAGATTTTTTTTTTTTTATGCTTGAGGGCGGTATTGCGCGGTTTTGGGCTGGGGTCGGTTGTATATAGAACCCCCATGACCGTTTCGCTCTCCATACACATATCCAACCATCATTTTTTTTTTTTTTTTTTTATCTTGTGATTTGGCTCTCCATACACATATTTAAGCCGTTTTCGTTTTTATGGTTTAAGGCGTTGTTACACCTTTTTAAGCTGAAAAAACCCGATCGCACGGGTTTTTTTTTTTATGCTTGAGGGCGTTGTTGGGCCTTATTAACGCCAAAATCGTTGTATATAGAACCCCCATCCCTTATACTACTAAAAAAGATAAAATATGAAGGTAAAAAACATAACCGCACTCTACTTACAGTCCACTAACCACATTTATATTTTAATTAATCTGGTGTTGTTGTTTCTTTTAAATGAGCATGCTGGCACAGCTGCAACTGAACCATCACAATCAATGTCCCTATAAACCAACTGCTGCAGGATATAAAATATAATGAGCTCAGAAATAATTAACAAATTAAATCAGTTCATTTATAAAAGCTGTTGCCCTTTAATGCTTGGGTGTATGATGGATTATTTCAATAAAAATATTCAAAATGCTGGATAAACAGGACAATTTCTAAACACTCATTTAACAAACACTCTGACAGTAAACTGTGCAGACATAATTTTGTCATAAATGCTGACATACGGTCTATACCAGTTTCTGGAGCTGATATGTGTGCACACGTGTGTGGTATAGAATTAAAACTGAATTAAAGTATTAAAAAGAAGGAAAAAATGAGAATATATATATATATATATATATATATATATATATATATATATATATATATATATATATATATATCTTTGTGTGTGTGTGTGTGTGTGGATCAATCCAGAGAGAGAGAGGTAGGTGGGAGAAAAAGAAAAATCAAGTCTTCTTCTGCTGCATTCATGGGCTTCAATTGCCATGTTAACAAGTATCATTATGCGGCCTTGCTCCATTTCTTGGGATGTGTACACAGTTAATGCTTACTTAACCCACTGAACACTTGCACACATTACATGATCTTAAGTATTCATCTTTGATCTTCTCCAAGTGCACACACTTAGGCTTAAAGTCCAGTGCTGTAACCATTTGGCAAGACTGTCAAACAGATACAGAGACAAGGGTTAAAGGCTAGCACAACATACCCTCTTTGGACATGCCCACAGCCAGGCATTTTCTGTGTCGACACTTGGGACAGATATGTCGCTTTCCAGCCTGGATGTTACAGTTGCCACTTCCCAGGCATTTATATGGCTTTTCCCGCAGTAAGCTTCTTCGAAAGAACCCCTGGACAGGAAAAAAAAGGAAACAAACAGAAGGAAACCCTTAGAACGTAAAGAGAAAAGAAAACTTTGGGGCATTGGATGAGAGATAAATGGGTTGGGTTGGTGGTGGGGAAGGGTGGGGGTGAGGGTAAGGGAAGGGTGGGGGAAGTAAAAAGGGATGGGGTATGTTTGGGGGAAGTTAAAGGCAAATCTACTATAAAGCCTTCACAGTATGGTACAGCTTACAGCTTTACAACTGTTGCAAATTTAAAATCTGTTTATCAAAACATGAAGCCACCACTACTGGTTACAAAATGCCTTTTTAGTTTTAACAATCTGTTGTCCACCACATGGCCCGTATCCCCTCCCTACACAGTCTGCTACTTAACTGTTGGCTGTATTCACAAGGTGTCCAAAACATTACCCTGATTAACTTGAGGGGGAAAAAAAACACATAAAAAAACAGATATACAAATGGTTTTTTGTGTGTATTTAAATGTTAATTATTTACCAGGTATTTATGAATATGCGTGTGTGTGTGTGCACGCACGCATGCATGTGTGTGTGTATATTATATATACATAATACATGTACATATGCACATACACACACATATTCATGCATCACACACACACACACACACAAACACACACATACACACACAGATGTCAACACTAAAATAACATATATTTATGTAAAGCTGAATTTTGTGAGGAAACAAAACAAAGCACATTCACATCAGTCTTTCACATGAATGTATAACTGATTCAGAGGGATGGAAAAACAAACAAACAAAAATGAAGACAAACCTTTTAATATATGAAAACAGGAAAGCTAGAGAAACTATAGACCAGAAAGAGGAAGGGTACAGGGGTATGAGGGGGTATTTTGGAAAGAGGCATAGGGTTTGAGGCCAGACTTGCAAGATCTGAGTCCAAAGATCTGACAAAGGTCCCAGTATAAGGTTCCGGAGACAGGTGTCAAAGTGGTGGCCAACTGTCAAATGCTTGAATCTGGGAATCCAGAAACAAAGTGGGTCTGACGCTGAACACAGATAATATGACATGATATAGATGTGAAGGCAGTCAAAGAGATAGGAAGGGGCAGATTTATTTAGGTGTTTATTACAGACGGTGCTGTCTTGCACTTTATTCTGTGTGAGACTTGGAGATAATGGAAAGACTTCAATGTCAAATGGACTATGGAGACGGGAAAGAAGAACTGAATGGTCTGTTATGCCAAAGGTGGCTGACAATTGGAGAAGAGTGAGAAGCGAGATTTTTCCTGAGTTGGAGGATAACTGCAGATTGTTCAGGATATGGTTAGGAGAGTGGTTTCAGTGCTGTGATCAGCATAATGGGCACACGACAAATGGTGGAGGAGATTGCTGAAGCGAAGGTGTTATTGAGTTGCTTCAGAACAGCTTTTTCTAAATGTTTTGACAAGCAAGGAAAATAAAGAACAAGCTGTAAAAAAAAAAGGGGGGGGAGTGGGGTGTGTGTGTGTGTGTGGGGGGGGGGGGGGGGGGGGTCAAGGTTAGGTTTCTTAAGAAGAGGCTGCATGATTGCAGTTTTGAAAATGGGTAGAGAAGTTCCTGAAATATGAGACGAATTGACAATTTTGGTGATTGTAATGAGAAGCTATGAGACAAACTGGGAAAAGAGAAGTTGGTATAGGATCAAGCTCACAGGATTTTAGTGTCATTCCTTTTGGATATCTAGGATTTCTGTCTCAGTCGTGGGATTGAAGGAAGAGATGTTTTTTTCAGTACCAACAGGAGCTGACATGATGGAGTAAAGAGATTCAGTGGATGAACACACACACACACACACACACACACACACACACACACACACACACACTGTAAAACATACAATTATGATGCATGATGATGTGTACCTTGCAAGCCTCACAAGTATTGACACCATAATGAAAGCCTGCTGCTGGTTCCAGGCACACTTTACAGGGAGGAAGCAAGGAAGTGTTTGTTGGCGTTGTACGTGTTTTCTTTTCCTTCAGCTTCTCACGTGCCATTGTCAGCAGAGATTCTGATATATCTCTCGGTCTTTTCCCTGCCCTGTGAAGCCACAATGATATAAAAATGATCTTGCTTTCCAGATCAAATTCTTTCTTTTTTGCTTTTCTTACTGCATTTATTCATACTGCTCATCTCAAATCTCAATATGCAGCCATACCTAGGCACATATGTCACAGCAACAGCAATTATGGTATACAGGGAGACATCAAAGTTTGGTTGCTGTGAGCCCACACACCAGAGTAGACCTTGCACTGCTGTTAATGTTCAGCACCAGAGTAGACCTCGCAATGCTGATAGTGTTCAATTGCATCTATTCTGATTCAACACATGCAGGACAAAACTTACCAATCTCCCTTTACTGATGACAATAATTCAAGAAACAAACTGAACAAGTGAGAGATAAAGAAAACAGCAATGCTGGTTAGGGCATTTGAATAAATCTTCTACATACACATCAGTAAAGTGGATGAAATTCAACTGTATGGTCCTTACCTTCCCGTTTGAGTCCACAGAACACTCAACTTTGGATAAAATAAGAAGATGGTCATAGGCTGAAAAATTCCTCCCAGCCATTAAGCAATCCAAAATGTGAACAACTTCATGATATATGATGGCTGGTCACATAAAAACTTAAAATGTACATGTGTGTGAGATGATTGCATAGATCACTTCCATGGCTGGTACTGTACCCTGAGTCCATAGGTCGAATTATTTGTCCACAAGTGAATTTTGAAGTGCTAAGTTTCCTTTTGTGGCTGCATGGTCTTGACTCTGTGTTTACCCCTGCCTGCTTGCGATTTCAATTTGTGTTGGCTGTAGAATTTTCACAATGGCTGTTTAATAAGTTCTGAAATGTGGCTTTCTGAGTACAACTGCAGGCGAGCAGTCCAGTCCAGGTTCTTGAAGTAGGTACCCTTCCTCATTCAACTTTGGTACAATAAGAAGATGGTCATATGCTGAAAAATTCTTCCCATATTCAATCACATCTCAAAGTAAGTGCTTCTGCTGCAGTGAGAGTGCTGGCATTGTTATGGTGGAGCGGCAGGCCGTGGATTTTCATATGTAGGTGGTGCTTACATTTCGAAGAGCTAGGGTAAACAATGGTTGATATGGTTGACATATCAGTGCTGGCTTCCTTTCCTTGAGAGATACCATCGCTACAAGACCAGATTTGGAGACAAAACTCGCCACCATTTGTTTGCCAGGACTCCTAGATCTCTCACCTGGGAAAACCCACATAGCCAACTACTGCTTGGTTCCAAGATCATACTGAAAGGCCCATGTTTCGTCACCAGACAGGACTTCCCAGACATGATTTGAATGTCCCCCACTGAATTTCCTTAGCATGACATATGTATACCATTCTACTCTAACCCTCTTGCCCTCCTTAGTTAAATTGTGAGAGACCCCACAGCCACCAATCTGATCATGCAGAACTGTACTCAGGTTTCCCATTGAAATGCCCAGTTCATGCTGTATTTCATGGTATGCTATTCTGGGATTGTCTTTACACAGTACTGTCCTTGGTAGCTGCTGTTACTGGACAGCTGGTACAATGGTTATCTTTCAGT
This sequence comes from Babylonia areolata, assembly GCF_041734735.1. Classification (NCBI taxonomy): domain Eukaryota; kingdom Metazoa; phylum Mollusca; class Gastropoda; order Neogastropoda; family Buccinidae; genus Babylonia; species Babylonia areolata. The sequence goes on along the minus strand of NC_134885.1, from coordinate 14,976,812 downwards.
GTCAGTCTTCCAAGCTGAAATTCTTTGTACCACTTGAAAACTGAGGCCATGGAAGTGGAAGCAGACAGTTTCCCAAAACACTTTGACAAGCTCCTAAGGCATTCATCTGGAACCATGCCTTTCTGAATGATGTATAAAACCATTGCACAAAAATCATGTCAGCTCTGTTCAGTGTTGGCTTTAGAAGCACGGTCACCCTGGATTAACGTTTAGCCATGCAGTTAAAAATTCAACAGTCAGGTGTTCTTGAAAATAGGTGTGCATGCAATGGTGAAAATGCCAATGATCATGACACAATAATGTCTTTCATCACTTCATAAGTTAAGTCACATCTCAGAATTTATTGGAAAGCCCAAGGTTGCATTGTACTGTACTGTACTGTACTGTACTGTATCATATCATATCATACCATACCATATTGTATTGTGTTTAGTCACAACAGATTTCTCTATGTGGAATTCTGGATGCTCACCCAAGGGTGATTTGTCACACAGTATAGCACCATCTTTTTTTTTCTTTTTTCTTTTTCTTTTTTTTTTTTGCCTGCAAGTGTATTGGTTTTACTATCAAAGTGAATTTTTCTTCAGAATTTTGCCAGGGACAACCCCAGTTTGATGCCATGCTTTATCTTTTATTTTTTACATATACTAACTACAAACTGCACATGGGACTTTGGTTTATCATATTAGCACCTAAAAGACTAGACCCAGATCAACACTCAAGGTCTTATGGAGGGGGAGTGGTGAAGCGAAAGTTTGTGATGTGATGGAGAAAAATCAAATCATTCATACAATGAACAATGTGATGGAGAAAAATCAAATCATTCATACAATCAACATTGTGATGGAGAAAAATCAAATCATTCATACAATCAACATTGTGATGGAGAAAAATCAAATCATTCATACAATCAACAATGTGATGGAGAAAAATCAAATCATTCATACAATCAACAAACACAAATTGCTGAGGATTCAGCCACTGGGAAGCAGAAGCTGGAAGTTCCCGTCCCAGTCATTTATTCAAACTGACATCCAACCCCAATACAAAGATACTACGTCCTACTAGCCATACCCAATTATAAGATCACACATCCAACTGAGAGTAAATATTCTGGTCCATGTGTGACTCAAACCTGTAGATACTCGCTTCTTAGTTAAGTGCATTTCCACTATGTCACCACTCTACCGAATTACTCAGGTTATACAATTCCTGCTGTTGTTTTCAAGGTCTGTGAGTCTGTCATTAGAGTGTTTTGGGGATGGCAGATCTAGTATCTCCATCCAGGTACCCATTCACACCAAGGTGGAGTGAGGAAACTCTGAATAAATTGCTTTTCCGATGGATACAACACCCTGCTGGAATGTGGCCTTGAACTCTGATCACTGGTGAATACACAATCCAAAGTTCAATGCTAAACTGAATCTGTCACAGGGCCCCCCATGTTTAGATCACTGTTAAGTATCAACTGAAAGGGGTGGTAATTCACACAGAAAAATGTACAGGAAGTCTGAAAGAATGCAAAAAACTTGTATTTAGAATGTTTTTGCCTCTTTCAGTTTTAGTTAATCAAATAATTAATTGATTGATATCTTTCATTCTTTGATATGTCACATATTCTAATTTCTATTTACCTATTTTTTGTATCTTCCTATCCCTCAGTGAGTCAGCCATACTGTGTGGTTTGTGTATGGGCATGTGCGTGTGTGGGGATGCATGTGTGTGAAGATGTCAATTGTTCATCAGCCTTGTTGCCCAGATGTTTTTTCAAAGGGTACAAGCATACTTTGCACAGTTTAGTAATAACCCATATATGAATGTAAAGCCAACCTCACATCTCCCTTTTTCCTTTGTAAATTTGAAATTATCAGTGGCCATTCACTTTACTATTAACCTGAATAACTTTAATATCTAACACATAAATAATCAAGAATTAAGTCTTGTTTGTATTTGTTTAAAGCACATTTTCTTTTCTAACAACTGTTCATTCGGCACCATTTATGGTATCTTTTCACTTTGCTGTTGGTATCTTGAACACAGTTTATAGCACAGTCTTTTTTTTCAAAACTGTTTATAGTGCAGAGCAGTAGTATGTCCAAAGGCACAGTTCATAATTGTAAACTATAGCACATTCACCGGCACTGTCTTTATTCTATTTTGTAAATTTAGAAATTGTCTTTCTTTCTTTCCCTGTCACCCTAATCTTAAAAAAAAGAAAAAGAAAAGAAAAAAAGGGGCCACTGTTAATTCTACCTTTAAACTAGACTTAAACTATCATTAATGTCACTTCAGTTCAACAGTTCAAAGGTCTAATCTATCCGGCTTCTTTATTTCCCTGCCAAATCTGGTGTAGGTTGTTGGCTTGGGATCATGTGTTGGCTTCAGGTGTTGCACAATGGCTGCTGGTAGCTGGTGTTGAGCTGGGGCTGTTGGCTTCCATGCTGGCAGCTCTGGTTTCAGTGACTGCTGGTTGTTGTAGGTGAACGCCTGATTCCTAGTTGGTAGTGGTTTTGATGGCTGGTGGTGGTGGTTGTTTGGCACCCGCTTCCAGCGTGATGGCAGGTTCAGCACTGGCAGCTTCGGCGAAGGTGGCTTCAACAATGGCAGCTTTGGCGAAGAGGGCTTTTTGACCATATAGAAGGGATCATAGAAGGCAGGAGGATTGGATGGGTTTTGGACATGTGGTGGTTTGGAAGGACCTTAGACTTGGGGATGGTCAATGGAATCAGCATCAGGGGCATTTTTGGGAAAGAGTGGGCTCTCCCTAGGATGAAGGATAGACAGTTTTTTGTTGAGCTGTCTGGGGATCAGGGATAGGCGGTTTCGGTGCTGTCTCCTGAATGGTGTGGAAACCTCATAGGAACTGTTCCCAAGACATCGCACAACAGTTCCTGGCACGTTTTGCGGTTTTACCCACACTGGCTGGTTTGGTACAAGGGGTGTAGCGTCTTTGGCACAATGCTTTTTATCAAAGGTCACTTTCAGTTTGTTTTTCTGTCACTCGTTTCTGGCACGAAAGTTTGTTGGCTGGGCTGGCTAAAATTTAGATTTCAACATGGGAACTGTGGTTCGTAGCTTCCTTCCTATCAGGATTTCTGCTGGGCTGCTACCTATCTAAAGAGGTGTTGCACGATATATTAGCATGGCCATGTAAGGGTCGTCAGTCTTCATCATTTGTTTGACTGTTTGTATGGCTCTCTCAGCTTCACTGTTTGACTGGGGTTAGTATGGACTACTGGTTGTGTGGCAGAAGCCATAGTGTTGTGCAAAGTTGCTAAAATGATGACTGCTAAATTGGGGACCAATGTCTGAAACAATTTCTTCTGGGATACCATGTCTGGAAAAGATGCTTTTCATGTGGTTTACTACAAAGCTTGCTCTGGTGTCTTTGTGATGTGCGATTTCAATGAGCCTTGAGTAGTTGTCTATGACTAGTAGGTACTGCTCTTTGTTCAATTCGAACAAGTCTGTACCCACTTTTTGCCATGGGTGTTCTGGTATAGGTGTAGGTATGAGTGGTTCAGGTATGAAGCGTCTCTCTTGAATACAGAGATGGCAGTTTTCTGCAAGTGTTTCTATTTGAGTGCTGAGTCCTGGCCACCAGATGCTTTCACGAGCAAGGGCACATCACTTTACAATGCCCTGGTGTCCCTGGTGAATTCATTGAAGCATTTCTTGCTGTAACTTGTCTGGTATGACCAGTCTTGTGCAGTAGAGAAGTAGATCTTCTTGTATGCTGAGGTCGTAGCGTACTGTCCAATAAGAGCTTGGCCATCCTGACTTGCAGCAGTACAACAGTTTCTGGCAAACTTCATCTTAGTTCTGGCAGCGCTTGATCTCTTCCAATTTTCGGTCTGTGGCTGGGAGGTTTTGTATCACCTGGTTAACATGGAGCTCGACTACTTCCGCTAGTTCCTTTTTTTCTTCTTTGGGTGGAAGCTGGAAAGGGGCACGAGAGAGTGCATCTGCTGAGGTCGATTCTTTCCCCTGGTGCAGATGATGTAATTGAACGTCATCATTTTCATCCAGAGACTTTGCAGTCTGGGGGAAAGTTCGTTGAGGCTTTTCATTTTCAGTAGTGAAAGGGTAGAACACCAGTTTGTACTTTCCATCATCCTGCTTCAGAGACATCACTGCTACCAGGCCATACGACGAGGCATCTGCTGAGATTTTTTGTTGAATGATTGGGGTCGTAGTGTGCCAGAATCGGGGCAGCGATCAATTTTTCTTGGATTTTCTTGAAAGCTTCCTGCTGCTGGCTTCCCCAGTTCCACTTGTCTTATTTCAAAAGCTCTCTCAGAGACTTGGTGTCTTCCGCAAAAGTACATCCCGTAAATCTGGATACATGGTTGGCCATCCCGAGAAATCTCCTGAGTTCCGTTATATCTGTCAGTGGCGTGAAGTTTGTTATGGCTTTCACCTTCTCTGGGTCAATGGTGATTCCTTCCACTGAGATAACGTGTCCGAGGAATTTCACCCTTGTTAAAATGGCACTTGTCTTCTGTGAGGGTGACATCCGCCTCTTCTAGTTTGTGCAGATCAGCACTGAGACATTTATCATGCTCATCTTGTGACTTCCCGTGGATCAGAACATTATCAATGTCTCAAAATTGTTCCTTCTTGATCTGCTACCAGATGCATCATGTTGCATTGAAAATGTGTTAAAAAGTGTTAGTATCTTTTGCAAATTTAACTGAAGGTGGATGTTGTGCCTGTGATGTGCCTGTATTGTAAAGATATTGTGCCTGTGATGGATGGATGATCACTATGGCAAAAGAACACACTGTTAGAAATTCGGTCAACATAGATCAGTAGCTGTCAGATGTAACAACCCATACGTGAACATAAAACTAACCTCACACATACAAGCATAATCATGCACACACATGCATGTACATCGATCAGCGCCTTCAATCCCCCTTTCCCAACCTCCACCTACTCAAAACACACATATAGAGCATATCCCACTTCCTCCATACTTTTAACATCAATTCCTCTCCACCCCCATCTTGCCCCATCATCCCCTCTCCTCACATATCTTGCCAAGAGAGAGATTCTTGAAGAACTGTTATCATCTATTATTCTTCTGCACTCAAGACACATGTAGAGCAATGTTGTTTGCCATTTGGCTGGCATGTTCAGATGTTAGTAGTAGTAGCAGTAGGGACTGGCATTTTGACTTTAGGCCTCGTGGCCTATAAAAGTCCACTCTTTGTATTAGTATCTTTTTGGTCTGCACTGCATGCTTAATTTTTTTTATATATCAAAACAATTATTCGTTAAATTCATAAACATATTACCAAAATTTGGATCGAAGTCCAGAAAGTTCTTAAAAGTGTTAGTATCTTTTGCAAATTTAACTGAAGGTGGATGCTGTGCCTGTGATGTGCCTGTATTGTAAAGATGTGCCTGTGATGGATGGATGATTCATCGATGATCACTATGGCAAAAGAACACACTGTTAGTAATTCGGTCAACATAGATCAGTAGTTGTCAGACGTAAATGTTCAAAACACGCGCACGCGAAAACGTCTGACATCCAACTGGAACAAAAATAAAAAAAGAGAGAGAAAATATTGCGAAAATGACAAAACAACCTGTACCTTTGACCTCATGTGCGTTGTTAGGTTGTCAAGCGATCGACCTTGAAACCGGAAGGCTTACGAGTCCAGTATGGGAACAGTCCCAATACAGAATGGTTGCTTTTTCTTCTTTCTTTTTCTTTTTTCTGCCTCGCTTTTCTTATCTCAAGTAAATGTTATCATTTCTGCCCATTCTATGCACTAAAAATGAATACAACAAATCGTATGCTTACAAAAAAATGTTTGATTTATTTCTTTTTTCCCTTACACTGTTGCTAGTTTCAGTTTGTTTCACATGGACAAAACGGGAATCCTGGCTCCCAAATATCCCCATTGCAGGCAGCAGAAAAAAAATAATGATACGGGGTGAAAAAGTGGACCAGTCGTGTTCCTGCAAACATAGGTCACACGGCAGTTGTGTTCGCTCGGACAGACAGCGGTGGACGTCTGTGGCAGGCGGTTTCACACTGGATACATGTAAGCTTACAGGTTAGCACGGTTTCTGTCATGGTTTGCTAAGATTGAAGCACACACACACACCTTTTCAATCTTTCACGGTTTTGTTGTTTTGTTCAGAAACCATAGCGTTGTTTTCTTAAGAACTGAGAAATCACTCGGTTTCTGAGGTGGGTATATATCTGTTGAAAAGAGTTAAAGACATTGAAAAAGAACAGCCATTTACTTCTTTGTGATTAAACAGAAAGTTTCTTTATGAGCCAAGTTGGTATTGTCATTTGATTAGTTTCCAGATTCACCCACCCACCCACGACGCACACACCCCTTCACCCCAGTATATCAAGTTTTAGAAATATTTGTTTATTACCATCCGACCATCGGACCTCGGCTTTATACAATAGTATCGTGAAATTAATCTGATGATTGTGGATACTCAAACGGAAGAAGAAGAAGTATGTTATTTTCATGTACAGGTCTCATTCAATATTTTTCTGAACCTCTCCCCCCCACCCCCACCCCCGCGCCCGCGCCTCTTTGCACATATCCTCGCACACAAGGACAGAAATTTTGATGCTTTGTCTATATATATATATATATATATATATATATATATATACATATATATATATATATATATATACACATATATATACACATATATATAATATATTCATTCATGCCTGTCAAGTTCATGCTCATGGACCCCACTTTATCATAACATGTGAAACAAGACTAGCACACAGATTATGATTCATGATTCAGGCCATGGAAAAATAAATCTGGTTCTGAATCAAGAAAAATATGACATTGTTTTCAAGGCAGACACTATGTCACTCTGCCTGTCGGCAATATTTCTCTGCATATTTCAGTTTTGTGAATTGATCCAATTTTGATTTTCATCAGTCATGGTGAGACAACCCAGGAAGAAGGTTGCAGAGGAGAGAGATGATGACCGGGTGGTGAAGCCAGCCAAAAAACGCACCGCCCCCACAAACACGTCCTTGCTTCCACCATGCAAAGTGTGCCTGGAACCAGCTGCAGGTTTCCATTATGGTGCCAATACGTGTGAAGCTTGCAAGGTATGTTTTTGTTTATTTGTTATTTTGCTGCCCCATCGACTGTGTTTCAGTGTTCTTACTCCCATGCAGCCCTGATATGTCCTCCGCACAGTATCACCCCACCTAGTTTATTAAATTATCCCAGACCATTTGCAATCTTGACCCAATTTCCTCTTCATTTCTGCTTGACCATCTTGACATTCTCCTTTCATACATCACCAACATTATAAATGATTCATTGTTAGCTTGAAATATGCCTCCTGAATTCAAAACCACCATTCTTAAACCACTTATAGTATAGTAGTAGTATAGTATAGTATTTCAGCTTAACTTAGGCTGCAAAGCCTTTTGCTGATCTTTTCATCAGAGCTAAGTTACCTAACTGTGGAGCTAATTCTACAATCTTTTGACCGTATCTAAGCTTCAGCTGAGTCTGTAACTGAGTGGTAGATGGCAGCAGGAACGACTTGGGTGGTTCAGAACAGATGGCGAAGGTCTCTGCAGAACATGTGGTCTTTGAAGACATGGTCTATTATATTTTCGAAGCTTTTGAGTGTTTTTGCGTTTACCACATTGTCGTCCAAGTTGTTCCAGGTGTCCACTGCTCTGATCGTGAAAAAGTTTTGTTGGAGATTCGTGCTGCAGAACTGTTTCTTGAGTTTGTAATTGTGACCCCTGATGGGTCCATTCGGGCTTAGTACGAAAGGAGAGGTGTACTTGTACAGTCCATGGGTATACTTGTATATCTCAATTGAATCGCCTCTTATTCTTCTATTGCTCATGCTGGGAATACCAGTGACTTTCAGCCTCTTCTCATTGTCCACGTTGTGTAGTCCAGGAATACACTTTGTAGCCCAACATAGTAATTTTCAATTTGGTTCTTGTCTTTTTCATTATAAAGATAACATCTATCGATCCCAATGTTTAAAAAATAACACAAAAAAACACTCTATAGGCTATTTCTCTAACCTTCCTTTCTTGCCAAAAATCATTGAGAAAGTAGTCCTTCATCAGCTTTCTGTCATCTCGACTCCAACCATCTTCTCTCCTCATATCAACCTGCTTACCACGCAGGACAAAGCACAAACCATTTGCTGTGGTTAAAGATCATTCAACTCCAGCATTTGGTGTTCCACAAGGTTCTGTGCTAGGGCCTACACTTACCCTCTGTCTGAGTTGATCCACAGTCATTCAGTCACACATGAAATGTTTGATGATGACTCACAGCTACTAAAATCTGATGTTTCTGTTGACTATCCTTTGCTCTTTACAGGTTTGTTTTTCTGATGTTAATAGCTGGATGTCAAACAACAAACTAAAATTGTGATAAACTGAAGCCATCCGTTTCTTTAAAAAGTCTCGACCTACTTCCCTTTCATTTCCTATTCCTACTTCACTCCAACTGGCTGATTGCGAAATCATGTTGTCTGACTGTGTCTGTGACCTTGGTGTTCTTATTGACAGCGATCTTTCCCTTAAACAGCATGTCACAAAAACTTGCCAACTGGACCTACTTCAGGCTCAAAGGTATCTCTTCAATTCATTCATAGCAGAAGCAAACAAGACACCAGTCTTCTTACACCCCTTCTCATCTCAACATTAGCAACTCTGTCTTCACTGGCTGTCCTCAAACTGTCATTCAACTTCTTCAGCGCATTCAGAACTCATTTATAAATCCTGTAGAAATCAACACTGCACTGCTCAACTTTATAAATTGCACTGGCTTCCAATTGAACAAAGAATAAAATACAAGTGCTCCTGTCTCTCCTTCAAAGTTATCAGAGGCTCTGCTCCTCAGTATCTATCTGAACTTTTCCATATACATTCCATCCAAGACCATTTGATCCTCTGCTGACACCAGGCTCTTTCAGCTTCCTAATTTCACATGCCAACAGCATGGCCAGTGAGCCTTTTCTTTCTCAGCAGCTAAGCTCTAGAACTCTCTGTCATACTCTCTCCGACACAGCCAGTCCCTAGAATCTCTCAGGTCAGGCCTGAAAACATATACAACCACTTTACCTATTACTATGATTAAGGCCTATCCCCTCCCTACCATTTAAGAACATGCTGTTTCCATCCAAATTGTGTGTGCATGAGGACAGAGAGGAAGTGCGATTGCGATTTCCTCTGTGTGTGTGTGTTTGTGTGTGTTGTGTGCAAGAGCGTTTTGTGTGTGCATGTGGGTGTGCATGTGTACGTGTTTGTGTGTACATGTTTGTGTGTGTGTGTGTGTGTGTGTGTGTGTGTGTGTGATATGTTGTAACTTGCTATCTCTGTTAAAGTGTTATGTGTCAGGTCAGGGGCATAGTCCTTGCTACTAGTACCATGTAACCCAGTACTACCTGCGCATGTGAAGTCTCCCAACAATGGACCAGGCGGAGGAGGAAACCTTTCCCAATGGCTGTGAAGGTGGAAGAGGATGACCAAAGGGCAGGGGCAGCTGTTATCCTTGGCTGGAAGTCCTCCTAGGAGACGGAACTCCGAAGAAAAAACCTGCACCTGCCAAGGCCGTTCTACATTGACAGTATCTGCACCTGTGGGACTGTGAGCATTGGTAGGCGAGAGAGTGGGGAAGGGACTGCACAACTCCTCTTCACTAAAAAAAAGTCACCTGTGCTGGTCAGGCAACCAGGCTAATGTCGGAACGATGAGCTAGTCTTTCAACACCCAGCTTTCCCAAGCCCTGCGGCAATGGAGAAGTGGTAACAGGGACAGGCAGAGGATGCTGCTGGCTGTTTCTAGTCACAACTCTGCACGCAGGCGGCTGTGGGGTGATGGTCGTCCGCCGTAGACTGGGGCAGATGTGGCACCGGTATCCTCCCACAGTGTCAGAGCAGCCCTTTTTAGGGACAGCACTGCTCTCCCCACATGGGGAAGGGGAGATAAAAGGATCCCTAAACAAAGCCTGCCTCGCCTAGTACCTAGTAGGAAACCGCACCTACTTGGACATCCAACACTAGCGGTCGAAAACAACAGAAGAAAAGAACCAGGAGTCATGCCCTGGCTGGGTGCCTGGAATGTTCGCACCCTTTTAGACAGAGATGACAGACCAGAAAGGCGCACAGCACTCATTGCTAGAATGCTTGATCGCTACCAGGTGGACATAGCAGCCCTGAGCGAAACCAGGTTTGCGGGTGAAATCCAGCTGGAGGAAGTTGGAGCGGGCTAAACCTTCTACTGCATTGGGAAGCCAGATGGCACCCCAAGAACTTCAGGTGTGGGCTTTGCCATACAAACCAAACTTGCACGACAGCTTGACAGCTTTCCATGTGGGATAAACAATAGGCTGATGGCCCTGCATCTGAAGCTGTCCGAGGATTGCTTCTCCACAGTCATCAGCTGCTATGCCCCGACGATGACCAACCCTGATGACATCAAAGAACCTTTCTACGAGGAGCTCAGCTGCACCATTTCAGTGGTAGACAGAAAGGACAGGTTGATCATCCTTGGGGATTTCAATGCCTGCGTCAGCATGCACTTCTCCTTGTGGCCAAAAGTCCTATGACAGCATGGCACTGGCAAGTACAACTCCAACGGACTGCTTTTGCTCTCGCTCTGCGCACAGCATGGACTGACCATCACCAACACCCTCTTCCAACAAGCAGACAAGTACAAGAGCACATGGATGCACCCCCGCTCCAAGCAATGGCACATGCTGGACTAAGTGATTGTCCAGTAGAGGGAAAGAGGTGATGTTTCCATTACACACTGCATGAGAGGAGCAGTCTGTTGGTTGGACCATTGCCTGGTGCGCAGCAAGATGAACATCAGACTTGCATGCAAGCTCCAACCAGCCAGGCAGAAACCCCCTAGGAAGCTGAACATCCACCGCCTCCCTATCACCAAGGATGTGCTGCAGCAGCAAATCCAAGCAGCTCTCCAAGAAATTCCTGCATCGACTGATGTAGAAGAGGTATGGAGCACCTTTGGAGATGCTGTGTACACAGCAGCAGCTGACACACTCGGCTTTGTAAAGAGGAGCCACAAAGACTGGTTTGACGAGAACGACTCTGGAATCTCCAAGCTCCTGAACACACTGCATGTACGGCATCAGGATCACATTTCCGATAAAGACTGCCAGAGGAAGAACCAGTACTTGCAAACCAAGCAACTTGTACAGAAGAGGCTGTGTGAGATGAACACCTGGTGGGAGAGAAAGTCTGAAGAGCTTCAGTCCGCTGCTGATGCTCACGACATGAAGACCTTCTATGATAGTCTCCGAGCTGTATATGGGCTGACATCTACTAGTGTGGAGGCAAGGTGCTGACAGACAAGCTGACTGCCCTGTTCCAGTCTATCTGGGAGAGAGGGGAGGTCCCCCAGGATTTCAAGGATGCTCAATTGTCCACATTTACAAGTGGAAGGGAGACAAAACATCCTGCGATAACCACCATGGAATCTCTCTCCTGGCAAGATCTTCGCCCGCATCATACTGAACAGACTGGTTGACCATGTCTCCAACACAGTCATCCCTGAAGCACAGTGCGGCTTCTGCTCATGCAGGGGAACATGTGACATGGTGTTTGCCATACACCAGATGCAAGAGAAGTGCCGTGAGCAGAACAAGGAACTCCACATGGTGAACAGCCGTGGTCTGTGGAAGATCCTCTTAAAGTTCAGCTGCCCAGAGAGCCTAATCCAGCTGATTGCGTCATTCCACGATGGCATGCAGGTGAGAGTACAGGAAAATACTGACATGTCGGATCCGTTCCCTGTGGTAAATGGAGTGAAGCAGGGCTGCATCCTGGCACCCACACTGTTCTCTATTCTCTTCTCTGCCATGCTGATTTACGCCTTCCAAGACAGTGACCAGGGCATCTACTTTCAGTTTCACACAGATGGCAAACTTTTCAACTTGCGGCGACTCCACTCCAGGTCCAGGGTGTTTGAGGCACTGTTGAGAGAGTTCCTTTTGCTGATGACTGCACGCTTGCTGCACACACCCATGAGGACATGCAGTTCATTATGGACAGGTTCTCAACCTCCTGCAGGCACTTTGGACTCACCATCAGCCTCAGCAAGACCGAGTCTATGTACCAACCAGCTAGCTCACAGAACGCCAGTGCCTCCCCCCCACCTGCAATCAAGATCGATGACACAGAGATTAAGTCAGTTGACAAGTTTTGCTACCTGGGCAGCACCCTATGCAGCAACGGAGCCCTTGATGCAGAAGTGACGCTGCGCATCGCCAAGGCCAACTCCACCTTTGGCAGACTCAACAACAGGCTGTGGAACAACAAAGGCATCAGGCTCAGCACCAAAATCAAAACCTACAGAGCTGTTGTGCTGACCACCTTGTTGTATTGCTGTGAAACATTGATGACGTATCGCCGTCACATTCAACAACTTGAGCGGTTTCACCAGAGATGCCTATGTAAGATCCTCAGCATAAAGTAGCAAGACAGGGTCTCTAACCTCCAGGTCCTAGAGAGGAGCGACCTGCCCAGCATCAAAAGCCTGCTGATCCAGTGCCAGCTACGCTGGACAGGACACATTGGCCGCATGACAGACAGCAGGATCCTGAAGATGCTCTTGTATGGCCAGTTGAAGAAAGGCCACCACGAACCTGGAAGACCCTGCAAGCGCTTCAAGGACACCTTGAAGACAAACCTCAAAGCCTGTGACATAGACATCGCTTCCTGGGAAACATGCTCTTGACCGCTCTCGCTGGAGGATGCTGTGCTCTAGTGGCATAAAGATGTTTGAAAACAAGAGAACGCTGGCCATTAAGGAGAAGCGTGAGCGAAGGAATCAGGGCTCAACTCCTGGAGACATTTTCCTTTGCAACACCTGTGGGAAGTGCTGCGCGTCCAGAATCGGCCTCTTCTCCCTTATGAGGACACACACTGACAGATAAGCCTGCCTGCCTACTCATCCGTTGGTCCGACAGGAGACTCCATTGCATTTGCTATCCCTGTGTATTATACACCATACCATATTATTGTTTCTTTGGTATTACTTTTTGCCGTTACTGTGAAGCACCTTGAGTGTTGGAAGGTGCTATATAAATTTCTATTGTTGTTATCATTTTGCCATTTATTCCAAATCCCCCACGCACATCCACACCAAGGTTCATCTGCCTCTTTCTGAGCACCAGTTGTTCACAGGGAACTATCAAGTTGCCAGGAGGGCACACACCAGAGGAGTTTCTGCACTGCTGGCTGCATCTGATGATGTTGAGTATAAGTGCCTGTTTTAATTCATCATACTTCATACGCTGGATGCCCAGCCCCTACAGTGATTGCTAAGCCACTATGTCCCTGCAGCTACAGTCACACATCAGTCTGCTGATACCAAAGACCTTGACAGGAACTAACCACCAGCATCAAAGTGCTAAATGGAGGAAGATCAAAACTGAGGTCATCATCAGAGCATGGCATGAAAGGCCACAGTGTCTGGGACTATTTTTTTGAAGACATAATTGGACACAAAACAGAAACACCAAAGAATCAATAGACAGATAGAAAATGTGAAAAAAACTTAGCCGTATGAAGTGCACAGGAACAGGTGTTGAGATGGCTGCTGGAAAAAGAGGGCGCTAGCCAGGGGGACAAAGGGGAGGTTACCTACTTCCGGGAGGTTATCGGCCGTACTACTTTCGTTTTCTCTGCATAGGCGGATAGTAGTTTGCACAGGACAGGAATGTCAGACCCCTACCGGAGTCTGCACTAGTTGGGTCACGGTAAGTATGTTATTTAAACATAATTTTAGATAGAAAATTTCCTGTTAAGTGGATGATCCTTGACAGTGTGGATGCAATTTCCCATTTGAGCCTATGGTACACTTAACTCTAGATAGGAGCCAGCCACAGACTGAAAACCCCCACCTCTGCTGGGAAACTAACTGCTTTGCTATAGCAGTTGGTCTGATATCAATGATGGTGGGTTTTTTTTTAAAAATTATTTTTATTTTATTCAATTTTTTTTAAATGATTGGATTAATGATTAAGTATATACAGTATATATATATATATTTTTTAATTTCATTTTCCTGTAAGATAGATTGAGATCATTTTCCATTATTGATGTTTTGTTTGTGTTTTATTTGTTTATTGGAGTATTTGCATTATATAAATAGATTATTTATTATTTGTCACATAGATCTTGTGCATGGGCAATACCGTACTCATATTTTTTAACAAATACTTCCTGTCTAAAAAAAAACATAGACACAAATATTCCTTGTGTAAGACTGTTTGACAGAAACATGACAGATCTGTCATAACAAGAACTGAAAAAATGAAAACATGCCTTCTACTAACATGTTAACTTTCCCTATTCCTACAGCCAGTGTCAGTTTCTTTCTCTCTTTCTGTCTCTGTCTCACATTTTTGCAGACTTTGTCTAACTATATTCACACAGACACTCATGGACATTTATATCTCCCCCAAAATATATGCACTCACACACAGACACACACAGACACACACAAACACACACACACAAACTCATGCACACAAACACAACACACACACACACACAGAGGCACATAATCACTCACACACACACACACACACACAGACACACACACACACACAGACACACACATGCATGCACACACGCACGCGTGCGTGCACACACACACACACACACACACAGAGGCACACAATCACTCGCACACACACACACACACACACACACACACACGCACACACACACACAAACTCTTTCTCTCTCCCCCTCAAGTCAAATAGCAGTATAAGAACTTACAAGGTTTACAAATCGGAGATCTGGGTTTATTTTATTCTATTTTCTTTCTTGTCAGGCCAGTTGAATAATTTGATAAATGCATTTGTGTTTGTATTTGTATTTCTTTTTATCACAGCAGATTTTCTGTGTGAAATTCGGGCTGCTCTCCCCAGGGAGAGTGCGTCGCTACACTACAGCGCCACCCATTTTTGGTATTTTTTCCTGCGTGCAGTTTTATTGTTTTTCCAATTGAAGTGGATTTTTCTACAGAATTTTGCCAGGAACAACCCTTTTGTTGCCGTGGGTTCTTTTACGTTCGCTAAGTGCATGCTGCACACGGGACCTCAGTTTATCGTCTCATCAGAATGACTAGCGTCCAGACCACCACTCAAGGTCTAGTGGAGGGAGAGAAAATATCGGCGGCTGAGCTGTGATTCGAACCAGCGTGCTCAGATTCTCTCGCTTCCTAGGCGGACACGTTACCTCTAGGCCATCAATCCACATATGGAGACTCCACTTATGTGTGGCTGTTAAGATTAAGAAATAAGAAATAACATAAAATAATGCACGTTATGACAAGTCTACCTAAAACTTTCTTTTAGTGACTGCCATATTGCCTCAAGAAACTGAAATTAAATTCTGACTGAATGTCTGTTCAAATCCTTATAAGTACACATACCATAATATATGTTTTGCTCTCTTGTCCAGGGATTTTTCCGAAGAACCTTAGTGCGACAAGGAAGTTACGAATGCATCAATGGAGATGAGAAGTGTACGGTGGTGCTGGCAGAACTGAAGAGCAAAAAGAGAAGATGCTCCAGGTGCCGGCATTTGAAATGTCTTGCTGTTGGCATGTCCCTGCATGGTATGTGTCTTCTGCCTATTGTCTTGTGGAGTAAGGACAGCTGTTTATTATGATTATGATGTTGAAATTGAAATTTAATTACACATACTTAACCATGACTCACTAGTGCAGACCCTGGTTATTTCTGATACAATGAATGACAAAATTAAAACAGTAGTGATAATTAGATTAAAACAATGATTATTATTTATGTTTCACTTGCAAGGAAGCATCAAAGCATGCAAGCATATCCACATGCACTAAGCAACATCTGTTGTTGAAATTATAATAATGAAATCAGAACAACAGTCACAATAGAGAAATCTGAACAATGAATTTCTTATCATGAAATGAAAACAGTGATATGATAAGTGAACAAAAAGAGAATGACAATGAAATTGATAGGACATTGAGATGAAAAGAATGATTGTGATAATCAAATCAGAACGCTGATTGTGATAATGAAATCAGAGCACTGATCATGGTTATAAAATCTGAACAGTGATACAATAATGAAATGGGAACAGTGATTATGCTGCTGCTACAGAGGTCCATCTGGGTGTGGGATGACATGCCAGGGTTGTACTCTACATACATCCAGGCATTAACCAGTACAGAGTGTTACAGACGCCTTCTGAAGTGACTTAAGACTAGTGCTGAGTAAGGCCGCATCACCTCACACACAAATGATGACTTATTTTAAAGTTTATGTGTGTGTGTGTGAGTGTGAGTGTATGTGTGTTTGTGAGTGAGTGTGTGTGTGTGTGTGTGTGTGTGTGTGTGTGTGTGACAGATAGAATCGCACACAACGTTCGCATTCTGGCTTCACTCTTACCCAGGGATAAACAACATAACAACGTAAAGACTGATTATTAATAATCAAAGAAAATAAACAGGAATGTTCATATTTTCCCTTCAGGGATAAATCATATGAAAAGTCCAATCCAAGAAAACACAATCAATACTTTCTGTTCTCTCTTACACTTTCTGTGATAGTTTTAAATCGTAATGATGATTTTCATTTGTTTCTTTTCACGACTGTTTTGTCAGTTGGTGCTTCCCATACATCTTTTGTGGGTGATATATCAGCCAGACACCTTTTCCGAAAACAGGCCAGGCGCTGAGGATCCTGAAACATCCTCAGAACCAAACTGTAGTTAAATCGAACAACTAGTAAAAATAGTACTCACATAACTTGCGTCAGCATTCTCGTTTTACTGAACCAGTGTTCAGAAACGTAAATGAAAAAAAAACACATCGAAATTCACAACATTTTGATTAAATGATGTCACCAAATTTCTCATTACCAAACTCGAAATTACTGACTCACCAGTACTTCAGATCAGTTTCATTGAACCTCCACAGTTCAACAAGACTATGTCTCACATTCTCTCTCAGAATGGTAACAGTGTCTGTTCTATGACTCTCAGACCCCAAGGTCTGTTTTGTCCCAGGTCACTCCTGTGACCAGTTCAGCTGTGCGCAAGAGAGGGAAGTGGCAAGAAGTTTGGTGCACTTCACAACACAGCTCATGAACACATATTCACCTCAGCGCCTAAAGACACATGCATCACGAACCTTTCTCCAAACATCAAGTTCAAATTAATACAGTAACAGCCACACCATACAGGAAATCTGACATTTACAATAAGCACACTGATTATGACAACCAACAAACTTGTTGTCATGACAGTGTTTATAAAGTGTTTTGATATTATTCAAAGCAAAACATTTTAGAGCACCCCCTCAAAAAAGTAATGATGTTGATAACAGACAACAGATAACACATACATTATCTTTGCTTCAAGCTTTTTGACTCACTTGTGTCAACAATATGAGTCTGTGTAATAACCTGGTGTTTGGTTGTGTGTGTGTTGTGTGTGTGTGTGTGTGCGTGTGTGTGTTAAACATTGTCATTTTCTCTGGAAATACTTCATCAGCCAATACCAAATTTAGATTAAACTCTGTGGGAAAAATATCTTCACAATCATATCAGTAATAGGTTGTTAGTTTTTTTGGGATTAATTAATATTTGGGTTTGAAAACAGCTTGACCATGTTTTTCTTGTTGGCCTCTAAAAGAAAAGATATAGAAATTCAGGACATAACACATGCAATCACACCAACTACACCATCAACGTGTTTACTGCATATGTATATTTTACTGCATATGTATATTTTAAAGTGACTACTGAATATCTGCTACTGGTAACCTGGATCCCAGTACTACCTGTCACAGAGTCGAATTGCTGGCAACTAAACCAGCACCCCAACCAGTCCTCTCAGGAGGATGGTGGATAGACACCCCGGTGGAAATAAATGACCCATCGAAGGGCGCCAGCTCTGGAGAGCTACCTGCGGCCACCTAGCTAAGGGAGTAAACCCTGACAGAAAATCCGGTGCGGGGCCCCTAAGGCCTTTGGATGGCAAACTTTGTCACTTTTCAGCAGCCCCTGCGGCTGCGTTGGCACCAAAATGTAACAGCCTTGCTGTTCCTTTGGATCTGCCAGCGAGGTCGGGAGGGGGGACAAGCTGCATGGGCAACAGCCTGTCTTCCATATTACATTGCCCAGGCTTATATCCGTCCATCCATCCACAAACACCTTGCACCTACAACCTGGAGAGGACACTCCAGCTTCGCTACTAGCACTAGCGTCAGAACAACACGTGAAGCAACAGTTACTGGTTAAAAGTTAGCACTCAATTGCCATAGAGCCGACACCAGGGGTTGCTTTTGATGGTGGGAGGGACCCTTGCATCCCACTAGACAGCTACCGCCCACCCAAGCTGGGCAACCCCCAGCCAATTAGGTGCTGTCCCGCCATGACCTGCCTTCTTCTATGGGTGTATGAAGATTAGGAGAATATCCGACAAGCAGGTTGTTAATTTCAACACCAGGCAAAAAGAAAACTTCAAGAAACGGATCAACAATGTTAGAATGTCTGGACAATGATGCCTGTGCTCTCCTAAGATCTGCAAGACATCAGTGACGCCAGAAAGATGGCCGTCATAAACAGTGAGCTAAAGGGACTAAATGTGGACATTGCCACTCTGCAGGAAACATGGCTGGCTGACTCAGGAACCCTAAAGGAGAGGGACTACACCTTCTTCTGGCAAGGAAAGAGCTCTGATGCCCCAAGAGAATACAGAGTAGGCTTTGCAGTCAGGTACAGCCTGCTGAACATGATCGAACCAGGCAGCGGCGGTTCAGAACGACTCCTGACTCTCCGCCTCAACACCTCCAAAGGCTATGTCACTCTCGTCAGCGCATATGCCCCAGCTCTGTCCACCTCTCCAGACGCCAAGGATGAGTTCAATGAAAATCAACTATAGGAACATCCCCAGGATAGAACAACTTGTTCTCCTGGGCAACTTCAATGCCAGAGTGGGTGCAGACAACGATTCGTGGCCCTCCTGTCTCGGTTCCTTTGGAGTTGGGAAAATGAATGAGAACGGACAGCGACTACTTGAGTTTTGTGCCTGCCATGAATTGTGCAATACCAACTCCTTCTCCAGGATGAAGCCCCAACACAAAGTCTCCTGGAGGCACCCGTGCTCAAAACATTGGCACGAACTGGATCTGATCCTAGTAAGACAAGCTGCCATCAAAAACCTTCACCACACTCGCTCTTACCACAGCGCAGACTGTGACAAGGACCACTCTCTGGTATGCTGCAAGATCAGACTGCAACCAAAGAAGTTCCAGTGCTCAAAGAAACAATGGAACTCTGGCATTGACGTCAGCAAGATGTCTCAGCCAGACCTTGTAGAACAGTTCACGGAGGCCTTTGAGAGAGAATTCGATGCATTGCAGCCCAGAGACTCTGCCACAGAAAGATGGGAATCGCTACGAGACACCACGCACCACATTGCTATGGCCACCTTTGAGAAGAAAACCACGAAGTCCCACGACTGGTTTGAGGCCAAATCATCAGAGATGACTCCCATTATTGAGGCCGAGCGCGCTGCACTCACCGAGTACAAACGGTCACCCAGTGAGAAGAACCTGCAAATCCTCAGGGCTGCCAGGAATAAGGTTCAGCTTAATGCCAGGCGATGTGCAAATGAGTACTGGACAGAGCTCAGCAAAGAGATACAGAATGCTGCTGAAAAAGGCAACATCCGAGGGATGTATGATGGCATCAAGAAGGCACTGGGACCAACACAGAGCAAGACTGCCCCCCTCAAATCCACCACTGGGGAAGTAATCAATGATCCTAGCCAGCAGATGGAGAGATGGGTGGAACACTACTCCAACCTCTACACAGAAAACATGGTGTCCAACTCGGCCCTCGATGCCATCAAGTGCATGCCGGTCATGGAAGAACTTGACGCAGAGCCAACTGAGGATGAACTCAGCAAGGCCATTAACAGCCTGACACCAGGCAAGGCACCTGGCAGCGACAGAATTCCCAAAGACCTCATTAAAGACTGCAAGACTACTCTTCTGCATCCTCTGCACACAGTCCTCTGTCAGTACTGGAATGAGGGAGCTGTACTGCAGGACATGACGGACGCCAAGATCATCACCCTGTACAAAAACAAGGGCGAAAGGAGCGACTGCAACAACTACAGAGGCATCTCGCTTCTCAGCATTGTAAGCAAATTCTACGCTTGGGTCCTTCAAACTCGCCTGCAGAATCACAGTGCAGTTTCCGAGCAGAGAGATCCACAGTAGACATGATCTTCTCCCTTCGCAAAATCCAGGAAAAGTGCAGGGAGCAGAGGATGCCCCTGTATGTCGCATTCATTGACCTCACCAAGGCCTTTGACCTAGTCAGCAGAGACGGCCTTTTCAGGGCTCTTCGATTGAGTCCATCCACTCCAACATAAAAGGGACGGTGCAGTTTAATGGTAACCTCTCCAAGCCCTTCGACGTACACAGCAGTGTCAAACGAGGCTGTGTCCTCACCCCCACCCTATTTGGAATCTTCTATGCTCTTCTCCTGAGGCATGCGTTCAGCGCAGCGCAAGAAGGGATCTACCTGTGGACCAGATCAGATGGCAGGCTCTTCAGTCTCGCCCGCCTCAGAGCAAGGACAAAAGTCCGCTACGCCCTCATCAGACATGCTCTTTGCCGACGATGCCGCAGTTGTGACCCACACCCAGCGGGACTTCTGGTCGCTAATGGACCGCTTCTCCCAGGCCTGCAAAGATTTCGGTCTGACCATCAGTCTCAAGAAGACAAACATCCTAGGCCAAGACATGCCATCTCCACCAGCCATCACCATTGGTGACTACGAGTTTGAAGCCATCCATCAATTCACTTACCTTGGGTCCACCATCACTGACAATCTCTCCCTTGACACAGAGATTGACAAGAGGATTGGGAAGGCAGCCACAATGCTATCCCACCTCACACAAAGAGTGTGGACAAATCCCAAGCTGACCACAAAGACAAAGATGGCTGTATACAACGTCTGCGTCCTCAGCACCTTGCTGTATGGCAGTGAGGCATGGACCACACATGCTCGTCAGGAGAAAAGGCTCAATACCTTCCACCTGAGAAGCCTACGGCGCATACTCAGCATCTCCTGGCAAGACAAGGTGACAAATACCGAAGTCCTGACTGGCGCTGGCCTCCCGACCATGTATACCATGCTGAGACAGCGTTGGCTGTGCTGGCTGGGCCATGTTCGCCGCATGGAAGATGGTCGCATCCCAAAAGACATCCTTTATGGAGAGCTCACCATGGGGCAGAGAAGCATCAGCTGCCCACAGCTGAGATACAAAGACGTTTGCAAACGTGACATGAAGACGCTTGAGATCAACACTGAGTCCTGGGAGGACCTTGCAGATGACCGCAACAGCTGGAGAAGCACTCTCAAAAATCAGCTACGGATTGGTGAGGACAAACTGTCTGCTGCTGCAGGAGAAAAGCAAGCTCACAGAAGAGGGACGGCAGCCAACAGACCAGCATCAGCTTACACATGTGACCGCTGCGACAGAGATTGTCTCTCTTGCATCGGTCTCTACAATCACAGGCGACGCTGCTTGGTCCAAACAGGCAGCCCAATTAGACATTAGGTCGGATATACTCTATCCATGGTCTGCCATGACTGAAAGAGGCCTACTACTACTACTGAATGAACTAGAATGAATATAAAAGAGAAATTGAATTGACTGGATTGTAGTTTCTGTAAGCCTGTCGAACACTGATCTCCACAGGTCTGGAGAAAACAGCTATATGTTGCAGTGTGCCTGAGGCGATGGCAACGTTTCCTTTACCTAGTACTTTAAAGAATTTCTTGAATAATCAAGATAAACCAAAATAACATGATTTAAATGGCTTGATCACCCCAAGTACCATAATTGATTTATCACTCTAAAAAAACATAAGTTTAGATGTTAATTTTTGAACTCCATTGGAAGGTGTGCTTTAGCACTGTAAATGTACTTGATCTCGACTGTTGGAAGGTGTGCTGTAGCACTGTAAGTGTACTTACTGACTTCTGGAAGGTGTGCTTTAGCACTGTAAGTGTACTTACTGACTGTTGGAATGTGTGCTTTAGCACTGTAAGTATACTTACTGACTGTTGGAAGGTGTGCTTTAGCACTGTAAGTGTACTTACTCAGTTACTGATTGTTGGAAGGTGTGCTTTAGCTTTGTAAGTGTACTTACTGACTGTTGGAAGGTGTGCTTTAGCACTGTCAGTGTACTTACTCAGTTACTGATTGTTGGAAGGTGTGCTTTAGCACTGTCAGTGTACTTACTGATTTTTGGAAGGTGTGCTTTAGCACTGTAAGTGTACTTACTGTTGGAAATTGTGCTTTAGCACTGTAAGTCTGCTTACTCTCGACTGTTGGAAGGTGTGTTTTAGCACTGTAAGTCTGCTTACTCTTGACTGTTGGAAGGTGTGCTTTAGCACTGTAAGTCTACTTACTCTCGTCCGTTGGAAGGTGTGCTTTAGCACTGTAAGTCTGCTTACTCTCGTCCGTTGGAAGGTGTGCTTTAGCACTGTAAGTCTGCTTACTCTTGGCTGTTTGAAGGTGTGCTTTAGCACTGTAAGTCTGCTTACTCTTGACTGTTCGAAGGTGTGCTTTAGCACTGTAAGTCTGCTTACTCTTGGCTGTTCGAAGGTGTGCTTTAGCACTGTAAGTCTGCTTACTCTTGGCTGTTCGAAGGTGTGCTTTAGCATTGTAAGTCTGCTTACTCTTGACTGTTCGAAGGTGTGCTTTAGCACTGTAAGTCTGCTTACTCGTGACCATTGGAAGGTGTGCTTTAGCACTGTAAGTCTGCTTACTCTTGACTGTTGGAAGGTGTGCTTTAGCACTGTAAGTCTGCTTACTCTTGACTGTTCGAAGGTGTGCTTTAGCACTGGAAGTCTACTTACTCTCGACGGTTGAAAGGTGTGCTTTAGCACTGTAAGTCTGCTTACTATTGACCGTTGAAGGTGTGCTTTAACACTGTAAGTCTACTTACTCTTGACCTTTCGAAGGTGTGCTTTAGCACTGTAAGTCTAGTTACTCTTGACCATTGGAAGGTGTGCTTTAGCACTGTAAGTCTGCTTACTCTTGACCATTGGAAGGTGTGCTTTAGCACTGTAAGTCTGCTTACTCTTGACCGTTGAAAGGTGTGCTTTAGCACTGTAAGCCTACTTACTCTCGACTGTTGGAAGGTGTGCTTTAGCACTGTAAGTCTACTTACTCTTGACCATTCGACGGTGTGCTTCAGCAATGTAAGTCTACTTACTCTTGACCATTGGAAGGTGTGTTTTAGCACTGTAAGTCTACTTACTCTTGACCATTGGAAGGTGTGCTTTAGCACTGTAAGTCTGCTTACTCTTGACCATTGGAAGGTGTGCTTTAGCACTGTAAGTCTGCTTACTCGTGACCATTGGAAGGTGTGCTTTAGCACTGTAAGTCTGCTTACTCTTGACCGTTGAAAGGTGTGCTTTAGCACTGTAAGTCTGCTTACTCTCGACTGTTGGAAGGTGTGCTTTAGCACTGTAAGTCTGCTTACTCTTGACTGTTGGAAGGTGTGCTTTAGCACTGTAAGTCTACTTACTCTTGACTGTTGGAAGGTGTGCTTTAGCAATGTAAGTCTGCTTACTCTTGACTGTTGGAAGGTGTGCTTTAGCACTGTAAGTCTGCTTACTCTTGACTGTTGGAAGGTGTGCTTTAGCACTGTAAGTCTGCTTACTCTTGACTGTTGGAAGGTGTGCTTTAGCACTGTAAGTCTACTTACTCTTGACTGTTAGAAGGTGTGCTTTAGCAATGTAAGTCTGCTTACTCTCGACTGTTGGAAGGTGTGCTTTAGCGCTGTAAGTCTGCTTACTCTTGACTGTTGGAAGGTGTGCTTTAGCACTGTAAGTCTGCTTACTCTTGACTGTTGGAAGGTGTGCTTTAGCAATGTAAGTCTACTTACTCTCAACTGTTGGAAGGTGTGCTTTAGCATTGTAAGTCTACTTACTCTTGACCATTGGAAGGTGTGCTTTAGTACTGTAAGTCTGCTTACTCTTGAACGTTAAAAGGTTTGCTTTAGCATTGTAAGACCGTTGGAAGGTGTGCTTTAGCACTGTAAGTCTGCTTACTCTCGACTGTTGGAAGGTGTGCTTTAGCACTGTAAGTCTACTTACTCTTGACCTTTGGAAGGTGTGCTTTAGTACTGTAAGTCTGCTTACTCTTGACCGTTGAAAGGTGTGCTTTAGCACTGTAAGTCTACTTTCTCTTGACTGTTGGAAGGTTTGCTTTAGCACTGTAAGACCGTTGGAAGGTTTGCTTTAGCACTGTAAGTCTACTTAATCTCGACCCAAATATGCTTGGTTTGAACCTGCTAAGTATAAAATATACACATATTTATACTGAATTTTTCCTATTTTTATGCCAAATTTGGTGTCAACTGACAAAGTATTTGCAGAGAAAATGGCAATGTTAAAGTTTACCACAGACACACACACACACACACAACCGAGCAGCAGGTTAAAACATAGACTCACTTTGTTTACACAAGTGAGTCAAAAATTCAGTTTTTTCCAGTCATCTTGTCTAAAACAATAATGCACCTCTGGGATGGGCACAAAAAAAATAAAAAAAGAAGCCAAATTATATGCAAACTGAATTTACTGTTATTTTTATTTTTATTTTTTTTTATATTCTCTGCTTGGCACTTTGATCTGATATTCTGACACAGCATCAAGAGCAGTCATTTTTATCATTTTTTGTTCAAACAGGAACTTCTTTTGCTAAGCATGGAAATTATATTTCTGGTGCATGTCTTTGGTGCATATAGTAAAAAAAAGGGAATTAATCTGTAATTAATGCTAGGGGGGTTAATTTGCTTTAAACTGTTCTTTCTCATCTTAAACATTACATTTTGAAATTATACTCAATACATAAAAAGCTTGTGTGTTTTACTCTCAGTGTACAGGGCTTTCACTATGTTCATTTGCCCAAGTGGTCTTTTTTGAAAAATACTAAAATCAATACTACGAGTGGACTTTATAAACCTATTGGCTGAGCCCTGAAGGTCATGGGCAAAAATCAATTATGTACACATATTTATTCAAAGCGCGTGCTCATATTTTTTACAAACATGAAGGACGCCATTTTGTTTCAAGTTGTTGACCTGCCCGTTCAATCCTATATTCAATTGACAATACACGATAACATGTGATGGAAAGTTGGAGAAGGAGACCGTTAAATATTTATTCAGAGAGAGATTTGTGAACGCCTCATCACTAACTGGATTATGCCCCAAACTGCCATAAAAATATCAACAATATCAGTTGGAATTCACAGTTTGAAATAATAAACCATGAGAGTTAATACCCTTCATGAAACGTAAAAATTTCCAGCCTTGACTTTTCTCAAAATTAAGTCCTTTTCACTTCATACGACGTTTAGAAGTACTTGTACTTGGCTCTACATAAAAGTAGAATGAACATCACAGAGAAATTGAATCAACCGTGTCGTACATTCTCGGCGGGTGTAACTAAACTTGTACATCTATCTAGATCCAGAGAAAAGGGCTAAATGTTGCAGTGTGATTGCGGCAATAGCCATGTCTCCTTTACCGCGGACTTAAAAAGAATTTTTAATTGCCCTTAAAGATTTTTTGAATGCCCAAGATACAACAGAATAATATGACTTAAACAGAGTTCTCACTGCGAATACCACAATCGATTTATCGCCCTTAAAAAAGCATGTTCAAATGTTAATTTTTTTAACATCAGTGAAGGAGCCACGATAGTGTATTCGGTAAGACAGTTTCTTCTCACCCAAACACACAGGGTTCGAATCTGCCTTCAGGACTGGTTCTTGTTTTTTTCTATTTTTCTTTTTTCTTTTTTTAACCCGAAGCTTTATAATAACAAATACATAACACATTTTAACAATTAGATTTTTTTTTTAAAGTGTGTCACAAGTGAGTCTTGAAGGCCTTGCCTCTGTAGTTTGTTGTTGTTCTCAAGTTCTACAGGATTAATATTTGCAGTTTCTCAGCCCTGATACAACACTCTGTGGTCAGCTAGGCTTTGTATAATTATACATAATGATGATTAAATAAATAAATGACTGTACATTGGTATGCTGCTGCTGCTGTTGATGTTATGTTCATGTATTGTGATTTTTCACACTTCTTATGTTTGCAGCAGTGAAGACAGGTCGTTACACTCACACCAAGCGCACACAGGACATACTAGAGTACAAGCAGGTGATGGGTCAAAGTTCTCACAGTGTCACCTGCCTCTCTGTGTCGACTGTGTCTGGTGCCACACCAAACAGTGCCTCAACCTCCGCATCATCATTCCATACATCCTTCAGTGCAAACAATCCTTCTCAACCAGTAGCCACATCCTTCGAGTTTGCTTCCACCATTTCTGGTCCTGTTCCTGGTAGTGCAACTTTGCCTTCCCAGCAGTGTGATTATAGTTTACAGTACACAACTTTGACCCCCACCCCATTCTCCAGCTTACAAACCAGTTCTGTCTGGTCTTTGTCACACGCTAACAGCCACCACTTTGAAAATGATCCTGAAGTGTGTTTGTACAGTCTGCCTCGACTGCAGTCATTGCTGTCGACATCTTCATATGTGAACAATGTGCTTGACTGCATGGTGGAGACAGAGGGTGGTCGATGTGATGGTGCCATTTCTGTTTCATCACAAGACTCTAGCAGCACATCATCATCCATGTCTGTGTCCTTTGGGGAGCCTGTGGCTACTCAGTCCATGGATGTAGTTGGTGGTGGTGATCTGAGTGATGAGGAATGCAAGAAGCTGACCCAACATATCCTTAAGTCCTATGCTGACAGCAACTTTGCCAAGTACGCTCTGTCTGCCGAGGAGATACTGGAGCGGCAGAGAGCATGCTATGTGAGTACAGCTTTTTTTGTGTCTTATATGTGTACTCATGACTTGTATATTTGCATGTACAGGATATACTTATGCTTGTGAAAACACATTCACCATGCTGATGAATATGGAAGATGTTGGTTTCACAGTTTTCTGATCAGGTGACCACAGTGCATGAGGATCGGCACTACCAAATCAGTGTTCCCTCAGACCAACACTGGTGCTCCCCAGGGCTGCGTGATGTCCCCGACCCTGTTCACCAAGTTCTCAGACAACACCTCCCTCACTGGCTTCATCTCAACTGATGAGACTTCCTACTGGAGTGCAGTGGTCGGTGGGGTGGTGCAATGACAACTTCCTGAAACTGAATGTTGGCAAGACCAAGGAGATGACCGTGGACATGTGGAGAGATCCACCGAAGCAACGTCCACTCATCATCAAGGGAGAAGTGGTTGACATTGTCTCCCAGTACAAGTACGTGGGTGCTGTCCTGGATGACAGACTGGACTGGACGGATACAGGCCACTGCCTTGCTGAGGCGGGGGAACCAGAGACTCTTCCTCATGAAGAAGCTAAAGGCATTCCATGTGTGCCCTAAGCTCCTTTAGCTCTTCTACAGGACCACGGTGGAATCCATCCTGACCTTCAACAGCCTGTGTATCTTTGGTGCGATGAAGGAGCATGACAAGGCCAGATTGGTGAAGATCCCCAAGACAGCCAGCAGGTTGACTGGTGCGCCAGTTGCTGACCTCCACATGCTGTTTGAGGTCAGGGCTGTAAAGTGCTTGTGGGAAATCCGTGATGACGAGTCAGATCTGCTGTCTGAGGAAGTGGGGCGCCTCAGCAAGGTCAGGCAGAATGCTAGTGTGAGGACCAGGACCAACAGGTTCTACAACTTGTTCATCCCAACTGCAGAAAGACTTGGCAGTTATTTGTTGGAGGCTCTGCTCCAGTGGCTGGACAAGTGGTGGAGACTGATCCCCCTTCTATCCACTGACCGACTGTGTGTGTGTGTGTGTGTGCGAACTTGTGAATGAGTGTGTGTGTGTGTGTGTGTGTGTGTGTGTGTGTGTGTGTGTGTGAACTTGTGAATGAGTGTGTGTGTGTGTGTGTATATGTGTGTGTGTGTGTTTGTGTGTGTGTGTGTGCTCTTTTACTTTCATTTATTTATTCTAACTTACTTATCCATTTATCTATTTATTGATTTATTTATGTTTAACTACTGTGTGTTTTTACTGTGGTATGTTTGGTTGTCTGGGCTATAGGCAGCATTGATAAATAGATAAAAACGAAATGCTTTACTGTGGATTGTTTTGCCATCTTTTTCATTTAAGGAAAACTTCCAAGCTCGAATTGAAGTTTTTGGGCCCATGGAGAACCTGAGTGAAGAAGAGTATCAGGAGGTTTACCAGTCAACTGGAATTGATGTGGACAACAGACAGACCTTCATTTCTACTGTGTCCAAGGTTTGGGGTTTTGAGATAGATCAGCTGTCAGTTTGGACTTTATGGACCTATCTATCTATCTATCTATCTATCTCTATCTATCTATCTATCTATCTATCTGTCTGTCTGTCTGTCTGTCTATCTATCTATCTATCTATCTATAGATATATTGATAGATATAAATATAGATATATCTTCATTTCACAGCATCCCAGGTATAGTGATTTTGTGACAGATTGCCAGTCAGTTAGAACTTTGTTGATTTTATAAAAGGCAGAATTTTATTTCTTTCACAGCTTCTATGGTACAGTATTTAGGTTTGGTTCAGGACACAATGTTTTTTTTGACCAGTTCACCACTAAATCAATGAGCCGTTTTGATAATCAGTGGGTCAGGAAAAACACCCCCTCCATCCAACTCAATCAGCCACCCCACAACCCCCAATTTTTAATTTAATTTGTACTTTATCCATCATACTCTTTGATATTTGAAATGTTGAAATAGTTTCAAGTGTGTGTGTGTGTGTGTGTGTGTGTGTGTGTGTGTGAATGTGTGTGTGTGTGTTTGTGTGTGTGTCACTGTTATTTGTATCAGTCTGATAGTAATACCTCTATTTTATACAAATATCTTACTCTGCTTTGTGGAAATCCGGATCTTCACATTTCCAAAATATCTCTAAGATATCCTGTACAATGTCAGTCAATGTACGGACCTGTCCATGCCTTCGTTAATCTTTCTCTTGTGTTCACAAATGTATGGTAAAGATCATATTATTCATATGTCAGTGAATAGAAAAACATGAAACACACTGAAAACAAAGTATGGCTGTTCAAATGATAAAGTAAAAACAGTCATGCCCGTAAGAATGCTCTTGCAAGTCAGTATCTTGATTGTATCCAAGTTTTACTCCAAGATGACTGGTTTGCAGAATGGATGAAATTGCAGCCATAGTCATTTGATCTTTCTTGACATTAGGTAGCTTTTTTTCGTAATGTGTTGCAGATGTGGAGTGTTGACCTAGAGGCAATGGGTCCACATAGGGAGCATGAGAATCTGAGCACACTGGTTCTAATCCCATAGTCGCCAGTATTTTCTCCCCCTCCACTAGGCCTTGAGTGGTGGTTTGGACGCTAGTCATTCAGATGAGATGATAAACCGAGGTCCCATGTACAGCATGTACTTAGCGCATGTAAAAGAATCCACAGCAACAAAAGGGTTGTCCCTGGCAAAATTCTGCAGAAAAATCTGCTTTGATAGGGAAACAAATAAAATTCCAGGCAGAAAAAAAGAAAAGAAAAGAAGAGTGTCGCTCTCAGTGTAGTGACGCACTTTTCCTTGGGAGAGCAGCCTGAATTTCACACACAGAAATCTGGTGTGACAAAAAAGAGTAATACAATACAATACAATACAGTACAATACAATACAATACAACTGATTATTTCTAATATTGAAATGTCCATATACTGAAGCCATCCTCAGAGGAGAATGGTAGGAAAGTAAATGGTTGAACTGGTTCTGTATTCCACTGGAGCTTGAAACACACATGCAAGAATGGCTTTGTATGAATATAGCTTATTTCTTTTCCCAGCTGAGTACACATTTCAGTTTCTTTTTTCTGTACAATGCTTGTCTGCTTGACTGTGAAATGCAGAAAAACAACAATAACAAAGATATTTTTCAGAGTTTGAAAACTGCATTCACAATTATTTTGCTGGAGAATGAGACTCAAAAGAGAAATCTTTTACCAATGCAGTACCAGAGAATTTTGTAAAAGAGTGCTCTCACCTTGCCAGTGAATTAGAGAATCTGGGGGTATTAAACTGAAAAACAAAAACAAATTTAGTACAAAAACTATGGGAAATGCAGAAAGAAAGTGAATATTTTTTGTGAAGGAAAATGAATGTAGACTCTGAATCTGGGTTTCCCCAATTACCGTAAAGTTCGGTCTATAAGCCGCGACTTTTTACCCCAGCTTCAACCTCTGCGGCTTACACAATGATGCGGCTTGTTTGCGGATTTTAACGATCCTGGGAGTGTCACGTTCTCGTCTATTCTTAGCTGCCCTTCAACTCACCAAAATTATGATTTCTGTCCATGAATTTTTGGATGAGTTTCAGGATAGTGTGCTAACTTTTCACATTTTATAAATCAAATCCACACACATTAAAGCCTTCAGATCAGCATTCAGTTCTACTCTGCTCAAGCGTACACCCTCATCATGCCGAAAACGTGATGTTATGCCTATGATGCAGCCTTCAAATTGAAGGCGATCGACCTAGCAGACGACAGTGCAAGCGACGAACCAGCAGCGACCTTCATGAAGTGAAAGCGAGGCTAAGTCAATGACAAGATGGCGAAGATTTTAGTGGATTCAGTGAGCAGGATGACGTTGAATAAATGTGACTATCCCTAAATTATGGATCTTATTTTCGTTGTGTTTATTTATTATTTTTTTGTGGCACTAGCAGTATTTTCGGTTGCTTTTTTTTGTGTTGTTCCCGCTTGTGTTTATTTCATAACCTATAGTATCGACAGCTTTTCTTAGTATCAGTATATGTTCCGATACTGGAAACAAGTGCGGCTTATAAACCGGTGCGGCTTATGTATGTATAAAGTTCAAATTTTTCCAAAATTTAGTGGGTGTGGCTTATATACCAGTGCGCTCAGTAGACCAAACGTTACGGTGGTTTGATTGTAGATAACTGTTCAGGCATGTAAAGTGAAGATAGTATTTTGTTGTGCAACAAAAAATGTCTGTTTCCACCTTCACAGAGCATCCATAAGAAAACAAACATACAGCTGGAAATAGCATGCCTATTGTCAGATTATACATGTAGATGAAATTAGAACAGGCTTTAAATTTTATAAAAACAAATCACAACATGTAGACATGTGAATGAATAACTGTCCCAAAAATGACAAATGTGGGTGCAGTCAGTACAAAAAGTCAGTCATGTTCTCAGAAACTGGGCTGACAAACTTTTTGACAGCTGAGATATTTCCCGAATTAGATGGTGCAGTTCTTTAATGACACTCCCTTCAGGTTGCACCTGGGTCAATTAAAGTGTCTTCTGTACATACAGCTTGCCTCCTCTTCAAACAAGTCAACCATCTGATTCAGTGACAAAAAGTGTTAAAAATAAAAGCACATGTTTCACATCCAGTACATGTTCAATCCTGTGTTTCATGAATATTGTGGAGCATGGGCAGTTGTCTATTTCCGACAGTTTGCATTGACATAAGAGTTCACTGATGTCCATCTGTCATGCCCAATTCCACACCCTCTGGCTGGCATTCAATCTATCGTCTTACATATCTCCCTGTCCACCTCTTCTTAGGCCCGCTGCATGTATTCTGTCAGTCATAGTCACCCGGTGAACAAAGCTGTCTGACTGGATAGATGGACTGAATTAACATCAAATGACCCATCAGTTTCATTACTGTCATTGTCATTCACCTTCATGTTCAAACCAGTCATCAGACGAGAAAGATCCTCCTTCATCTTTGTAGCTGTCCATCATGATTATCACAGCTTGTAAAATTGTGTAAATCCACTGATGGGGACTGCTTTTTTTCTGGACTAAGTTTTGAACTCCTTTTTTTGCATATGATGCAACCCCCTTTCCATGTGTGTTCCACGTGGTCCAGTCAGAAAATTATTATGGAGAAGGAGTCTTCTACCTGATGTATGCTCATTTAAATAGTACTTTTATAATCCACACTCATCAAACTAACTGTTCAAAGTCTATGTGCACTTAACCAATCTCCAAGAAGGAAAAATCGGAACATATGCAGGATGTCAGTGGACGTCTGATACTGATGGGCACTATGACACTTTTTGCAGGACGTCAGCTGAGGTCTTGTAGGCACTCTAGTTGAAAGCCCTTTTGGTATGACTGACTTTCCAAAAAATAGGTACGTCTAGTGACTGACTTGCTGCCATGTCAATGGGTCATTTCAGATTTGCATCTGTCAATGACCGATAACTGGTATGAAATTTATACCCTGATAAGGCATCAGAAGGGAGTGATTTTTATCTTAATATTACCGTTTGTTTTTACAACCAGCTGCCTTGGTGAAGTGGTTAGCATTGCAGACTGACAGCTGGGAGGACGTGGGTTCGAATCCCAGCGGAGGTGGGTTTTTCATGGGCTTAAATGGGAAGACTGGGACCACACAGTCGAGTATGATCCACTTCATGGATATGTCTTTGGGTGTGTTGCTCTTATTTCCTGACCAACACTGCAAGCGTCTGTGTTTTTCGGGCCTGGTTGACACCGGGATATCATTATATTATGACAAGAAGAGTAGAGTACAGCCTTGTCACATAGTCCCAAACCTAAATGGACCTCCATAGCAGCAGCATCATCATCATCAACATTGTCATCCTCCTTCTTCATCATCAGTATTAAAAAAACAACAACCCAGATTATATGGCCTTTCATGCCCTGCTCTCATGGTGACCTCAGTTTTGATACCCCTCCACTTCCGTGCTTGGGTTGAGTCTTGTCAAGGTCTTGTGTGTCGGCGGATTCATGGGCGACTGCCGTTGGAGGGACGTAGTGGCAGTCTCCACTCTGGGGGAGAGGCTCACTTAGTCTGGCTCTGTGACTAAGCCATTATTGTTGTCAGTAGGAGGTTTATTAGGTGATGTTCTAAGTACGTTAAATCAGAACAGGCACTACCAAATACCACTGAAGTGACTCAGCAGCAGTGCAGGGTCTCCTCTGGTGTGTGGCCTCCTGGTGACCTAACATCAATGGTTCCCTGTGGATTGCCGGCACTGGGACTGCGACAGATGAACCCGGGTGTGGCAATGTATGGAGGACTTTGAGTGAGCGGTGTGGGAGTAATTCCACTGGAACAATACAGACGATGGGGCAGCAAAAAAACCCAACAAATTCTGTTTATGGTTATCATTGTTTGTCTGTTTTTTTGTGTTTTTTTTGTTGTTGTTGTTTTTGGTGTTGTTGTTTTTTTTTTGGGGGGGAGGGGGCATGGGGGGCGGGGTGTTGTGTGTTTGTTTTCTTTTGTTTTGTCCTGTTTTGTTTTTTGTTTTTTTGTTTTTGTTAGAGTGTGTCAGGCGCCTATGGTGGAAGTGTGGGATTTTCTCAGACACACTGCTCACTGATGGACCCCTCCTTCCTACCTCCCTACTCTTCTCCCCCCACCCTCCTTCCATGGTATCTATCCCCACCAGCACCCCTCCCCATACCCTCTCTCCCTTTCCCCCCTTCCTTTGGCCAAGTGCAGAGGGAGCAAGTTATCAAGAAATACTAAGTAAAGATGGTATCTCCTCTGACCGTTCTCTTCCTATACATTCCCCTACGCTTTTCCCTTCCACTTCCATCCCCCCCCCCCAAACCTCCCTCCTTACCCCCCATGTCTATTTCTGGCAGGATGGCATCTGCCTGAATGGTCACCACATGGTGTGGTGTGTTTATCATGAGCTGTTTAGAACAGAATCAGGGCTGGGCAATCTTTCCTCCTCCTTCCCTTCCTCTTTTCATCACCCCCCCCTCCCCTTCTCCTTGGCAATGCAGGGTTCTGTGAGAAAAGTGCTGGATGTGCAAGTCTAGCACTGTTGGTCCCAGATTGGTCTGTTAACTTCAGCCAATTGGAAACGCTCTGGGTTGGAAGATAGTTTGCATAGGGCACCAGCTTGTGAAGAGGATAAAATGAATAGGCAAGTGGGGTTCCTTCCTTTTCCTTGCTTGGAGCAGGCCAGGAGAGCCAGACGGACAAGACAGTACCATGGGGGCTGTGTGCTGTTTAAAGTTAGAGAAATGAACACCTCAATTCTTCTTTCTAAAAGACCCTGCTGTGGTACGAGGAGAGAGTGGATTGTGCACCTATCCTCTGCCTGTTATCCTACTCTACCCCTTCTTCCTTCTTCCCCCTACACCCCTACCACCCACCGCCTTTTAACATTTTCTTAAAAAAAGAAAAAAGACAAAAAAGACAAATGTATGCGATTGTTTACCACCTTGTACTTGTGCAATGAATAAAAAACAAGTTAAAAAAAATCTTAAAAAAAGAAGAAGAAAAAAAGTTTTACTCATTTCTTTGAGCTTTGTTAGGTAAAGTGATCTAATGCCAGTTCAGTCACCAGCTTTAATTCTCAAGGTATTACTGTAGATCAACAGCATACCTATTTGATTTGCAGTAACTTTTGTCAGACTGTCTGTGATTGAATACAATGCCTGTCTTGTTTCTATGTGCTATTTTTAGTTCTGCAGAAGCCATTAGATAACATTGGAGTGCTTGATCTAAATCTGACCCAGCCGATTTAGTTGCTTGTTTTGGTTCTCGAGGCATTGCTGTCAGCTGGTTCACACAGTCAATGACTTTTGTAAGACTGTGACTGAATACAATGTCTGCCATGTTTCTGTGTCCTATTTTTAGTTCTGCAGAAGCCATTAACAAATGTTGGTGTTCCTGATGTAAATCCGACCAGCCTGTTATAAACCCAACCATGTTGATCTGATCCCGACCATAGATCTGAATATGTGTATCTGGATCTGGATATGTAACTTGTTGGAGCTGAAATTGACTGTAACTGCAATGGGGAGGGGGTTCTGCACAGGAGTGGGTCAAGTTGTAATGGCTCTGAACTGTTTGCCTGAAGCCAGTTGACATCAGGCAGGTTGTTCCACTCCCTTGTTTTAAATGTGTGAATGTGTGCATGAGGGCACATGTATGTGTGTGTGTGTGTGTGTGTGTGTGTGTGTGTGTGTTGTGCAGGGTGTAAAAATTGGTAGAGGGATGATACAGACAGACAGACAAACACTATCATACACACAGTCATAACGTAACACACACAGACACACACACACACACACACACACACAAAATACACACACCAGGGTTCAAATTTAACTTTTTGTTTTAAGTGCGAGTTGGGCACTCTGGACAAAACATTTGAGTGCCCAATTGTGGTTTTGGGTGCCATCATAATAAAATGAAATAAAATTTTTGTTTGATTTATAATTTGCATTTGTGTTGATGTTTGGAAAACTGCATTCAAAATGTCCACATGTCTGAACCCCATGGGCCTGTTGATAGCTTCTTTACTCTCTGCCACATCTTGCTCAAGAGAGAGCAGAGATCTCCCTGCTGCTGTCTCTGACAACCTTTTTTCTGGCTTGTCTTTCCACAGACAACTTGTGTGCTTGAGATTGGGAGTGCCTGACGAGTGTGAACCTTTTGATCATTTGTGATCCATCAACAAGTTGATTTTTTGCTTTTCCAGTTCCACCTTCCCTCTGTTCAGTCTCCTTCTGACACGGAACACACACACGAGCACTTGGGTGTCATCTTCCTTGGTTTCAGTTGTGTGCCAAGGAAAGTCTTTCTGCCAGGCTTCATTGTACACGCACTGGCACTTTGAATCATACACTTGCTGTTTGTTCTTTTTGTCATCCTGAGGCTCGTAGGGAGCCTTTCTTTTAACATTGAAGATGGGAAACATCGTTCGTCGCTAATGTGCCATGAATGTTGACATCCGATGAGCAGCAGATGACACTTTACATTTTGATCAACCACATTTGAGTTTGCTTTCTTGATGGTCTTTTAATTAATTTTCTTTCGCCTCTATCAATTTTTGAGTGCCAACTGGGCACTCTTGACAGAAAATTTGTGTGCCCAAGCCAACTTTTCGTAGCATTTGCACCCGGACACCTGCTAAATTCGAACCCTGCACACACACACACACACACACACACACACACACATTAAAATAAAGACCCTGTCACATCTGAACTGGTCAGGATTAGAAAAAGTGGATCTAACCTTGACCAATTTTGTCTGTCATGGCGTGGACAAAAATATCATTGAAACCAGCTGAAATATAATGTAATCACTGCCTAGACTCATGTTCTATTCATAGGTATTTAAGACAAAGCTGGTGAATCAACTGTTTCTTATATGGTCATGTGACATTTGCCAAACCATTGTGTTGAGTCACAGTGATTTGTTGCCAAAACTGTTGTCTAGGAAGTCACACACACAAGGGGCGGTTTTCGCGACACTCAGTGTCACAGTTTGGGTACCTGTACCTGTTAATTGTTCTTACTGGTCAAAATGATTGGTTTATTCCGTTGGCAAACGGAACAAGGATTCCCTGAGCTGCTACCATGAATAGCTCGGCATTTGGTAAGCATGTAAGAAGGTGACTGTGTAAAGCGGTTGGGTTTAGATCCACAAAAAAATTGGTCGGAATTAGATCAGCTTACTCTGCATATAAAAACTTGCATTTGTACAGTTTCAAAGATAATGAGGCTTCACAATTATTCAGAGTTGGTTAATTCTTTTTTTTCTTTTTTTTTTTTTTGGTATAAATACTTAATTCAGTAATTTTAATGGGATTTCCTTCTTCTGCAAGTTTGTAAACAGACTAGGTTGATTTAAATTGGCAGTATCCATATAATGGACTGTAAGCAGAAATTGTATGTGTGTGTGTGTGTGTGTGTATATATATATATATATATATATATATAGAGAGAGAGAGAGAGAGAGAGAGAGAGAGAGAGATGAAAAGACTGTTTTACTCAGTAAGTTAATATGGCAGACTTGTGAATAATTGTCTCACATTCTACTTTTTCTGTCTCTCTCAGGTTATGGAAGAAAGCATCCATGAATATATCAGATTTGTCAAAGGTATACCAGGCTTTTCACAACTATGCTTGAATGATAAAACTACATTGATTAGAGGTAAGTAGCACCAATTTTTGTATACATGTTATGAATATCAAGATTTTCGACTTGTGTAAGAACAAGTCACTGTGCATTTATTCCTCTTTTGCATAATTGAGGACACAGGATACATTCATATACTTATATACTGATTAGAAATAATCATTGATTCACACACATCAAATGAAATCCTTCACACAACATAAAATTACAATGACATTATAAATCCAAATTATAATCCTATTCCCAGGATATTCCACTCTCTTACCTGGCCAGGTTTTCACTCACACATTCATACCACAGTGTTCTGCCCCAACAATCACTCTTGCCAACTGTAGTTGGCTCCAAGAATCTGGATGTCTGGCAGTGTCCTTTCTGCACAGGTGTAGAACCTTATGCCCAGTCAGTCTTTAGGATATTTTGTCCTCTGGTGCTGATAGGCTGGAGAGTATCCTTGCAGACGTTCTTCAGGAAGATGTCTCTGCTTCTGTGCCTTATCTTCTTCACTCCTTCTCACTTCAGTCTCTCTGTTCTCGTCACTTCATGGTGTGACCTCTCTCTCTCCACCTTTGCTCTCACCAGTATTTCTCACAAGCCTCTCACTCTGTTAGTCTGAACTCACTCCATGCCAAGAGTTTTTGCCCTTGCGAATCCCAGAAAACCCAGGGTTTGTATAGGATGGGAAAAAAAATTCTCAAAAAAACAAATAAACACCCAGACAATTGAAATTTTGTATGTGTATTCAGTGGATGTTGTTCCATATTTGTGCAAAAAAAATAAACTATTTACTCACCATCTTGTTGTTGATCACGGTATTCATTTTTTGTGTAGCATTTTTGCACCCATCAGAAAGGTATACCAAGTGTCCTTGAACAGCTTACAAATGTTCCACATCACATCCTAACACTATTTGAGTAACTGAAGACCTAGTACATGCAATGAAGTATGAACAGATGGTGGAGAAAGTTGAAAATCACGCACACAAAAGAAACTATTGTCTCTATATAAAAAAGGGAGTTCACTGTACACAAAAACCTGATGTATTATCACTGACAGTAGTCTTGTCTGGAGTGAAAAAGCTCATGGCAGGTGATGTTGAGTCCTGGGCACAGCTTCACACACAGTGGAACTCCACATTTTGGACACCAGTTGGCTGTTTGGTGTTTTGGTGTGTTGTGGCGCTTGAACAGGTCTTCACAGACCTTGCACTTGCAGTAGCTGGTCACTCATATCCACTCCAGCCATGTTGGTGATGTAGTCTTGTACTGCAGCTGGCTTCTGTCTTCCAGGACGGTGTCATGTTGTCACACTGACCATGGTAGTTGGCAGCATGACTGTTGTCAGCACATGAACTGGCTTTTTGTCCTGCCACTTCAGCACAGCAACATGCCCTGCAACCATACACACACACAAATGATCATGCAGGTCTGACTCTTTCTTCTTATTGTTGTTTAAATTATTTGTTTGCTTATTCCCTTGTTTATTCTAAATATTTATGTGAATAGAAGCATAATGTGGTAAGTTTTTTTTTACATGTAGTCAAAGAAAACCACTTCAGATTTTTTTTTTTTTACAATATTACAAACAATAATGTCAGTATCATCAGTATTAGTACTATTACTGTCATTTCTACACCACCTTGTTCTACAAATAAACTCCATGTTATTGTAAAACAGAAAATAAGTAAACATATGCATGGAATCGCACACACACACACACACACACACACAGAGTTGTACACCTGAGCATGTGACAATGTTTTCTTTCACACACACACACACACACATATATATATCACTGGTAAAAACACCAGCAAAGTCATCCGTTTCCTCAGTGATTTCGTTGTCAGTGTCAGTCAGCTGGCACATGGTCAGGACTCGCTTTCCTCTCCACTGTAAACACCCTCTTCAGCGGCCGAATCTATTTTTAGTTCATCAGGATATGGTTCAAAATCACTGTCCGATGAATCAACATTATCTCCTTCAACATCGGAGCCTTCAGTTTGGATCATTCCAAAGTAGCTTCGACGCTGTGTTGCGTTTGACCTCTCCTACCGTGTCGAACACTTCGACGCGACGCCATCTTGTCAAACAACTTGCAGAGCTGACCGAGGGTATGCTTCGTTGTCGTCTGCTAATGAGCATGTCACTGCACACACGCATTGTGTGTGAATGAAAAGTTGGCTGGAGATAACTTAAGAATCAGTTCTGCTTTTGAGTTTCGTATCCGACACGTCACTCCAACAGTGCGACTTTTCAAAATCCAAATCCGCATATGCGGACATTGGCATCCAACGCTTTGTCCTACGACATCCGCATATGCGGACATTGGCAGCGCGTGAGTTAACCAGAAGTCCCCACACATATCTGGGTGGCTTCTTTTATCCTCCTTCAGTGTGTGTACGATTGCATGTCATGTGACCACTCACGTGACACCACTGTAGCTGAACCAAGTGGTTATTCAAGGGTACGGTACAAAAGAACTAACTAAATGATTTATGTGATAAAAGGATAGATAAGAATTCCCGCGCACAGGCCAGGAACATATAGAAGCCAGTCACAAATGGGTTTTTCTATTGTTTTATTTACAATAGTTATTAGATGAGAAGAAGAGCTAAGAAGAAGATATAAGAAAAGAATATATAAAAAGAGAATATAAGAAGAGAAGACATAAGAAAAGAAGACAGTGCCTGGAATGACACAAACAAATGTCATTAGTACACATGTACAACATGTCGGCACAAGTGAATAATAAAGCACATGTATACATATTGCATGGAAAGACTACCACTTGGTAATGCATATGTGTGAAGACAAAACACTGACATCAAATGACATTTCTAATACATTTAAATAGTGCAGTTAAAGTGATTGAAGCTAGGCTGATTTAGTGAAAGCACACTGACGGTATAGATTAGGTAAAGCTTATACTCTGTCAAAGTGACTCAAATAATCAGTTTATCATGTAGCACTATACTGGAGTAAGCCGTATAGGAGAGGGCATGATAACTAAATTACAATTAACAGACTGGTGCATATCAGGTGGTTTTAACCAATAACTGATATTAATCCAACGCTATCTTGTAGTCACCACAACAGAATACTACACACATCTTAAGAGTACTGAGCACACTGTAGCAGTACAACTGATATCAGCATGAAGGATAATACCTGAATAATAAACAAGATAGAGAATCAGTGGCTTACATATAATACTGGCAAACTGACAGACCAGATAGTAAGTGAAGAACGATCATGGCTTAACCATTAAGTGGTGAATGAACTTACACAAGTTATCCGTTACATCAAAGCCAAATAACAACACAGCTAAGCTTGTGCTCAACATTTAAATCTCCTCCGCCAAAGTGGGATAGTAACCTAACCTTCATCAGTGACAGTAGATGAGAAAGAATGCGTCATCCACTAGAACATTCTGGAACAAACTATGTGTCCTGAGACGTCGTTGACTGTGACGTTAAGAAGAATCTAATGGAATACTGCTACGAGCATATGACGACATGGTGATTTTCTAGATCAATCATAGCCAAGCTGTGACTAACATGTCAAAGCAATAACTGAACAAAACAATAACTGAACATACTCATGAACACAAGTACTCTGTCGAACGATACAATTTACAAATCAACACATTCTACACACTAGTACTTACAGCGATACATAGCAAGATGTCAGCCGTTGTAGGAACACACGACACACACTCACACTGCTCATGACGCAGCAAGAGAGAGAGCAGCTCTGGTCAGATGACTGACCAGGTATAAAGTGACCACTCATTACTCACTGTGCCAATTTATGCAAGTTAAGCGGACTGCAAAGACAGTCACGTGTGCTGCAAAGCAGATCGACCAAATCTGGCCAAATCTGACAACAACTGTGTTTCTTACAAGGTGTTCGGTGACAGATTTCTAAATGATGTAAGCGGCTTTGCATTCAAACTGGGAGTGACATCACACATTCTGCGCGCGGGTTAGTTGCAAAAACTGTCGACTGCTGTAGCTTGTGTGTGAAACAATTTTTGAAGCAAGCATAGCGCTTGGTCACACCACATTTCGATTTTTCAGCACAAAAATGTCACATTTGTCATGCTTGATGTTTGTAAACACTGTAAAAAAACTTTGTTACAAATGTAAACCAGAAAAAGCCAAGAATTCTATGCAGAATGTATCCACTATAATGCTAATGTGATTCATGATAAAAGAACAATACACATGCAAGAATGGGTTGAAAATGGTATAATTAGCATTGGTCAACTGACAGACATCACTGGTTATCGGCTTAGTTTTGACCACTTTCAGCTTAAGTTTCCTGGAATATCTACCAATTTTTGTGTGTATGTTTGGATAATATAAGCTGTCAAAGGATATAAGCAAACACCTGGGGTGGCATTCAGTGATCCTGATACTAGCGGAGATAAATCTTCGAAGGTGTGGAAATTATTAAAACATGGAGGGACTCATGTGATGTATTTAGCTCTCACAAACAATGTCACTCCACGTTTAAACAAATGGGAATTACTATGTCCCAATGTTCCCATCAAGTGGAACAAGATATTTCTCATGCCGTTTAAATCTACTGTGGATAATCATCTTAGATGATTCCAGCTTGCAGTCTTGCACAGATTCATTCCCACCTAGAGATTTTTTTCTTCAGATTGCAGATTCCCCTTTCTGTTTATTGTGTACCAATGAGGAGGAAAACCTTGTGCATATGTTGTGGAGCTGTCCAAAGTCACAGGAATTCTGGTCTAGTTTGACAAATTTACTGCATGAGAAATGTGAGCATTGTCTCCATTTCACATTTTCAGAAACTCTCATTATTTCTGGTTTAACACACCAACTTTCTTCAGAAAATAAAATGAACTTGATAATTTTATTGGCAAAGTTCAATGTTTACAAGAGTAAATTGCAAAATACAGCTCCAAGTGTGACAGTCTTAACTCACTCGCTGCCATTGTCCGCATATGCGGACATCGTCGGAGAAAGCGTTGGATGCCAATGTCCGCATATGCGGACTTGGATTTTAAAAAGTCGTGCTGTCGGAGTGACGCGTTGGATGCGAAAATCAAAAGCAGATGTGATATCTTACGTCACCTCTGGTCAGCTTTTCATTCACACACGCTGCGTGTGTGTCGTGATAAGCTCAACCGCAGTTGATAACAAAGCGTGCCCCCTGTCAGCTTTGTAAGTTGTTTGACAAGATGGCGTCACGGCGAAGTGTTCGACACGGTCGGAGAGGTGAAATGTTACTCAGTGTCGAAGATGCTTTGGAAATGATCCAAACTGAAGGCTCTGATGTCGAAGGAGATAATGTTGATTCTTCGGACAGTGAATTTGAACCAGATCCCGATGAACTAGAAATAGATTCGGCCGCTGAAGAGAGTGTTTACAATGGAGAGGAAAGTGAGGAACATGTGCCAGCAGATGAGACAGACACAGACGACGAAACCACTGAGGAAACGGACGATTTTGCAAGTGTTTTCACCAGTGATTGGACTGACAATTTTTCCTTTTTCCCTCTTGCACATCCCTTCACTGGCATACCAGGTTTGTCAGCTAACTGGCCAGTCAACACCCAGCCGGTTGAGGTTTTTTTTTTCTTTGTTCTTTGATTTTCATTATGTAGAGACAATATTTTTTTTTGTATGTGTGAATTTCAACTTTCTTCACCACCTGTTCATACTTCATTGCATGCACTAGGTCTTCAGTTCCTCAAATAGTGTTAGAATGTGATGTGGAACATGTTGGTGTACCTCTCTGATGGGTGCAAAAATGCTAAAAAAATACACAAAATATGGATACCGCGATCAACATCAAGATGGTGAGTAAATACTTTGATTTTTTGCACACATATGGAACAACATTCCTTGCATACATATACTAGATATCAATTGTCTGGGTGTTTATTTGGTTTTTTTTTACAATTTTTCCCCCATCCTATACAAACCCTGGGTTTTCAGGGATTGGCAAGGGCAAAAACTCTTGGCATGGAGTGAGTTAATAAGATTATTAAAACACAGATATGCAGTTTAAAAATATCAACATATGTTACATGGGAAAACAATATGAGAAATCCAAAAGAAACTAGTATCCATGTAACATACTTTGTGATTCTTGATGCAGTGATTTCATAGAGACTGTGTTTTGTGTGTGTGCGTGTGAGAATGGATATAAGGTTTTTGATTCAAGTTAGTGAATTGAGAATATCTGCTCACTCATAGATCGTAATACGTAAATAAAATTAGAGTATTGTTAACTCATATGATGCATGATGACAAATCATAAGGCTGAGAATGTCTTTGTTCATTGGATACTTTACTTTTCATGCCTTGCTAGATGATAAGTATATAGTTGTGAGTAATTAGAAAACAAACAAACTGACAAAACAAAACAAAAAAAAGAGAGAGATAGAGAGCAGTTGGACTGTATTGAACATGGGCGGGTCATGGAGGTTGATGTTTAGAGAGTGCAAGGGGATTGGGAAAAGGGTATACAAACTCACATTCTTGTTAGCCTAAACAGTGAGTCAGTCTTGCAGGTTTGGATAATATTACATATTTAGATTGTGATTATATGAAGGTAAATCCTGCATTTATGATGTTAACACATATGTGCACCACAGTCATTACCTGATGTTATTATCAGTGATGCTGACTTCATTGAATGTCCAATGTTGTTGGTTCATTATGTGTTGAATGTGAATTGTGCTGTACTGATTGAAAAGAATAGAAACTTCTTTGCAAGGAGAAAACAAAAGTCACAAAACTCTTGCACATCAACTCACTATAAACTTAATATGCATTTATATCTGCTTCTGCCTGACAACGGCATCACTTCTTTATGTTGAGATATGATATAAAAGGGCTGTTTATTTTCAGTGCTGTGAGTTCAAAATGTTTAGACTTTCTTTGTCAACCTGTTGGAGAACTACATTACACCTCACAATGTTCAGGTTCCTAGTTACCATCCAGCCACCTTAACACATAAGCTCATCCACCCTGGTTCCTGAAAGTCTAAAACCTCTCTGACACTGTTTGTGGACTTCACTGCTGACTGAGGCGTTACCTAGGAGGTGGGCCGCACCGCCTTACCTACCTCTTGGCTGGACTGGCTGTTCAACTGTCTCCATGATTTGTTGTACTCTAATTACCCTGCCCTCTTAAGTTTGAATCCTCCATGAAGTGTGGACACATTTCTGGTATCTATTCACCTTAATCTAGCCTGCTTCTCACAAGGTTCAAACCTAGCCTAAAGCATGCTAAACAGATCTCTGCTCTCTTGACAGTGTGTGAACTCAGA
Source organism: Babylonia areolata (assembly GCF_041734735.1). Classification (NCBI taxonomy): domain Eukaryota; kingdom Metazoa; phylum Mollusca; class Gastropoda; order Neogastropoda; family Buccinidae; genus Babylonia; species Babylonia areolata. The sequence continues at coordinate 14,932,438 of NC_134885.1, read as the reverse complement.
CACTGACATCACATGACATTCCTATTACATTTAAAAAATGCAGTAAAAAGTGACTAAGGCTGTGAAAGTAGATTATGTGACACTTATACTGTGTTATAAGTTATAAGTGTGCGTTCACAGACACACCATCAGTCCAGTTGTGGCATTGGTCTTCTTGATTGCCATATAGTTTGGTTGCAAGTGGAGTTTCGACGGGACACAAATCTTGTCTTGTTTGTACTTTGGAGGATGTGCTCTACTGTCTCATCTTCCTGTCCACAGGACAGGTGGGAGATGGCTCCAGCTTCCCTTTTAGGTACATGTGACTGTTCAGTCTGTTGTGACCGGTGTGAAGTCTCACCAGGACACTCTGCTGCTTTCTGGGTAATGTGTGGCAGTCTTCTCTGATTGCTGTCGGCATAGTAAGTGCCCTGATGATGGAGTTCGTCTCACTGAAGCTGATGCTGTTGTTGGGTTGCTCCCCTATGGTGCCCTTCATGACCAGCACATCAGCTTGCTCATTCCCGGGTATTTGCTATGGACTGGAATTCACTGGAAGACCACCCATCTGCTTCTTGACACTTTCTGTAGCACTGCCATCAAGGGTGGGAACTTATTATTCTGAAGGGCTTGTAGCACTGACAGAGCTTTTTGTCAGGAAGACAACTTGGCTGCAGTCATTGTTGTAGTCCTGAATCATGGAGGTGGCATTGCATGAGTGCTTCAGTCTGCAGGTTAGCTGGTGTAGTGTTTGCCAATGGCAACACTGACAGCAGCTGTCTCTCCTTCAGGGAAGTGCGCCATGATGCCTGCACCTCCACTGGGCACTGTGTTAGTTGCTGATCTGTCAACATATACATGTATACAGTTCTGAAGTCATTAGTACTTCTCTTATTTACATATCTATTTATGATCTTGCCAGACTCACCAATGCAGCTACTGAAGGACATCGAAAATGCTGTTTCAATTTCTTTGGAATGGTAAACATTCTAAGATTAAAGAAAAATGTCATTTGTAAAAGTTATTTGGTGTCATATACTGTACCATGTCAAACTGATGCAAACTAGGCCTATTGGTTTGCTCTGCTTGGCCAAATTTCGCGCGGCTAACGGTGAAAAGACGGGCCCACCCGCTCTCAGCCAATCAAACGCCTCTAAAAACTATAAGCGCTTAATCATTTCCTTTGGCCAAGGCTCTCCACACCATCTTGTCAGGTTTACGCTCTGTCTCGTCTTACGCTTTTTTCGGCTATTCAGCGTATCCTTTTGGCCTTATTTTGTTGCATGCGGCTTGTGTTTATTGTATTCTTACATTCTGTGTACTCGATTCGACTCGGCACCCTCGATTCGTTCGATTTTTTCTGCCTCTAAGTCGATCCTGTCTTTCCTTTCTCTGTTGGGGGTCGGATTTTCGCTGGGTGCCTAAGCGCGGGTTCCATGCCTCGTGTGCCATACCACGAAGGCAGGGAATCATGATGCTGGGATTGAGACTCGGTAAGAGACTCTCCCAGGCCCGGAGCTCATGATTCCTCCCGATACGGACCGCGGCGATGCGTCGTTAGACGCTGATCGCGGAGGCGACGTTCGTACCAGTAAAACGGTCATGAAGGGGACCGGGGGGAAAGAGGTACGAGCGTCGCCTCCCGAGGTGTCCCAGCGCGAGGCAGGGAGAAGGGTGAATGGCAAGTCATCTCCGTGCTGTGGGGACTCGCAGCTAGGCGCGGACTCCCAAGGGGAGGCCGCGCCCGGCCATTACCCGGGTCCCCACTCGGAGACGGCCCTCACGTGCCCCATTGTTGTTCCCCCTCCTCCCTTCTCTGTCGACCCCCCTCCCCCACCTCCTTTTGGGGGGGGAGAAAAATTTGGTTCCGGGGGGGGATCTCTACTTTGCCCACCCCGGACCAAGCCACCCCAGTCTCCCCACGGGAGGGGATTCGGGGCGCGTGGCAACCTGCTCTGCAGGTCTTCCCGCTATCCGGCCGGTCTCCCCTGCTGGGGGAGGCCCGTGCGTGTCAGGCGGTTCCGGGCAGTCAGCCCGCTCGTCTTCGGGCGGGACTGACACCCAAGTCGGACCTGACCTCCCTCCGACTTGGCCAGGTTGTTCCCTTCATGGAGGTCAACGCACCAGTGACCCTTGGGGTTCGGGTCACAGTATGGCTGGTGCCCACGGGTGGTTACCCCCATTCTACCCGTACTGGGGTGCACCTAGGGTGCACACTGGGTTGCCGGGAGCACCAAGGGCCAGCCCCTTGTCCGCTCCCCACCGGACCCAACCCAGCACATCTCACAGGGTGACACACACAGCCCCGACAAGTGGGATCGACTTCTTGTCGGTCAGGTCGAGCTCCTCGACCAATATTGCCACTCTGTCCACAAATCGGGCCTCTGTCAACCCACAGGTGACCTCCACAGTCACAACGGCCTCCTTGTCAGGACCGACGGCTGCTCAAGGGCCCTACTCGGCCCGGCGAAGCCGGCAGTCCCCACCTGCCCAGCCCTCGGTCCTACAGTGAGATGAGTGGGTGTTTGTCCCCACACAGCACTCGTGGGTCACTCTTGCATCCAGGGACGCCCTCTCTGAAAAGGTGTGGCACCCACCATCCCAAGCATGGTTGGACCTACGGTCCACACGCTCCCCACCCGCTTCAGGTGTCAAGGACATAACAGTGGCGGCCATGGTCCCGGCTCGGGATCGTCCCAGCTCATCCCGCTGGGCTGACCACAGCTCACAGGACGCCCCAGTGGGTACATCCACTTGGGATGGCACCCAGCAGGGGATGGACTGCGAACAAGAGTGGGAGCCCCTGTCTTCGGATGAGGACGAACAAGCAGATGAACACTCTTCGCCCACATCCCAGGGGGGACAGATTGAGCCCATGCCTCCCTAGGGACCAGCCTGAACCAAACTCGGACTTTGCCGAGCTCCAACTGACCCTCCCCAATAGGGTCACGTATGCCGAATCAGTCCCTCAGGCTACTTTGTTACCCTTGACCCTCCTTACGCCATGTGACTCTAACTCCAGAACCACAAGGCAACTCAGAGTGCCAGAAATGGTGCAGGTATGGCTTAATAAGCCAGCCCGCACTGTCAGGGGTGCTGCTTCCATCCCTCCTCCAGGCAGGGAGTCCCTCTCGGCCCCGGGCGCCTTTTCCCCGGGAAAGTTTCTTTAAGATTCCTCCAAGGGAGGGGTGTGGTCCTGGTACACACAGGACCACCCTGCCTACAGCGGAGCAGAGCCCTCCGCACAGGACAGGATGTTGGTCTCACAGCGCACCACCTTCCCCACTTCAGCTAACCTATACTTTAAGACGTTAGCAAAGTGGGACAAATTGGCCCGCCGCTGCCCCCTCGAGGTTTCCACGGCGTACACCTTCGACACGTTCCTTCACAGGGCCAATGAGCTGTGGGAACAGTGTCCGGTTAATCAGGACAAGGGGTCTCCTTCCTCAGTCCCGCCGGGCCTCTTCACCGACCAGAGGTTACACGCTTTTGGCAATAGGGTAGCATCTGGTCTCACGGCAGCTGCAGACACAGCTACCAGCCTTCACTTCAGTACTGTGCTAGCGCGGCGTGATGCCATTTTCAGCCTCTCTAACATTCCTGTGGAGGAGAGGGCTGCCCTGCGGTCCATCCCAGCACAGCAGCACTCCCTCTTCGGCCAGTTCCCGCCCCATTTTGTCAGCCACAGGGCAGAGACAAACAGGGAGGTGGCCTCATATTTGGCCCATACCTCTCATGGGCTCCAGGGTTCTATGCCATTGAAGAGACCGGCCACCAGGGCCCCTCCATATACCACGCCGCCTGTCAAGGCAGCGTGTGCTGAATCAGGGTCAGAGGAATAAACCACCTTATGTCCGTCCAAGCCGACTGGCCATGCCCAAGGCCAGAAGGCAGCACCCCCAATGACTGGGCCCCGATTCAGCACCACCAGTCGTTCAGCCCCTCCAAGTAGGAAACTTGTCCCGGCATGCACATCAGTGGTGTGCTCTGGGACTCAACGACGGGATTATGTCGGTGCTAGAGTCTGGGTACATGCTGTCTTGGGTGGAGGACCTCCCCCCTCTAAGATCCACTCCTCCTCCTTAGGTGCCCAGCTCGACGGAGCAGGAGAGCGTCCTAGAAAAAGAGATATCGCACCCACTCCTCATGGGGCTATATCTCAACTCTCGGACCCGGGCCCCGGTTTTTACGGCTGGTTGTTGGTGATTCCAAAGGTCTCGGGAGGGTGGAGACCAGTTTTGGACTTGTCCCCCCTCAACAAATTCCTCCCCAAAATCAAATTCAAGAGGGACACACAGGCACAGATTCGGGAGACCATCCAACAAGGTGATTGGCCTACCTCTATCGATCTGGAAGATGCTTATTTTCATATACTCATCCATTCGGCATCCCGTCGGTACCTGAGGTTCGTGTGGAGGGACAAGGGGTTCCAGTTCCCGGCCCTCCCATTTGGTCTGTCCCTTGCCCCTTTCCTGTCTACCAAGGTGCTGCGGGAATTGGTGTCCATCGTCCGCTCGGAATCCATTTGTCTCTGTGTGTACCTGGACGACTTGCTTATCCTGGCCCAGTCGCAGGCCCTGTGCCTGAGTCATACGGCCAGACTTCTAGACCTTTGCTCCCAACGGGGCTTCCTCATGGACCAGCAGATATGCGATCTGTCCCCACGTTAGTCCTTCGACTTCTTAGGGATGAGATTCGACACGCGGTCTATGATAGTCTCTCTGGCGCCAGATCACTGGGACCGTCTGGCAGGCCTCCTCAGCCACTGGCGCCACTCCTCCCAAGATACAGCGTGGACACTTTCTTCCCTCTTGGGCATGATGGAGTCCACGGCACCTCTCATTCCCCTGGACAGGGTTCTCAAGCGCCCTCTCCAGAGGGCACTGAGGTTACGCCAGTCCCAGAGCACTCAGCCATGGGATACCCAGATATGTCTGGGCGAGTGGTTCCTCGAGGTGACATCAGAGTGGTTAATCACCCCCCTTCGGACACAGGGGGTGCCCTTAGCCCCACCTACTCTTCAGGTGGCACTCTTCACAGACGCCTCCTCCCTGGGCTGGGGAGCCCACATGGACTCACTCTATGCAGCAGGGACTTGGTCCCCGGAGGAGCGCCTGTGCCACATCAATGTTCTGGAACCGGAGGCAGTTCGCAGGACTCTCCTGCACTTCATGGGGGAGGCCACTGCCAAGACCATCCGCTTGTTCACGGACAAGACGACGGTCGCATGTTATGTGAACAAATGGGGGGAGCGCACTCGGCAGACCTCTCCATGCGGACTGAGGCTCTCCTCCGTTGGTGCCACAGCAAGGGCATTGCACTTTCAGCGAGACACTGAGCAGGACAAACCAACTTCTTGGCAGATGCTCTTAGCAGGTCCAAGAGTGTCATACGCACAGAGTGCACCCTGGACAAGGACAGCCTTCAGGGGGTGTGGGAACTGTGGTTTCGGCCGATGGTGGACCTTGTTCAACAAGAGACTTCCCACTTCCGTCTCTTCGGTTGCCGACCCAGAAGCGTGGGCAGTGGATGCTCTCTCTCTAGATTGGAGCAGTCTGATTGCCTCCGCGTTTCCTCCCTTTCCAATTCTGTCCAAGGTGATACGGAAAGACAGATTGGAACACCCGCAGCTGATCCTCATTGCGCCGAAATGGCCAGTCCAGACCTGGTTTCCGGACCTTCAGTCCCTGACACATGTTCCCACCCCTGGAACTTGAAACCAAATCTCATCTGCTGAGGCAGCCTCGCTCAGGCACTCCGCATTCCAATCCTCAACTGCTCCACCAGCACGCATGGCTGCTGTGCGGTCGGAACTGTCAGCATCACCATTGAAGTCCTCGACCCCTCGGTCGGCCTCTGTGTCGGCTGTGCTGACCCAGGGGTGTGCCTCCTCTGACCTCCTCTCCATAGTCACCAGAGCAAGGAGGCAGGGAACGGAGACTTTGTATGACTTTCGCTGGAAGAAATGGTTGCGGTGGTGTACAGCTCAGGGCATTACCCCTACGAACCTTACGAGCATGCAGCTGGCCAACTTTCTGGCTCTCTGCTCCTCGGTTCATCCTGTCTGCTAGTTCTGGGCGAGGGTACAGGTCTGCCTTCTGTACCACATTGCAAACAGCTAGGTGGTTCCGCCTTGGAAGCGGATTGCCTGCTCAGAGAGGTGGCTAGGGGTGCCCCTCTGAAGGAAGCTAGAGACCCCAGAAGAGTGCCCCTCTGGGACTTGTTCCTGGTGCTGGATTTCATTCGAAAACAGCCCTTCCTACCATTGTGGACTATTCCTTTTGACATCCTCACCCTCAAGACCACTTTCCTTCTGTGGCTGGCCACAGGCAGTCATAGAAGTGAGCTGCATGGGCTTAGTGGAATGCCACAAGATCTGGCCTTCCACAGAGATGGTTCCATCACTATTCGTTTCCTTCCAGAGTTTCTGGCTAAGAACCAAGACCCTGAGGTTCCTTCCCCCTCTCTGAGAGTCAGACCTTTGTCTGATATTCTTGCCCAAGATGATGAGGATAGGCACCTGTCCTGTTCGGTGTCTCAAATATTATTGGGATAGGTCTTGCCATAGGCGTTCTTCTCAGAGGTGTCTGCTCATCTCCCTCAATGAGAATTACAAGAAAGACATCGCTGCAGGCACCATTTCCCGCCAGGTTTCCCAAGTCATTCGTAGAGCCTACTCTCATGCACACAGGGATATCAGCTGTCTTCATCCCAGAGCACACGAAGTGCGGGCCATAGCTACTTCGGCTGCTTTCCAGCACTCAGTGCCAACGCAGCATGTCTTGGAGGCAGCCTTCTGGTGGTCTGAGAATCCCTTCATCAACTTCTACCTCAGGAATTTCCGTATGACCAGGGCTGACGGTTCCAAGGGGATTTCCTTTGTCGCGGCTAACACTGCCGTCTCAGTTACAAGGGCTCCCCATATGAACCAGTAGGCGTGGCCCTCCTCCATTTGCTTTAAATTCTGCATCAGTTTGACATGGTACAGTATATGACACCAAAAGGAGGAGTTTGTATTATACTCCATGTTTGGTGTTAAATATACTTACCATGTCAAACTCGAATGCCCGCCCGTCCGTCCCCGCGTCTCCGCCGTGGTTCTCATGGGGCATTTTTGTTCATGGCCACGGAATGATTAAGCGCTTATAGTTTTTACAGGCGTTTGATTGGCTGAGAGCGGGTGGGCCCGTCTTTTCACCGTTAGCCGCGCGAAATTTGGCCAAGCAGAGCAAACCAATAGGCCTAGTTTGCATCAGTTTGACATGGTAAGTATATTTAACACCAAACATGGAGTATAATACAAACTCCTCCTTTTAGAAGGTTGTTTGCAAAGAGTGAATGTACATATTTATCTTTCTGCATTAAAAATTACCTGGTTATGTCAACTGAAATACTCGACAGACTTTCAACATTTTGTTTTTGACCTGTTTGATGTATGGAAAAAATGGATACATTTGGTGAAGAATATTTACATGTTTGCATGAGACATTTTAACTCACTGCAGACAAAAGGCCCCAATCAGGGCCCTACTATTTACAAGCGTTTCAGACGAATGGCCCTGATCGGGGTCTTGGATAGTTTTGATTTTTTTTATATGGCACCTAATTTCCATAATGACGTTATGAGCAAAGAATATCTTAACTGACATTTACACTCTCCACTGCTACCAGTGTGTGTTACTGTGTTTGTGAACAAGAGTTATTTTCGTGGTGACTGGTTCACGTGAACAGTGGGTGTCAACAATGCCATCTGACCCAGTTTCATCTCAGTCACAAGGCAGACAACAGAATTAGACAAACGGCCTCTGTCATGGCTGTTTTTACATTCTGAATTTAATCTGTTTCAAACTCTTTGTGCTTTCCTGTATTCGTTTACAAGTCATTATGTGTGCAAATTTCAAACAAAAAATATGGATACTTCCATCATCTCACTGTATGATAGCATATTTTGTTCCCAACTAACTTATCTTACTGACCAGTTTTGAAGTTTTCTGTTCATAGATTCTAACCTTCTTTTTTTTTTTTTTTTTTTTTTTTTTTAGATTTTATTTGTTACCCATACAAGTGGGTCATCTGTGGGGGATATTCAGGGGAGATAATCAGCAGTACGAAGTGAGTTAACAATATGAATATGTTTTGGCGGGATGTTTTGAAACATAAGAAACATCACAAATCATGTATTCCAGTGGATGTAGATGAATTCATGGCAGATTATATCCATTTGAATGTAAATGTTTTGAGGGGTGGTAAAACTGTCTTCATTAACCCTTTCGCTGCCAGGAAAATAAGATTTAAGTGAAATCTCTTTGCCAGGGGTTTTTCACAAAAAAACAGGTATAAATTTTCAAAAAATTCTGTGCTCTTTGTTATTGGAGAAAGACCCATAAAAGTATACATTTTCTGAAAGGGAAATGAATAAAGAATACAAAACACATGATGTTTTCCCATTTTATATATTTTAAGTGACATGCTGTTGTTTTGAAATCAGTGGTTTGTTTTTTGTCACATTTTCAACTTGTTCATTACAAACATTAGTCAGGTAATTTGCACAAAAATATCATTTTCTGGACAAATGGACATCTGCACACACAAAATCATACTAGAACAACCACAATATAAAAAAACTGAAAAAGAAATAAATGCATTGTGACTTCTGCAAGTGATAATATGGATGTGAGGCCACGCCCCCTCAGTCTCCACCCCCTCCTCTTCACCCCTCTCACACGGTCACTTCATCCAGTTCTCATCAGACCGCGTTGGCTGAGTGCCAAGAAAATAGCTCATACGGTGTCCTGCTAAAAATTCGGTGACCTGTCGTCTGCTAGAGTTGAACAGCCGGCATCACTCACTGATAGTCGCATCTTGGCCACTCTCTTGATTGCTCCCTTTATTTTCTATCAAATCGTCCTATAAATGTTCACCACTGTCTTCTCCTTCGAATTTATGCTCCAATTCTTTCTGAGCATCAGCTAAAGAAAGTAATCTTGGTTGATTTAGTTCGCCACGAGCGCATGTCTTGAGCACGGAGTCAGTCCGACATTTTGTTGAGCGAGTGAGGAGAGGAGCCAGGCAAAGACTGCGGCCAGTAACCCAACCGAAACGTTCAAATAAAGGACTGCCTTATGACGCAGATGGTGTTTCTAGCTATGAATAGAATCTAGAATGATTCCCCAAGCTAAAGCTACCAGCATTTTTGTCAACGAACTGAATGCAAAGCAGGGAAAAGTCAGAATATTTCGATGACGAGTTATCTCGTCATTGTGGCAGCGAAGCATACATGCTTTCCATGACGAGTTATCTGGTCATGCAGGCAGCCTGGGGATTAAAGAATGGGTAGATAATGATATTTTATTAATTAGTCAACTTTTTGATACTGAAAATGCAGGAATTTTTCAAAAAAGTGTTCTGAAAATGCAGAAATTGTGCCTAAACTTTGTTGGTATGTTACTTGAAAGAGTTCAGTGAGTGTGGGTTTTTTTTAACATTGTATTCAGATAATCGAGCAGAGGTGATGGCCATTTCCCAGACAATGGGCTACAACCATGAGCTTCAGGTGTTCACTCTACCATCTGGTCGCACCTTCTCCATGCATGATATGTCCAAGATCGGGGGCAAGGAGCGACAGAAGATCCGTGTGAATGTCTGCACTCCATCCAGAGGCTGGAGCTGACCATGGAAGAGAAGATTCTGTTCAAGTGTGTCGTGCTATTCACTGTGGGTCAGTAACACTCTTTCTTTGCACATGTGTGTGTGTGTGCGTGCTTGCTTTTGTGTGTGTGTGTGTGTGTGTGTGTGTGTGTGTGTGTGCAAGATTTTAGATTTGAATCTTTTGGGGATGAAAAAATTCTTTTCAAGGTGGGTCTGCCAAATTTGTTCTCTTTTCTGACAACAGTTTGCAGGTTGAAAATGATAGGTTTTCCATCGTTTTCATCCACAGCAAAAGTTTTAATGTTTCACTTGGTTTTTTTTTTCCTTTCTGTCTTTGATTTGTAATTGTGTTTTCTTCTTTGTTTTATTGGTTTCCGAATTTTTTTTATTATTACAAATTAAGAATGTTTTGTTCTTTATTTTATTTGTTTGTTTGTTTTGTTTCTGGTCATCTTTTATTTGATAAAACAAGTTCCAACATTAATATCATTTCATTATCATCTTTGTCACTTTTTTCCATGTTCCGTAGGAAAGGATGATGTGGAGGAACCAGAACGTGTCAGTTCCATACAGTGGGAAATGATGCAGTGCCTCAGGTGGCTGCTAAAGCACAACAGGCGTCCGAACCCTGACATCATCCTGGCCCGTGTCATTGCCGTCTTTGGGCGCCTGAGGGAATTCGCCATGGTCTTCTATGAGTGGATGAAAAGCAAGCCCTTCGCACACTATGCCCAGTTCAAGCAGAACGACTTGTTGGCAGAATGGTTTTCAAACAGCTGAGAAGTGTTGTGTGTGTGTTGCTATATGTGGTGCTATGTGTGTGTGTGTGTGTGGAGCTTTGGCTTAACTGTTGTTGGCAATATGTCAAAAGGCCATATGATACAAGAAAAAGATTCTGTAAAAAAATAAATAAATAAAATAATAGTTTTCCAGGCCAGCATGTACAGACTTCACTGGTCACCCAATTCTCTTCATGTGCTCATGCATGCAGTGTATGAAATTTGTGTATTTAAGATTTTGAAATCCATGCCAGCTCAGTCTCTTACACCACGTATACAGAAATGTCAATTGTATCTAAAACTGAGGAAAATATGAGGTACTTTTACATTTAAGTTGTTGTACACACATGCACACACACACACCACATCTAATATCACTCAAAGTGAAAAGACCTTAAATTAAAGAAACATACACACATAAACACACAGACATGTGCTCACACTCACTCTCTTTAAACCATTCCCCTCAGTCCCTTCTGCCCCCCTCAACCCTCATCCCACTTTTCTCATTCAACAACAGCTCAATTTCTTTTAAGCTGAGAGAAAAAGGAATGGAAAAATTGTCTTACCTTACATGTCTTTCCCCTACCCCATAGAGACATACATACATACATGCTGCTTTTATGATTATATATAAAAAGGTGTTGTTTTTCAACTTTGTTTTATTTATTTTATATATATATATATGTGTGTGTGTGTGTGTGTGTATTATATATATGTATATATATATATATATATCACCGAAGGCGAACTCTATGAGCGAGGCGCAGGCTACACCTTCTTTTGGAGTGGTCGCGGACCTGAAGAGAGACGTGAGGCTGGAGTTGGCTTTGCAGTGAAGACAACCCTCGTTGGCAAGCTGGCTGGCCCCCCGAAAGGAGTGAATAATCGCCTGATGACGATGAAACTCCCTTTATGCAACGGGAAGAAGTTTACCACCATTGTCAGCGCCTACGCACCCACCATGACCAACCCGGATGAGATCAAGGACAAGTTCTACGAGGACCTGAACGCTGTCATCACCACTGTTCCCAACGCAGACAAACTCATCATTCTTGGTGACTTTAACGCAAGAGTTGGCTGTGATTGTACCTCCTGGGAAGGCGTGATTGGGAAGCATGGGGTTGGCAACTGTAACAGCAATGGTCAGCTACTTCTCCAGACATGTGCCGAGCATGACCTTATCACAAACACCGTCTTCTGCCTCCCTACCCGTAACAGGACGTCATGGATGCATCCTCGCTCTGGGCATTGGCATCTCATCGACTTTGTCTTCGTCAGGAAGAGGGACAGGCAGGATGTACGAGTCACGAGGGCCATGTGCGGCGCCGAGTGCTAGACAGACCACCGCCTTATCGTCTCCAAACTCAACCTCCGCATCCAGCCCAAGATACGGCCTCAGGGCATGAAAGCACCCAAACGCCTGAATGTCAACAAGCTGGAGCTAGGCAGCATCAAGCAGAGCCTTGCTGACACCCTGGAGGAACGCCTTGAGTCCACCGTGCTGGACAACCAGAATGTGGAGGCAGCATGGGGCGCACTGCATGAGACGGTGTATAACACTGCCATGGAGTGCCTGGGGCCTTCTGCCAGGAAGCACAAAGACTGGTTTGATGAGAACTGCACTGAGATCAAGCAGCTGCTGGAAGACAAACGCCAAGCCTACAGAGCCCACATTGAAGATCCCAAGTCACAGTCAAAGAAAGACATACTGAAGAGCGCACGCAGCACCATCCAGCTGAAGCTGCGGCAGATGCAGGATTCCTGGTTGAGCAACAAAGCTGACGAGATCCAGGGCTTTGCAGACAGGAACGACATGAAGAACTATAACGGCCTGAAAGAAGTCTATGGTCCCACCACCTCCGGATCTGCTCCACTCCTCAGTGCTGATGGTTCTACCCTAATCACTGACAAGAACGGGATCCTTGAGAGATGGGCTGAACACTTTGACAGCGTACTGAACCGCCCTTCCACCATCAATGATGAAGCCATCAACCGACTCCTCCAGGTGCCAGTCAGTGATTCATCGGATGCCATTCCAACTTTGGAGGAGACCCAGAAAGCTATCCGTCTGCTATCCAATGGCAAAGCCCCTGGCTCAGACTCCATTCCATCTGAGGTCTACAAAGAAGGTGGTATGGCGCTGACTGAGAAGCTTGATCAGCTGTTCCAGCTCATCTGGCAGCATGAGGTAGTTCCACAGGACTTCAGAGATGCTTCCATCATATACTTGTACAAGTGCAAAGGAAATCGTCAGGCCTGTGACAACCATCGTGGAATATCCCTGTCCGTTGCAGGCAAGACTCTGGCCAGAGTGCTACTCGACCGTCTCATAGCGCACCTTGAGCAAGGTCTCCTACCAGAGAGCCAGTGTGGATTCCGGAAAGAACGTGGGGCAATCGACATGGTGTTTGCTGCCAGGCAGCTCCAGGAGAAGTGTCAGGAACAGAACGCCGACCTTTACTCCACCTATGTCGATCTGACCAAGGCCTTCGATACTGTTAGCAGAGATGGCCTTTGGAGAATCTTGGCGAAGTACGGATGTCCCAGAAAGTTCATCACCATTATACGGCAACTACACGATGGGATGGTGGCCCTAGTCCAAGACAACGGAGAGACTTCAGAACCATTCCCTGTCTCCAACGGAGTCAAGCAAGGGTGTGTTCTTGCCCCCACCCTGTTCAGTCTCATGTTTTCAGCCATGCTGACAAATGCCTTCAGAGACGCTGACGTAGGCATTGGTATCAGGTACCGCACAGATGGCTCACTCTTCAACCTCAGGAGGCTTCAAGCAAAAACCAAGGTGAGGACAGACACCATCAACGACTTCCTGTTTGCTGATGACTGCGCTCTCAACACTGCCTCTGAAGCTGACATGCAACACAGCGTCAACAAGTTCTCTGCTGTCTGTGACAACTTTGGCCCCACCATCAGCACAAAGAAGACTGAGGTGATGCACCAGCCAGCTCCAGGAAAGCCTTACGTTGAACCAAACATCTTCATCAATGGGCAACGACTGAACGTGGTGGACAAGTTCACATACCTGGGCAGTACACTCTCTCACACAGTTGTCATCGACGACGAGGTGAATGCCAGACTCGCCAAAGCCAGCGCTGCCTTCGGCAGACTCCATAAGAACGTTTGGAACAGGAGAGGCATCACCCTGGAGACGAAGCTCAAAGTATACAAGGCCATAGTTCTCACCACACTGCTCTATGGATGTGAATCATGGACGGTCTACAAACGCCACGCCAAAAAGTTGAACCACTTCCACACCACCAGCCTCAGAAAACTTCTCGGCATAAAGTGGCAAGAGAAGATCCCTGACACAGAGGTGCTCACTCGTGTAAACTTGCCCAGCATCTACACCATCTTGATGCAGGCCCAGCTGTGCTGGGCAGGTCATGTAGTTCGCATGCCAGACCATCGGCTCCCCAAGAAACATGCTGTATGGCGAACTCCAACATGGCAAGCGCTCCCATGGAGGCCAAAAGAAGCGCTTCAAAGACACTCTGAAAGCTTCTCTGAAGGCCTTCAACATCAACCACGACACATGGGAGCTGAATGCAATGGACAGACCAAAGTGGCGTTCAGCTGTCCACACAGGCGTCAAATCCTGTGAGGCCAACAGAATTGCTGCAGCAGAGCAATGCAGACAGGCCAGGAAAAGCAGTGCCAGCAAGTCCCCGACAGCTGCCACCATCCCCTGTCCACACTGCGTCAGAACCTTCCGGGCGCGGATCGGCCTGACCAGTCATCTGCGCACCCACAGAGCCCAACCCACCCACCCCTAGGATGACTAGATGGTCCTCGTTGATCCCGACGGACAAACCATATATATATATATATATATATATAAGGTCACATACACACTGATATATATATATCAGTGTATATTTGAAATTTTGCGATAGAATCAGATTCTTTTGCATTCCCAAATTGAACAGAGAGATACACGGCAGGACAGGAGAGCTTTTAGTTTTTCAGCTGTGCAAGCTGACAGTGTACTGCCTGTTATTGTCTGTCACTGTCCCTCACTTACATCCTTTGAAACAAATCTTCTCCGTTCGTGGGCTGCGACTCCCACATTCACTTGTATACACAAGTAAGTGTTTACGTCTATGACCATTTTTATCCCTGCCATGTAGGCAGTCATACTCTTCCGGTTAACAAATGTTTACGTCTATGACCATTTTTATCCCTGCCATGTCTTCCGGTTAACAAATGGCTGTAAACAAGAAATTCGCTTCATTTTAATTACAATCGACCTGCAATCTCATACATTGTCAGCCAACCATCCACAAATGGCAACAAAACGGAAAGAGAATAAACCGTACGCCGTCAGCAACGGAAGAAAATGCGGAATTTTTAAACACTGGAACGACCTTCAAGATCAGTTACTGGGTTCTCCAGAGCAGCATATAAAGGTTATGAAACTATGGCCGAAGCACTTGAAGCAATGCGACTTGCTGGACATGAAAACCCGACAATCTACGATGTCGGTGAGTACATGAATGATGAAAATGATGAAGTAACAATTGATCAGATGTACCGTGATGAAGATAACCATGAAATGATTGAAAACAAGAAAAGCTGCTTATGTGGACAAGAAACGGAAGAACGCACGTTGCGATGTTCCGACTGTCACAAAAAAATTCATTTTTCATGTACAAACCTCCCAACCTACCAGATTTGTGTGTTCGTGAAATCGTCACGCAAGTATACGTGCAAAGTTTGCAGTGACATTTTCTACGATGAAGCTATAGCAGAAAACATATTTCCCAAAGAAACAGAACATAAAAATGACGTAAACAAAGATGACGTCAGTTATCCTGGCACGGTCACAAATAAGCTATTGATGTCACAACACCAAACAGTGACGTCAATCCTGCGGAACCTCGAGCGCGCAGTGGAAAATGTAACCTCGTCCCTTGCCGATCTTCAACATCCTAAACGCCAAGAGGAACTGATGTCAAATATAAAAGAAGCTCTACGGTCCCACCAACTCCCACAGGAACCATCCATTCAAGTGACCACATCCCATGCCACAGTCCAAACAGAAGAGAAGGCATATACAAACCTGAAATCGTCCATCAAGTCCTTTTTCTCACCAAAGAAACCCACTGTGAATGAACCGT
Source organism: Babylonia areolata (assembly GCF_041734735.1). Taxonomy (NCBI): domain Eukaryota; kingdom Metazoa; phylum Mollusca; class Gastropoda; order Neogastropoda; family Buccinidae; genus Babylonia; species Babylonia areolata. The sequence goes on along the minus strand of NC_134885.1, from coordinate 14,916,895 downwards.
CTACCCCAAAACTTTCATCCATTCCCTCAAATCAAATTGTTCAATCAACATCCACCATAAAACCATCAGTTGAATTGTGCCCTGTCAATAGTCAGAACACATATTCTGCGGGTATTCATGACAAAACCAAACACCAGACACCAGTCAGCAGCAAACACTCAGTCACACCAGGATCAACAGTTGAACGGGCGAAGGCAGCCCCCTCAATCAACATGGCTGTAAAGTCTTCAAGTGACTTATTATCCGCAAGTAAAACCCGAACTGGCCCTTCAAAAGGAGCCAAACACGACAGAAAAGAGAAAGCCACTACACAGAAAAAGAGGTCGCCACAACAGAACGCAGACAGACACGGAAACAATGCCAACAGCTGGGCAAGGGAGAGTTCAGAGGAAACACAGGACTCTGAAAGCGACACAACGGACAACGACGAGGACGAAAATCGTCAGGACACCCACAAGATTTCCCAACTCCCACGAGTTACCCTGCTCCATGACTCAGTGTTGAAAGGAGTGCAAGCAGACAGACTTGGTCGTTCTTATGGCCTGGACATTGATAAAAGAAGATTGTCAACAATTGAAAATTTCTCCATGCACGATTCAGAACACCCAGACGCCATACTTATTCACTCTGGTATCAACGACCTAAAAAATATGACAGCTGAAAAAACATGCAACAACCTTGTTGCAGCGGTCACAACAATCGAACAAAACACCCCACAACAAAAAATATAATCGGCAAAACAACTGCAACAAAGTCAGATGAACTCAACCACAAAGTGGAGCTGTTGAACGCCCTGGCCTTCACAAAACTACACGACGCTGACAACGTGTCCTTCCTGGGACACGACAGCCTTCAGACAACTCGCCATCTCCAAGACGAGATCCACCCAAACAGGAAAGGAGACAGTATCCTTGCAGGAAACATTGGTCGACATTTGGAGGCTATCTTGTGGGAAAGACCTAGAAGGAAACGATATTCCTCGACGAACAATATTCGAAAAACAACAGGCCAGTACCAAAGACCACGCCAGCAACAACGAAGAGAGGGAGAATTCCGCAGAAGAAACTACGACAGGAGCAACAACCACAATGCTGGATTCTACAACGGATACAAGACGACAAACAGAGGTTTCTATCGCAACAACGAAGAGAACGTCACCTACATTGGACAGATGAGAAGATCCCGACAGCACGCTACACAGCATCGTCTACCACGTCCGTCGAACACTGCCACAAGTCAAAGATACAATCAAGGGCGATATAATTCTGTCTACTATGACGTCAGGGAAGATGGTCGTGGCCGTCATGCAGTGGACCAACACTGGAGAAAAAACTGGTACAACAATGACAGGCCAACAAGCAACTATTGCATCTACTGATGAAGTGCTGACATTGTAGATCTTGCAGGCAATATTGTATTGAGTTAACGCGCATTAACTGTATTATATATTTTGGGTTATTTAATTTCTCTTTTTCTTTTTTTCATTGTCTAATGCCAAAAACAATTTTAAAGATATTATCATGGAACCTTAAGGGTTATAAAGAGACAACTGACGGACTTCAGATAAATAAATTAGTTGACCCCGATGTTTCACGGGATTTCAAAGAATATGACATACTTTTTTTTTCAAGAAACGCACCTGAATAAAGAAAGTGCACATGATATCTATCTTCCATAATTCTCACCAGGAATTCACTATGTACGACAAAAACGGAGTCAAGCAGCAAGTTCATCTGGTGGTATATCGGTATATATCAAAGAAAATATCCGAGGATACGTCAAAATTCTACCATGTAGCAACAGTGATCTAGTATGGTTTATGATACCTGGGATCAACAATGACAATGATATTTACATTGGATGTGTATATATCCCACCACAAACATCGTCATTTGGTCGGGACAACACCGCGAGCATATGGGACAAGATAGAGGACAGCGTGGAACAATTAACACTAAAAGGAAATGTTATATTGTGTGGTGATTTTAATGCACGAACTGCGCAAGTTACTGATTACATTAAGATGGATTCTGATAACGATGTATGTAATTTACCACGTACTTATTCATTTGACACAGAGTGTGATAGAAATTCCATGGACTCTTTGATACAAAGAACTGGCAGAAGATTGATATAAATGTGCATTGACAATGATCTGTGCATCCTTAATGGAAGAACACTGGGTGATCTTCATGGGCGTTTCACATGCTATAATCAGCATGGTAGCAGTGTTGTAGATTATTTTATTTGCTCTAAGGCAATTTGTCAGGAAATATTACACATGAAAGTTCACCCTCTTACAAGATTTTCCGATCATTGCCAACTAGAATTAAAATGATTTATGACTGGATTATGGAGACAAAAACAAAATATAGTAAATAAATCTCATGATATAGAAGTTTACTTAAAAATACATTTAAACAAAACTATATTGATAAAAAATACATTTGGGATCAATATTCATCAGCAGCATATGTCAAAGCTTTAGGTTTACCATGGATACAGGAACAAATACATAATATATATAACAAACTGAGCAGTCAAACTGTTAATCAATCTATCGTTAATGATATCGAAGTGAATGACGTTGTTAATGAATTCACACAAATAATGACGTCAGCTGCGAATGTTAGTCTAAGAACAGAATGTAGATTTCATAAGCAAAAACGCCGAAGAAATAAAAAATGGTTTGACAGAGACTGTTATCAACACAGGAGAGACATTAAATCAATTTTGAATGCGTTAAATAGGCAGCCATACAATCAGTCTTTACGTCAAAAATATTTTGCTAAACGCAAGATATACAACAGACTGGTAAAGCAAAAGAAACATTCATATAAAAATCTCTTAGTGAAAGAATTAAACGAGGCGCTCAATAAAGATCCAAAGTCAGCATGGAAAACAATTAAAACTTTACAGACAATGGGAGAACAGAACGTATGTAAACATCAATTAAATGTTTCAAAATGGATTTATCATTTAGAAAATTTAATTGGAAAAGACGTGGAAATAAATGACGAGCAAAAAACAAAAGTTCAAAATGAACTTGAAAACACTGAAATGTTAGATGATGGTAATACATTAAGTTTCAATAAAGAAATTACTGAAGAAGAAATACGAAAGGCATGCCTAAGTCAAAAAAACAAAAAATCGCCAGGAAGGGACGCAATTACAAATGAGATGATCAAAAGCAGTCTTCCGGTTCTGTTACCTGTCATGCAAAAGCTATATAATATAATATATACAACAGGTACATATCCAGACAATTGGAAAACTGGTATCAGTATCCCTTTATATAAAAGCGGCAACCCAATGAACCCAAATAACTATCGGGGGATTACACTGACTAATACATTAGGTAAAGTATTCTGCACAATCCTGAATACAAGAATGAATGAATATCTGGAGACTAACGACGTTTTGATCAAAGAACAAGCCGGATTTCGAAAAAACTATAGAACCACTGATCAAATCTTTGTTTTAAAAAAGCTAGTAGATGAGATAATAAAAAGAAAAAACAGTCGACTATGTGGTGGTTTTGTAGATTTTCAAAAAGCGTTCGACAGTGTTTGGCATGATGCAATGATGCTGAAGCTACACCGGATAGGAATAAAAGGTAAATGTTTTAATATCATAAAAAATATGTATACGAACGCTAAAATCTACGCAAAATCACAAGATCATTTCAGCAGAGAATTTATTATTCGAAAAGGGGTACATCAGGGAAATACACTCAGCCCAACTCTGTTCAATATTTTCATAAATGATATCACCACAGATATGACAGATATGAACTCCCCAACAATTCACAACACTTCATCTACTAGAATCCCATGTCTTTTATATGCAGATGATTTAGTTATTTTATCATTATCTAAAGACGGCTCGCAACAAAAGCTTTTTACACTCTTACTGCAGTCAATGGGGCTTACGTTTAAATAGAGAAAACACAAAAGTAATCGTTTTTTCAAAAACTGCCCCTAAAATACCCCTACATTTTAAATGTGGAGAGGACATAATTGAAACAGCAGAAGAATATAAATATTTAGGGGTTATATTTCATAGAAATGGCAACTTAAGTCAAGCACAAGGTCATCTTAAAAATCAAGCAAATAAGGCTCTACATGTCCTACTCAGAACATTTCGTAATACAAATATGAATATAGATATCATGTGTCAGTTATATGATACTTTGATAACGCCTATTTCAACATATGGAGCAGAAGTTTGGTTCCCATATGATGTTACAGGAAATGTATCGTTTAATTTATTCCAATTATTCAGTAATTGTCTTTTCAACAAATTTCCACATGAAAGACTTCATGTCAAGTTTTGTAAGCAGTTACTTGGTGTACATAAAAGAGCAATGGTTCTCCCCGTTTTAGGAGAATTAGGAAGATTTCCTATTAGCCTAAAAATAATATGTCAAGTTATTGGCTATTGGATACACATATTAGAGCTTCCTCAAAATCACTTGTATACACAATAATAACTGCATGTATCGTCAAACAAATGAAAATGTTCAGTGGCTACTTTTCATAAGAAATGTATTAACTAGCACTGGATTAGATCATGTTTGGAAAAATCAGTTCACTTTTAGTGTTAAAAGATTAAAGCATGCTGTATCCAAGAAGCTTGAAAATGAATATATAAAATTTTGGAAACAGAAACATGACAGTTCATCTAAATTAGCATTTTACAAGAACGCTGTGACAAATTATAAAATTGAACCGTATTTAAAGAATACAGCAAATACACAACACAGGAAAGCACTGACCATGTTACGAATCAGCGCCCATGACTTACAAATCGAACAGGGAAGATATAAAAATACACCGAAAGAACAAAGACTGTGTGATACTTGTAACAGTTTAGAAGATGAGATTCACCTTTTAGACAATTGTGTAAAGTACAATACTTACAGACACAGATTCCTAATCGATATATGTCGTCCAAATGCAAAGCCTAGTGAATTGATCCTTCTAACAGAAATACAGCCAAGGCTGGCGAAATTTGTTCATGAATGTTTCTCTTCTTAATATGCTCATGTTTATGTTTCATTGTGTCTTATAAACTTTAAGGTTTTATGACAATAAAAAGTATTCTATTCTATTATATTCTATTCTACTCTGTTTTCAGGGGGGGGGTGCATGCTGGGTATGTTCTTGTTTCCATAACCCACCAAACATTGACATGGACTACGGGATCTTTATTGTACGTACTTGATCTTCTGCATGCGCACACACATGAAAGGGGTTCAGGCGCTAGCAGGTCTGCATATCTGTTGACCTGGGAGATCTGAAAAATTTCCACCCTTTAACCACCACACATCATGACCAGGATTTGAACCCAGGACCTTCAGATTAAAAGCCCAACACTTTCACCACTCAGCTTTAGTGCCAGTCTAAAACAAATCTAAAACATTCCTTTGCAAGCAGTCTTTACATAATGAAGTCACTCCATTCCATGTCTGTATCTGTAGGATCCACATCTATTTCTTCCATGCGTGTTCATGTATGTGTGTACATTTGCATGTGTTTGTGCGCTCTGTGTCTGACTGATATCTTATTGTAAATCACTTTCAGAGGTTTGAAAGTGCTATATAATTGTATTATTATTATGATGATGATGATGATTATTATTTTTAAATGTCAGCTGAACATCAGCAAATCAAATGGACCACCATCATGATTGTTTTACTTCTCTTGTTTTATCTTATCAGTTCTCACTCCATTGGCCATTTTTTCTTTAACCCTTTGACCACTGCTGATGAGTATTGTCACCTGAGAAGGGCATTCACCTCACTGAGATATGACAAAGCTCACAGATCAGGATGCTAGTCACCATAAAGACTTTCCCACTTGGGTTTGCATTACTTTTGTTCACATTAAATTCAGGTGACAGTGATATGATTTCTTTAAGGTTTAGCAATTTTAGAGATTAAAAGTCTTAGCATTGGGGACTGATACTAGGTACTATCTAGGAAGAAGGAAAATCATAGATAAAAGTTTTAACTTCGAATAATGTGAGGAAAAAAATTAATGTTAGTAACAGCAAAGTGCAAACTGAAAACTCTGCAGTGTTGTACCTGTGGTGCTGGTGATGGAAACAGTTAACTATGGTTGTTGTGGTAAAGGTTAATGCCAGTGTTAGAAGAGTCTGTCAGAATGTTTATCTGTTGTACCAGTCAGAGCACAGGCAGATGGGGTAGGACTGTTGTTGATGGTGTCTGACGGGGTGTGCAGGTTGTTCGGGTGTCTCCTACAGCATGTGTGATATAACATTTAATTTTATATTTTAATTTTTCTTTTAGAATAATGGCATCATCATTTCTGTATTTTCCATTTTATCAAATAAATATTCTTTCAAATATTCAGTACATGGGGAATTCAGTAAATTGATAAGGAAAGCATCTTTTTCAAATTTACATCTGTAAATGATAGTTATGTGATTTGTTTACTCCTATTTATGACTATGTGACATATATAGGAAAATGGTCACTGCATCCGGATACTGGACTGGAGAAAAAAAAAAATTCAATGATGTTCTACTTATATGTTGTGTATCTGATTTATCACGGTGTTGGAAATGCTTGTTACACGTGTTGATTGGTCAATCAGTTAATCTAAATAAATTGTTTTATACAATTGAATCCAGTGTGCTTGTGGTTTTAGTAAATAAATATTCAAATCACTCAGTAGTATAGTTTAATTATTTTCAAGTGTGGTAGCATCTATCATTCTATTAGAAACATCCAATTTGGTTATTCTTTTTGCTAAGTTCCTGTAAACACATTCAATAGGTAACAGTTTGCAGTGTTTTATTCTCATTTCTACCCATAATGTGATTCAATGTGGAACTGTTCCAGGTTTGCCTTTCTCACTAATGTGACAGACTTATAGTAGTACAGCAATAAGCCTGTGTCAATTCTTTTTCCAGGGTCAAATGGAAATGTATTCTAACCTGGCATAGTTATATCAGAATAGGATACAGTCACAGAGATGTGATTCGGAGAAACAGAAAAAAAAAGGTGAAAATTAGTTTCAGAATTTTCTAATATCGAGGGTATTTCTGATTTGTTGTTTGATAAATGGTTGATATTCAAATTACCAATCCATAATCCTCCATTTGTGGGCCTAGTGTTTTGACATAGACATAGGCATTTTAAGAAAACATACAATGAAAAGTTTTAAACAATAGCTTGGTAGAGTTATAAATCTAATAACCATTACAAGTCGTCAGAGGGCAATAATGTTTACACAGAATACCCCCTCCCCCCTCCCCCTCCCAAAATATACCACACAGTCACAATTCTGCTCCATGTAAACAGGGGAAGAATAAAAGGGTAGGTGTGTGATTAATCTAAATCACAGTACGCAAGTAATTCAAACAAATGTAGAAATCAAAATAGCAATGTAAAACCAGAAATTACTTAATAACATATAATATCAGAAGCAATTAAAGCATAATGAGAATGTACTTTACTGACCAACACACAAAGAAAATCATCATGTGATTCAAAACTTTGTTGCTCCAATGATCAAGAGAAATCAGGTAAACATTGAGGAGAGCAGGCGGCAACATACTGGCTACAGAGAGAGAGAGAGCTGTCAAAGAATTTCTGTTTTTATCTTTTGTCTTGCATTGAACATGGACTGGGCTTGCAGAACTCACTCAGGACTGCAAGTAAATGGCTGCTTGTTTATATGACTATGAATCTGTGTTGCTGCATTTTTTTCTGGTTTCAAACCCCATCGAAGTCTTGTAGGTCAGCATAAACCAAAGAAATGAAAGTGAAAACGAAAAGGTCATGGCTTGTACTTTTCAAACTTATTAGAAATTAATGTTATAATTATTTTTATGTTTTAGACTGAACAGCAACAACAAATAAATAGGTCTTATCTGTCAGACAGAAGTAAACATGTGATTCAATTATTTTATTTAAAAAAAGATCATGTAAAAAAAATCCATCATTGGGTTTATAAGTTTGTTATGGCATCAAAAGAAATAATCCTGCTATTGATTCTTTACAACACGAGGCACATTCAACTTGAAGCAAGTTGAATATGTCTCAACTCAATATTGTTCACTGAACAAAAGAAGAGCCACTTCAACTCTTTATCACTGATTCTGTGCTATGTCTGCCTGTTGACGTTCATTCCCTTCCACCCCAGAATTCTCTTATTGTCTTGCCATTCAGGCACATGTCTGCACACTAGGAAGTGAAGCAATGATTAAAAAAAGAAAAAGAAAAAAGAAAAAAAAGGATGTTACACACTTCAGGATCAATTTAAAAAAAAAATTAAAAGTGTTCTTTTGTTCTTGCTGCTGTTGGTGTTGGTGTTATGGGGAAATGTTCTTGTTTTGCTGTTCATGTCATAGTTATTGTTCAGAACTGACTCATTTTCTCAGAAACATTTCTTCTTGGTCATGCTGTTGTTGTTGTTGTGTGTATGTCTTGTTTGTTGTTGGCTCTCGTGTGTTGTGGTTAAAATGTTTTGAAGCCTGTCCAGCCATTGAGGCTGTGAATTTATATCCACTGTGTCTAGGGCTTGGCATAGGAAAGCAGGGCTCAGTCATTTCCTTCCGCTGTTTTAACCTTTTTCGACTGGTCAGGTACCTGTTCACTCTTGGGTAGAGTGAGGAAAAATTGGCCAAGACTGGCCCTAGAATCCTGATCACAGGTGAACAATACATCAGAAGTCCAACACCTAATTACTCCTGCCACAGCGCTCCTGTTGTTCAGGCAAACACCATAAATATTTGTTAATGATGCCATGATTACGTGTTAAAAAAAAAAAAAAAATCACATTTCATGGGAAAATATCCTCCTTGTTCATTTTGCTGTTTGTTGATGATTTTCTGGCTTTTGTTGTTTAATGCTGATTGTTGCAGATGTTATGGGAATATATCCTCTGACTCTTTAAAAAAAAAAAAAATGTCTTTCTGTGTCCCTGCATTTGTGGGCTGCGACTCCCACATAGGACGATTTTGACCTTGCTCTATAGACAGCCATATTCTGTCTTCAGGGATATGCATGCTGGTTATTTTGATTTTTTCACAACACTGACATAGTTCACAGGATCGTCAACACATGTATTTGATCCTTTGTATGTACATACACAGTTAAGGGATTCAGGTACTGGCAGTTTTGCACATCATGTTGACCTGTGAGATGGTTAAAATCTCCTCACTTAATCCACAAGGTGCCAATACCATGATCAGATTCAAGACCCTCAGATTGAAAATCCATTTAATTACACATACTTAACCGTGACCCAACTAGTGCAGACTCCGGCAGGGGTCTGACATTCCTGTCCTGTGCAAACTACTATCCGCCTATGCGGAGAAAACGAAACTACGGTCGATAACCTCCCGGAAGTAGGTAACCTCCCCTTTGTCCCGCTGGCTAGCGCCCTCTTTTTCCGGCAGCCATTATGACTCCTGTTCCTGTGCTCTCCATTCGGCTAAGTTTTTTTTTCCCGTATTTTCTGTCTGTCTGTCGATTCTCTGGTGTTCTTGTTTTTTGTCAAATTTTGTCTTCAACCAGGTCACATAGTTATATGGTTCGATTGGGAGATCAGGCTAAAATTAAGGCGCAATCGCAATAGATTCGCAGACACTCTGGGCCCTCTATTTCTGGCCCTTTCAACAACGCCAACCCGCCGCCTCCTCCACTTCCTTTGCTTCCTCTGGTCGACTCCAGACCTCCACCACCTCCTGCACACTCTCTGGCGACTTCTAGGGGTACCTTACCCCATACTCAGGTCAGTGGTGCCATTGATGCTTTCCTTTTCAATTCGCGAACGAACTCGACGCGATCCGCGTTTCTCGGCCCTGCCAGTCGGCAGGATGCCCGAGTCGATCTCCTCTATCACTTTTCCCATGCCAACAATGGAATGTGCCATAACCCCTTTGGGAAAACAACACCATACACTGGCTTTGGATCTGCACGCTAGACTGGCCCCTATGTGCGATGCGTCCGTGGCGGCGGCCGTGACATTGGCTCACGCGCCCCCCACGCGGCATGCCTCTTCCGTCTCAGATCCTATGGCGACCAAGGCGCTTAGGGATGCCCTCCCCAGGGGTAGGGAGGAAGGTGGACCACTAGGGGACATGCTTGCCCATGCGCGTGCACCCTCCCCTTGTCCCAATTTTCCGATCCAAGGGAGACAACTGCTTCGGCACCCTTGCCGGTGACCGCCGCAGTTACTTCCCTTTACCGACACGGCCCCTCGCCAACAGTGCGGGTGCGTGCACGGTCCCTTCAAGCTTTGCGGTGATAACCCCATCTGCCACACCGCCGGTTGCTGCTGTTTCCCATCCACTAATTGCGTCTCAGCAAGCTGCTCAACCAAACAACCAGCAACTCATTGTGAACTTGCTGCAGCAATTATGCACTGGTGCCACTCCTAGTGCCTGCTCCACCCCTTGCCCACAGAGCAGATGCGTGCACAGCCCATTGAACTTCGGCAGTGCCGGTTTTTTCTGCCCCACTGCATATCTCCACTGTTACCCAGACTAATATTGGCAGTTCCACGTCGGAGTGCCTCTTGATAACTCGATCCTGCCACTTGGCAGTGCTAGGGCTGATCTTGTCTATCCCTTTATCCGTCAACACACAACAGTTGAACGTCGGTCCTCTCGCAGGAACTATTTGCGCGATTGGACCGCCGTTCACCTACAGGGGGATGCACATCCCACGGCAAACCGACGGACTTGCCACCCCCTCGTCCACGACGCCCATAACACTGGTTACGGCGCCGTCATGCCACATGTCCCGACCGTCTCGCGTCCGATGGCGACCGATTCGGGTAGGGATGCCCACGGCACTAAGGGACATTATAATTATTCCCCTTGCGGCCGTATTCACCTCTATCGGTTATGGTGGCATCGAACCACAGACTCTCACACGCAGCATGACACTCCTCCCTCTACAGCGAGGAAACGTCACACCAGGGGATATGTGTTCTAAAGACACCATCCTTTTCGCCGAATATCGGCGCCAAGGGAGGCAACTCCGCATTAGTAACCGACACAGCACGTCACTCCTGCCCCCCGTGCTGTCCACCAACGATTTTTCTTTGATTTCTCATTGGGTCCTGATGCCCATTCATGGACTTCACACAACTTTGCAACTGCACCTTTCTTGCTGTTTCTCAGGCTATTGGCGACTGAACCTTTGGGTTCTTCATCCCCCCACACAGGCACACAGCCCTCTGCAGGCAACCAGTCCTATTACCATTTTCTTCTTGTTATACACAATAACAGGAAATAAATCACAATATTTCCCCTTCTATACTTTTGATTTATTATCACAATCAACAATCACGATATATATATATATATATATATATATATATATATATAGATATATATAAATACAAAAAAAAGAAAAAAGAAATTATATATATATATATATATATCATACATATATATATACACACACATATACATATATATCTATGAGATATCTTACTACATTTATACACATTTCTGCTTTCACTTATAGATGTATACTTATCCCTTGGTATACACGTGTGTGCTTACGGGATAGGTTCATACGACTTTCATATTAACATGTACAATTATAGTTCTATCTCTATTCATTCACATCTATTCATTGAGATTCCCTACATAGCAATATAGGCACACTTGCATCTGCGTCCTTCTGTTCACAATGCCCAGAACTCTCTGCGTCTACGTACTGGCACTTTATTCAGATGTGTATGTACATCTCATATATAGGTGCATACACAGATTCCTTTCCATAACTGATTATGCACACTCACCCATTTACTTGGGTATATCTGTGCACGCTACACGTATGCTTATACAGCCGCTTATTTCTTGTGTCTCGATCTCTTGTCATTGGCATGTTCCTGACATCATCACTTGAGTTGATGGAAGTTTATAATCCCTTTGCACATATATGTATTCATTTTCATAAATTCATCCCTACCTTGCTTTCGGAGGACGACTGCACTCACAGACAAAACTGCCTCATTCATGCCTGAATGTATGCTCCTTCACATTTTAGTAGTGGCTGGTCCTTAGGGACCCACACACACCCCCTTCCCACCCACAGGGCTAAGAATGCCCTCTCTTGGTGCAAGGAGGGACAAGGCAACCCAACTCATTTGCCTGCAACAATCACCCATACGGCTGGAGATGTCCTAACCTGGCACAAGGAGGGATGTGGCTGTCCAACTTAGAGGAGCCACTCCGGACACACATGCCCTTCATTCCTTCCAAGTCTGTAAGGCATCCCTTCTTCCCCCCCTTGCCAACAGCAACCCTTGGTTTGCACCACTGTGGTTGTGACAACAGCTCCACACGGGCTACCTATATCCTAGCCAGCCCTCCCATGAAGGGGTGTCTATCTTTGCCTTCCAAGTTTTAGCAGACCCAAAAACTGCCCACTGGGCAGGAGACAATCACCCTAAGCCCATCTCTTCCACTCTTCTCTAGTAGCAGAAGGCCTGGGTCAAAATTGTTTTCCTCTACATTTTGGAGAAAGGCATATTGACGAGGACGGATGCATCTCACAAAGCACAACGAACCATCCATTAGCCACAGGGGTGTACCTTTCTGCCCACTCATACCAGCACGGCAGATGCCGCATTCAAGCACATCAGTTCACCCCATCACCTTGCTTGAACAGAGATCCAGCATCAACGTCTCAAACAATTGGCGTTTGAAAGCACTTTCTGCACTTGGTCCCTGCCCGATCCTTTCAGCCTCAACACACAACCACTGCTGTGGTTACAGATGGTCATTCCTTCTCAAGCACTGTCTTTCCAATGAGACACTTCCAGGGGTTTCTAGCCTAGGCAGGCTATCCCATCATGACGCCCCAGCCAGGCCTGCCAGAGGATGACTTTGTTGTCACTTCGGAAGCAAGCACCATGTCTTTCAGACACACAGTTGCACCACAAGACCCCGTCAACTCCTTCCGGCTTCCTTACATTGCAACATAACCTGCATGGTGGACACCTTCATCCCTCAAGCACACAGCAGCTGTTTCCTGATTTACCCATGCTGATTGTCGTGTACGACAGTCACCATCAGAACAGCAGAGGAGGCAACTGCTGTCCCGACTATTCGGGCTGGAATTCGATTATACAATTTATAGTAGAGAGTGTTTTGCCCAAGTTGCATCCCCAGTCCCTCGACCAAGAGGGCCTTAGGACTCATCAATGGGACGGATCCCAAAGGCTAGTTAGGCCCAAGGCTACAGCACTAAGTCCCAGTGCAATTTGACTTCTATTCTGAGAGACATAGTCATTCATGAAAGACTAAGCTGCAAATGATTTCCCTTTGCAATTAAGAAACCACTGATAATACAGCTCTCACTTTGCAGTTGGCCATACTGAAAACGTATGTCAGATCAGTGCTTTGATGTAAATAGCCAGTACAACACATCTTGAGCCACTTACCTCCCTGCCCCCACCCCGCTCCATCCCAGACTTAGTGCGCACCACACACAGCCAGAGGCCTGTCATGGATCCGGTCCCCTTTCTCACTAAAGAACCTTCAGCAAAACTTTTCCCCATGGAAACCCTCTTTCATTTGGAATTCCACCACAGAATGAGACTCAGTGACCTGTGGGCACATGAAATGCACTTCCACAGCCTGATCCAACCCAGCCATTGACTGCCGACAACTTCTGCAGGTTGCTCCAACATGCCACACTCAGGTAGAGAAGCCACCAAGCCTTCCGTATGCCCCTTCGTGATGGTACCTACCTGGGCAATTGCACAACCCTGTCCCAGAGACACCAGGGACAACAAGTCTTTTGTTGCCAAATGTCTGCCATTCTATGCATAGGCAACAACCAGTGCTGTCATTTTTTGGCAACGACAAAAAAGTGGTGGGGGGAGCGCCCATTGCCTGTCAGCTCGCATGGAGGAGCTCTACAGATCTGGCTGTCATGCCTAAGGCAAGCCCAACATGACGACCTACCTCTGTCTCGTGCCACAGTTTCCTTCAAACACATATATCACTTCCACTATCGGCTCACATCCGATGTGGAATCATCAGATCAAATCACATGTGCACCTCCTTGCATTGACGCTCAACCGCGCTCAAATGAGACAACCCTATAAGGGTACATGTTTCCTTCCCCTCCTTTGATTCGAGGGGCTCTCAGTAAAGTGTGGATTCAACCCACCGACCCGATTTTCTTTGCGCTACATTTATCAGCACAGCTGTGGTCCACAGACCTCCCCCACAATACAGCTGCGGACCTCTGTCTTCTTTGCCCGCACCAATATCCTTAGGCGACACAGTACACTCTACTTTCGTCGAATTCTACTTGAGGGACATCTATCGCTTTAGGGATGATGGCTCATCGACTTCTACCAGAGAGATGTCGCACGCCTGCGGGATGATGGCTCAAGAGGCATCGCTTCGTGGTAGCTGCACAACAGGCCATCACAGCACACAGACAGTAGAACAGGCGAGCCCTCCACCTTGTCGCGCTATTCTGTACTAGTTGGGTCATGGTTAAGTATGTGTAATTAAAAGGAAATTTTCTATCTAAAATTACGTTTGAATAACATACTTACCGTGACCCAAATTTAAGACCCTCCCGTCCTCCCCGCTTCCTGTTCTCCCTGCTCGCTGCGCTGGTGATGGCATATTGTCGTCAAAAGAGAGCGCTAGCCAGCGGGACAAAGGGGAGGTTACCTACTTCTGGAGGTTATCGGCCGTAGTTTCGTTTTCTCCGCATAGGCGGATAGTAGTTTTCACAGGACAGGAATGTCAGACCCCTGCCGGAGTCTGCACAAGTTGGGTCACGGTAAGTATGTTATTAAAACGTAATTTTAGATAGAAAATTTCCTATTGCACCTATTGTCCGTTTTGTTGTGTCATGAGTATTGTTAACAATTTAACCTAATTTTCTCAGGAATGTTCTCGTTTTGTTTGTATGCAGTATTTTTTTTGTTCACTCCCTTTTGTTGCTGTTGTCAATAATTAAATGTTATCCTTTGCGTTGATGATGAGTTTTTAATGGCATGGCTATTTTTGTGAGCGGTTTCCTTGGAGAAATGTTCTCCTTGGCCCTTTTCTTAATTTCACTATGGTTGTTCAGAAGTTACTTTAATCTGCTGAGTTAGTGTTTGAGTAATATTCATTGGCTGTTACTGGAACAGACTGAAGGACAATAGTTACTAATTTTCTTGCATTTGGAAAGGATGGAAAACATAATCCTACTTTTTCTTCTTCTTTTTCTCCTTATTTATATTCTCCATTTTCTTCTTTCTCTGATGATGATGATGATGATTGCTGTTGTTGTATTACTGTTACGGCTGATGACATTATTCTTGTTGTTTATTCTGTTATTTTCATTTTCACCATCATTGTCATTGTTCAGGTTATGTCAGTGATTGCAGTATTTTTCACTTTTTGATGTACATTGTATGCAGAACCATCTTCTAATATGCAGCATTATTTATATGTTTTTCTTTCCTGTTTTTAGATTATGATGCAACCCCTAAGTGATTTCAAAGAGTATTCATTGTTTTATGAATTATATTGCCACATATCAGTCTTCTTACTTTTCCATTTTAATGGGCAATATGTTTTGAAATAAAAAGCTTTTTTTGACTTCAATTTTTTTTTTTTTTTTAGTAAATAGACCAGAGTCAGTTTTCTTCCACACACACACACAGAGAGAGAGAGAGAGAGAGAGAAGGATGTAATTAACAAAGTTAATGAAATTGGTCCAGTATAAATTTTGGTTCTATGAAAATGCCAGTGAATGCTCCATTGTGAAAAAAATGGGAAATTTGAACCAGTTTTGTTGAAGATATTAGCCAAGAAAAAGTTTAAAATTGTGTGAAGATGAAGCCATACCATTTTGTCACTGGGATACACGGACTTTTCTTACCACTGTGTTTCCCGATATCTTTTTACTCACTCTGTTTTCTCCTGTCCATCAAAGGTGTGTTGCAGTATGTATTGTCGCCCCTGCATGAATTGTCACTGGTGACAATACGTGTAGCCCTCACTGCACGTTTTGTCGCCCCTTTGCGCTGGTACTCTTTTGAGGAGTGAGGTGTGACGTACCTTTTACGACCCATTGAGAGTCGTTGAAGGGCTGTGCCTTCGCAGGTAAGATAACACGCACACGCACACACACACACACACACACACACACACACTTGCACACAAGCACAACACACACACACACACACACACACACACACACACACACACACAGTAGCCAAACCTGACCAGTTTACAACCCATCCACTTTTAACTTTCGGTCGACTCGAGATACAGAGCCCACTGGGTGAGAACTCGTGGCGTAACGTTTACAAACCAGTGTGGCGTCGTTGAAGGACTGTGCCCTCACAGAAAAGATAAAACACACACATACACACACAGACATCTGCACGCACTAAACACGCAAACATGCACACACACTCACACACATACCCACACTCACCAAATACACCGGCACGTTATACCCCCACCTCACCACCACACACCCCTTTTACATAAACACGAATGTACTCTTACACACACACACACACACACACACACACACACACGGAATACACGTGCACGCATATACTCACACAAACAAGCACACAGTAATCACATGTGTGCGTGCATACGCAAACACACACACACACAACACCACCAACAGTGCAGAGGTGGAACAATATGTGCCGGCGACATGAAGGGACAATACATGCCGCAACAACAGCACCAGTGCAGAAGGGTGACTACATGCAGTGAGGGCTGCACATATTGTTTCTGGCGACAGTCCGTGCAGGGACGATACAACAAGGTGTGCTGTTGTGTGAAAAGCAAGGCTGGTATATAGTGGACATTTACAACTGATTGGGTGGACACTCCAGTCTTGTTCTCTGCATGCTAAATTATGTGTAGGCCCCTCCTCATTCTGTGGTGTTTTGAACTCTGGCAGCTGATTTCGGACAATGACCACAGATTGTATCCAGAATTATTGCAATCTGGCGTCGACTTGGTTTTTGGTGCTTGCAAATGACATGGGGCCAAGCACTGAAGAATTAAATACAGGACTGGGACAGTCACTCAACATGAGACTGGATGCTGTCTCCACCGTGACAGACGTACCGTCAATAAATTGCCAAATGAAGGGTTTCAGTGAAGAACTCAAGAAAAGAGAAGAGATGATGAAAGGAAGACTGCACGACTGGAAGAAAGACTGATAGAGATGAGCGAAGAAAATGAATGGCTTGAGATACGAACAAAACAAAGACAAAACAATCTTGTGTTCTACGGGGTACCAGAAGGAAAAGAAAGGGACAGAGGGAAGTTCCGTTTAAACACCATCATGCAGCTTCATAATCAGCGCAGCAATGAGAAAAACTAATTGTGTGACGAAATTGACAATTTATACTGCATCAGGAAGAAGAATTGTAAGAGTGACCGAGTCCCCTTTTTAGTGAAGGTGGTGAGAAGCAGAGACAAAAGACACTTGATCTCTCGCAAGTCATTCCGTAAAGCGCTGAAGAAGGAGGGCGTGAGCATCAACGACGACCTAACGTGGAAACAGCGTGGCACACTCTGCCAGCTGAGGGAGGAGGGCAACATGGCGTTCTACAGGGAGGAAGACTGCACTGCTTTCTCAAGGAGCATCAGGAACATGATCGGACCACAGCACCTGCAGCGCATACTCCAGACCACGACGACCAAGAGGCGCAAGAACCGGCGACAGTTTCCGTCTGGGATAATGGTCCGTTCTGCCCCCAGCCCCAACAACAGGACGACTAAAGGCAGACAAGTAGATTTCCAAACCAGAGCGCACGAGGTTTAGGTCGCAGTGGTAGCGGTGGAGGGAGCAGTGAGGACCTGATCTGCAGTGGTGATGGTGACCATGGCGAGGGTCACGGCGGCGACAGCAGTGAGGATGACGGCAGGAACGGGAGATGTGCTACACCACAGCAGCATGGTCAGGACAGCAGTCAGCCATCTCCGCCCAAAGGGGCGGGGAGGAGGAGGAGGCTGCAGTCATAGGCACAGGCACCAGCCACAGGACAACGACAGCTGTTGTAAGTTTCTGAACTAGAACGTTGGAGGTATTCTGACCGAACTGGGTGACAGTGATTTTCGAAATTTTATAAATGAATATGATGTAGTATGAGTTTCTTATCACTGTGTATATCTGACTGAAACATTTCTCAGGTACGCCACCGAGTTGAATTATTTTCCAGAGTTCATTCGGTTTTCTAAGCCAGCTACAAAGGTAAGTCACCAAGGCAGACAAAGTGGTGGGGTGCTCGATTTAGTGAAGAAAAGGCTGTGAGGACACGGGTTCGAATCCCAGCGGAGGTGGGTTTTTCGGCCTGTGGCCGGCTCCTACCCAGAGTTGAGTGTGCTGTGGGCTTAAATGGGGAGACTGGGACCACACAGTCGAGTGTCATCCACTTCAAGGATGCGTCTTTGGGTGTGTTGCTCTAATTACCTAACCAACACTGCAAGCGTCTGTATCTCTCGGGCCTGGTTAACGCCGGGATATCAGTATGACAGGAAGCGTAGAGTGCAGCCTTGTCACGCAGTCCCAAACCAAAATGGACCTCCATAGCAACATCATCATCGTCATCGTCATCATCATCCTCCTTCGTCATCATCAATATAAACAAAACAGTCTCAAAGTCTGTGGCCTTTCATGCCCTGCTCTCATGGTGACCTCAGTTTCGATACCCCTCCACTTCAGTGCTTTGGGTGATCCCTGTCAATGTCTTCAGTGTCGGCAAATTCATCGGGGGCTGTTGCTGGAGGGACGCGGTGGCGGTCTCCACTATGGGAGGGACGCTCACTCAGTCTGGCTCCGCGACCAAGCCATTATTGTCGTTAGTAGGGGGCTTAGTAGGTGGTGTCCTAAGTACGTTGAATCAGAACAGGCACCACTGAACACCACCGAAGTGACTCAGCAGCAGTGCAGGGTCTCCTCTGGTGTGTGGCCTCCTGGCGACCTAACATCGATGGTTCCCTGCGGACTGCGGACGGTGGAACTGTGACAGACGAACCGTGTATGGGGGAATCTAAATGAGCGGCGTGGGAGTAATGCCACTGAAATGGTGCAGATGATGGTGCAGCAAAAAACAAAACAAAACAAAAAACCCATTATATTTCTGAAACTAGATAAAAGTTGTTTTTTTCTTCTGACAAACATGTCATCATAATTATGTTTTGCTTATGTCTGTCCCATTGATTCCCCATACTTAGTGTATAAAGGCAACACAATTAAATCCACAATTGCATTGATAGATAAATGTCTACTTCAGTGTTTAAAGCGATATCGGAACGTACATCTTCTCTGTGGTGACTTCAATGGAGTATCAGTATCAGTATCAGTAGCTCAAGGAGGCGTCACTGCGTTCGGACAAATCCATATACGCTACACCACATCTGCCAAGCAGATGCCTGACCAGCAGCGTAACCCAACGCGCTTAGTCAGGCCTTGAGAAAAAAAAAAAATCAATGGAAGAACAGGCAAGCTGAACAGTTGTGCTGTGGAACAGAATGCTGATCACGACAGCTGTGTTCAATCAGATGGTACTGAGTTTAGACAGTCGCAAGATGCTGTTGTCAATAGTTTTGGTCGACTGCTGCTTGATTAGTGTCCTGCTTTTATTTAAGGATACTTAATGGAACATCTCCTGGTGATGAAAACGAAAACGGTAGTTTTGCCTATGTATGCAAGACTGACTGGCTGTAGCGTTATTGACTACTTTATTACCTCACAGGAGATTGTCAGTTCAGTATCTCAGCAGTTTTGGAGAGATTTGAATCAAAGCATTTGCCGGTGATGCTGACGGTCGGGTGATTAGATCACCTTATTCATGATACAATCAAAGAATGCTTTGTGGAAAAAAATGTTTGGGATGATAACCATTCAGCCGAGTTTGAAGCAAGTATTAGACAGGCTGAATTTCAAATAGTTACAAACAATGCAATATATCTGTTGTCAAATTATGTAAACAATGCCGTCCATTGTCTGACTGAAGGTCTGGTGAAAGCGGCTGACTGCATGAAAAGAAAGATAATACAGGCCCGAGACAAACCCCGTGGTTTGACTGTAAGAGTGTAAGAGAAACCAGAAGACGCTGGAGACAGTTTAGACGCTCGAAAGATATTCGACAACGACAGACAAACAGGACTTGTTACGTAGAATACCGAAAGAGGTACAGACGGATTTTGAAAGAAAAGTGCCAGTTATACAAGACTTACTGAAATATCGAAAAACTCAAAACAGGGAAAGAGGTGTAAACGCTGAACCAGCGGAGTCAGCAGCAGCCTACCATAAGTAAAGCAGACTGGTTCAGCCATTTAATTCAAAGGTGTTCACTGAGGCTACAGGTACTGTGAATGCATCTAGAATCAATTTTTCTATTCACTGATTCAACTTATATGTGGGGAATGGAGCTTGAAATGAACATGTTGGTAGCCCAGATGTTTATTCAATAAAATCTTCTCTCATTCTCTCTGTCTCTGTCGCTCTCTCTCAATGGACGGATTTGAATAATATAACTGATGAAAACCAAGCTGGTTTTAAAAGAGATTGTTCGACAATTGATCACATGTTTATTTGATCTGCCGCATTACAAAAGCATTTTGCAAATAAACGGAAATTGTATGTTGCCTTTGTGGATTTGAAAAAAAAAAAAAATCATCGGTTTTGCTATGGAACGTTGTATGAATGTCTTCAGTTCAACAATTAATTACTTTGTCTATGGTGAGCTTGGTAGATACCCAGTTTATTTGAAATCGAATGTAAAGTGTATGAGTTAATGGTTCCCCCGTGGGGATGCCGGCGGGGGTCTTTCAGTTTAAATAGCATCCCCGCGTCAGTTCTGGAAATACTGCGCAAGAAATTTCCTCTTTTCTGTCACTCTCTTTGTTTATGTCTTTTTTCTTCCTTCACTGTTGTATCTTTTTTGTGCCTTCCCAGTCCATCCCCCTTTCTGTTTTCAAGTAAGCCTTTATACGGTTTTTTTTCCTCTTTTACCACAGTCTATGATGTACTATCTGTGCTGTTTTGTTCTGACGATTTGGTAGTGAGATGCAAACACTGGGGTGGTGGGCACCAGGTGTCCATTCTGTAGTGTTATTTGCCTATGTATGGCCTTTTTATGCATTTTTTGTTTGGCTTTGAAGTATTGTTTTTTTTGGGGTTTTTTTTGTTTTTTTTTTTGGGGGGGGTGGGGGGGGGGGGGGTTATGATTTTTGTAATCTGGGGATGATAAATCAAGCGGGATGGCTGGCGTCCTCAGCATGGCCTAATCTTATTCGCCATTAGTGGCTAGTATAATGTTTCATGAACTGTGTTTTGTGCTTTATCTTACGTGTTTTTTTGGTGTGTGTATGTGACAGTTTTGTGTTGACGCAGTTGAGCATTTCTATGGTTTGACAGTCCGGATATGGCCCTGTGCTGTCAGCTGGACTATAAGCAACAGTTATTTCTTTAACAATTAACTAGGATGGAAAACGACAGGTTACACTACAAAGCGGATACAATACTGTTGAATTTAGATAACAGTGGTGAAAAGACTTGGGATACTATCGTACGTGTTTGTATACATACGGCTTTGCATATGTGTGGGATAATCAGAGCGGGCGTTCAAACTATCAGTGGATTTCGTAGATGTTTCCAGTATAAAAAAAGAAGATTCTATATGGCATGATTGGCATGATCATATACAGACTGGTGATAGTGTTGCGTTGCGCTGACTATTCATGATGGAGGATGATGGTGATTTTACACATACACCGCGACGCAGTCATTCCATCCGCGAACCATTTGCAGTTCGGGAACAGTGAGCTCTTGCCATTTACTTCTGTCTACATACAGGTATTACAACAAAACTGATTGGCTGACTTTCTGCCACAGCGTAAACACATAATTGTGAGATCATCACCCAACACCCCCACTTGATCGAAACGATTACACATGCAAACCAATACTGAATAAACTTAATTCTTTAACTGTGCTCTTCTAACACTAGTACTTTTGAACAAAATGTATAACAATTATATCTTCCACCAATTGAAACACACTGGTTTGACAGCATTGTAAGTTGCACATGTATACATGGATTACCTAACTGTGTCAGCGTATAGTGCATTACAAAAATAACTGAAAATTGTACTCTTCAAAAACAAAGAACACCAACAAAAATTCTGTAGGGACCTGTATTCTACATCATCTATGTGTGGCCGTGACCCGAGTGGTTCTAATAGGGTACGGCACAAAAGACTTAACTAAATATGATTGATTGAATGCAGTGGGACCGACACTGACACTGACAGTGACAGTGGTATGTGGCTGACCAGGCCCATGCCAAGACCCAGGACACCAACCCGGCGAGCTGCACCAGAGCCGCCTCCACTACCATCAGATCCTGCACCTAGGCGCTCCACACGACTGGCAACCAGGGCACCACTGACTGTGTGAGGAGACTGATGATGAATATTTTGCAAACAAAGACTGGTGATGATAAAAAAAAATTTAACAGCCAGAACAATCATGATGCCAATACTCATGTTGTTTGTTTATTTTTTTTATTCTTGCTAAGTGGAAACAGTACTAATATGTTATTTTTCATACCATTCCTGTTCATGCTTTAATCCTGTTTTCATTTAAGATATTTCTGCATAATTCATGTTTCATGTTATTTTATTTCTCTTCTTGCTTAATTTAACCTGTGATCTAGCTTGTCACAGGGTCTTAACAATGCAAAGTATGTTTATAATCTATGCTTTTATACATGTATGCTACTCAACATGCGCATCTGACAGTGATAGGATAGATAGATTGATAGGCACACAAATGAATGCTTTCCATCTTCATAGTGTATTTACCTAATTGGGACCCCTTCCGACACTGGTCGAGCCGTCAGCAGGTGGTCTGGCGAGGACAAAATGATGTAAGCGGAGTGACGTCACACATTCTGGGCGCGGGTAAGGAGGTAAAACTGTCGTCTGCTAATACAGCTTGTGCGTGAGGCAAGCTAATACAGCTCGTGCATGAGGCAAGCTAATACAGCTCGTGCGTGAGGCAAATATTGGAGCAAGCATAGCGCTTGGTCACACCTCCCCCCATCTTTTGAAATCCATCGTCCGCGATGGTTAATTAAAAGTACTCTTTGTGAGCAGACTTAGCTGAGCATCAAATAAGAATTATTGGGCAGGTAAGGGAGATAATTTTGCTGATAACTGATAGCTAAGCGAATGTGAAATGACTGCAACATTCTTAGGAACAACACCCCCACTCATTACCCACTCGGCCAATTTATACAGATTAGGCGAACTACAAAGACAATCACGTGGGCTGCAAACCAGATCGTCACTAATCTGAAGAAATCTGATGAGAACTGTGTTTGTTACAAGGTGTTCAGTGACAGATTTCTAAATGATTCCTGAACCGATTTGCATCGGATAAGTTGCAAAAGAAAGAGCTCAACGCCTACTTTATAATGAGTATAAAATGAAGTGTTGGTTATTTAAGATGAATTTATAATCTTAATTTAAGTCACCTGAACAGGGTCAGTTTTAACGAGCTCGTCACTGAAAATTAC
This sequence comes from Babylonia areolata, assembly GCF_041734735.1. Lineage (NCBI taxonomy): Eukaryota > Metazoa > Mollusca > Gastropoda > Neogastropoda > Buccinidae > Babylonia > Babylonia areolata. Next base: position 14,893,316 of record NC_134885.1, on the reverse strand, counting down.
AAACTGCGTTAAATCAGTGTAACGTAGGCAAACATAAATGGAGCAGACTTAAAGATGGAATTGCGCCGATTCTGCCAGTATATAATACTTGTAGTTTACTGATCTGACAAATGAGTTATTAATTAATTACGGTGGAACAGAAACACAAGTTTCTTCTCAGCCAATGACGTACCGTGACGCGACACTGGTCGAGCCGTCAGCAGGTGGTCTGGCGAGGACAAAATGATGTAAGCGGAGTGACGTCACACATTCTGGGCGCGGGTAAGGAGGTAAAACTGTCGTCTGCTAATACAGCTTGTGCGTGAGGCAAGCTAATACAGCTCGTGCATGAGGCAAGCTAATACAGCTCGTGTGTGAGGCAAATATTGGAGCAAGCATAGCGCTTGGTCACATATGAAGAACACTTATTTCCCAAAAATCAGAGTTCTGAATTTGCTCAGCTGAGATTTTGTGGCAGGTTTTGTCATGACATCTGCCAACATCTGTGCAGTAGGGCAGTATCTGAGCATCAGTTTGCCTCTTTTCAATTCTGAACGAATGAAATGGTATCGGACATCAATGTGTTTTGACCTTTGCCTGTTCACAGGATTGTTTGAGAGGGCAATTGTGCCTTGATTGTCTTCAAAGGTTACAGGAATTTCACCTTGATGTCCGCCACCAATGTCATTCAACAACTGAGTGAGGTACAAACTCTCTTGGACTGCTGCTGCGAGGGCTATATACTCAGCCTCACATGCTGATAGTGCCACTGTTGGCTGTTTCCTTGATTTCCAAGAATCTGAGGACCACTTTCAGTCAGACTGAAACAGTAACCAGAAGTACTGCATCTGTCTTCTGCAGATGACGCCCAATCAGCATCACTGTAGCCTGTGAGGCTCAACCCTTTTTCACTTTTCCTGTAGCACAACTCATAGTCAAGAGTTCCTTTCAAATATCTCAGCACATGCTTAACTGCCACCCAGTGAGTTTGAAGTGGGTTAGACAAGTGCTGAGACAGCTTGGTGACAACCCAGCATATGTCTGGCCTAGTGCCCATCATGACATAAATCAGACTGCCGACAACTTCACGATACTTTCGTGAGTCAGCTGGTTCTTCACTGCTGTTTTCCAGCTTTTGCTAAGAAGGCGTGCCTCTTGGTATGCATTCAGATGTTTCATACCTTTGAAGCATCTTCTGAATGTATCTCTTCTGGTTCATTTTGACAAATCCGTGACCTTGCTAAAATTCAATGCCAAGAAAATATGAAAGCCTGCCAGTGTCTTTCATTTTGAACCTATCTTTCAACATCTGCTTGGTGTCACACACCAATGCATCATTGCTTGCAGCAACAATCAGATCATCTACCCAAACAAGTATCACAATCATGCCTCCCTTGCAGTGCTTTGTGTAAACACAATGGTCAGAGGGACTTTGTACAAAATCATTTTGTATCAAATGCCTGTGCAACAATTTGTTCCAGTTTCTACCAGTCTGCTTCAAGCTGTACAGTGACTTGTTCAGCCTATACACTTGTTTCTCACCACTATCATTCTGAACTTCAAACCCTTCAGCTTGGTCCATGTATATTTCACAGTCAATGGGGGCATTCAAATGCTTTCACATCCATCTGATTCAAAATGAGATCATGTTGTGCAGCAAGCTGCATCAACATACGCACAGAAGACAGATTAGCTGCAGGTGCGAATGTGTCATGATAATCAAGCCCTTCTTTTTGACTGTAACCTTTCGCTGCATGGCGAGCTTTGTGAGTCTTGGGACCATTTGCACTTTCTTTGATTGTGTACACCCAACGTCCCCCCACTGCTTGTCTACCTTCTGGGAGAGTGGTCAGAGTGAATGTTTCATTTTCTCTTAGAGAATCCATTTCCTCTCTCATAGTTTCTTTCCAGTTATCAGAGTCAGGTGATTTTATTGCTTCTCTGAATGTCTGAGGGAAAACACTGAATTTGTAACAATAATCAATATTTGTCATGATCTGGTCATCATCTTCAAACTTTGTCTCATAATCTGCAAGATAAGCTGGGGGCCTTTTGTCCCTTCTAGGATACCTTTCTCTTTGTTCACCACATAGTGTGTGCACCTGTCACGTGTTTCTTGAGCTCTCCTTCGGTGATTTTGCATAATCATGCACTCTGACCTCTGTTCAGGTACATTTTCAACAACAAAATGACGTTTCAACACCATATCATCATCATCATCTGAACAGTGACTTTCTGTCTGTGTCCCCTGTTCATTCACAGTCACCCCTGTATTCACACATACTTTCTTTGGTACACTCTGTACTTCCTGACTTCACCCGGCGCAGGTAAATACACAAGGTATGCAGGGGTATTTCTGTCATAGCCAACAAATGTCCCTTTTCTGCATCTTGGGTCAAGTTTCCGTTTGTCCTGAGTGTATGCATAACACTCAGAACCAAAAGTGCGCATGTTTGCCACGTTAGGTCTCTGACCTGTGAGTGCCTGAAATGGGGTAGTTAACTTTGAGCCTTTCACTATAACACCTATTTCTGATGTATGCTGCTGTGAAAACTGCATATGGCCACAGCTCTTTGAGTAACTCTGCCTGAATCTGTAAACATATGGCCATCTCGAACAGAGTTCGCCAATGTCTCTCTGCTGTCCCATTTTGATGGGGAGAATACGGAGCAGATGTGTCATGCCTGATCTGATTCTTTCTCAGGAGTATTCTGAATGCTCCTGAAGTGAACTCTGTGCCATTGTCTGCCCTAATACATTTCACCTTTTCATAAGGTGCAGTATCAGCCAAAAATCGCTCTGTTGCAACAACAGTTTCGGCCTTGCTCTTCATGAAATAGACAAACATCACACCTGAATAATCATCAGTGAACGCAATAGAACACATGAAACCTTTTGACTCTGGGGTAATGGGTCCTGCAAGATCTGTGTGCATCAGTTCAAATGGAGCAGTTGAACGGACACATGGTGTCCTACTTCTTTCATTTGTCATCTTTCCCAACAAACACACGTCGCATTCACACCGCTTCCTCTTTCCAACCACTTTCATTCCATCCACTACTCTTTCAAGGTAACGCACATCTTCATAGTTGCAGTGACGAAGCGTTTCGTGCCATCCCTTCGGGTCTTGTGTGTAATTTGCACTGTCAGTTTCATTAGAACTGTTACTACATGTTTTGAGATTGTATAATCTGCCATGTTTTTCAACATTGAACTTTGTACCATCTTTGTACCTAAGCTCTACTGACCTGGGTTGGAATGAAACGCTTGCTCCTTTCTCAGCAGCAGCTTGCACTGAGAAGATGATTTTTGGGTAAGTATGCACATATAAAGCATTTGTTCATGTCACATCAACAATTTTGCCTTCAGAGTTCATCATCTTTACATGTGTATCCCCTTTCTTAAGGGCAACATTATTGCTCTTTTCACCATTGGCTAGTTCTATGTAATGTTTTTCTGCTTTGAAAGTGTCATCAAACATTCTGAACTTAGACAAGTTATTGAAATTGTGGGTAGTTGCCCCACAATCTACAAGTAGCATGTCAGCTTTATTCTTTGTCGATCCACAAGCACTGGCTTCGAACGCAAAAGAATGTTCATAGTCTTCATGAGAGTCTTGTGAATCAGTAACCTCACTAACTTTGTCTCTGTAACTTCTAGGGGCTGTGGCCTGATTGTGAATAAACCATTCCAAACCATTCCAAATCTCTGTAACTTCTACTACCACCTTTGTGTCCTTGGCGTCGACACGAACTGTCTGTATGGTTGCTCTTGCGACACAAACTACACCACAGTTTCTTTGGCTTCTTGCAGTTCCTTGCAATATGTCCCACCTGGCCACACTTGAACCACCTCACACCTTCATGTCTGTTGGTAGGACTGTGTGCCATCGTCAACAAAGAATCCTCACTGGATGCTGATGACCTTGACCGTTCTGTCTCCTCGAAGCTCTGTAAAGCCACCTTGAATTCTGTAAAGGTCTGCTTCTCACTCTGCGTCACCACTGCAATAAAAGACTGGAAACTGTCCGGCAATCCCTTCAGGACCATTGCAATTAGCAAACTGTCTGCCACTGTTTCTCCTGCATTCCTTAGTGCCGCTGCTGCAGTCTCTGCTCTAATAACATAATTAGTAATTGTCTCTGTTGGTCTCTTCACCAGCGAGGTTAGCTCTGTGTAGAGAGCGATTACCCTTGGTGTACTTTTCCCGGCATAATGCGCACGAAGAATTTTCAGCGCCCCTCTTCCATCGTCGACAGCATCTCTCATAACGAGAGACAAACTTTCGTCATCCAAAAACTGAATAAGTTCTGCGAACGCTTCTTCGTTCTTTTCTTCGTCAACCTCTTCGTCCATCAGTTTCAAGATGGCGTCTTTCAGCTTCTGCAACCTCATAGCCGAGAAATTTTACCTCCCACTGTTCATAATTGCTTTCTTCTCCATCAAAAATGAGTCTTGAATGAGAAAACCTATTCACCTTACTGCTGGGCTCATAACCTGTTGCGTTGCGCTGACTATTCATGATGGAGGATGATGGTGATTTTACGCATACACCGCGACGCAGTCATACCATCTGTACACCATTTGCAGTTCGGGAACAGTGAGCTCTTGCCATTTACTTCCGTCTACATACAGGTATTACAACAAAACTGATTGGCTGTCTTTTTGCCACAACATAAATACATAATTGTGAGATCATCACCCAACAGATAAGCCTATAAGACGTCAGCTGAAGTCCTACAAAAAGTATTGCCATAGTGCCTATAAGACGTCATGACGTCATGCATATGTTCTGATTTTTCCTTCATTGGAGTTTGGTTCAATTCACATAAACAGACTGAACAGTTAGTTTGATGTGTCTGGATTATAAAAATACTACTTAAATGAACATTCATCAGGTAGAAGACCCCTTTCTACTGGATACTAATTTGCTGACCAAATGATATGCACATGGAAAAGAAGGGGGTTGCATCATGTGCAAAAAAAGGCACTGAAAACTGTCCAGTAAAGGTGGTCACAGTCAGCAGATTTACAAAATTCTGAAAGCTCTCCTTGTGGTTGTGGACAGCTTTCGCGATGGAGAAGATCTCTCTTGTCTGATGATTGGTTTGAAAACGAAGGTTATTGACAATGACAGTAACGAAACTGACAGCCCATTTGATGGTAATTCAGTCCATCTATCCAATAAGACAGCGTTTTTGAACAAGTGGCTGTGACTGACAGAATACCTGCAGCTAGTGTTGGAAGAAGGGGAGGAGAAGGAGAGGAGTGGTGTAAGACGATAGGTTGAATGTCAGCCAGAGTTCATGAAGGGGCCGTGGCTTTTAGGAATGAGTGTGCTAACATTTCAATGCAGACTGTAGAGCGACAACCGCCAGTGCTCTACGATTTTCACGAAAAGTAGGGTGGAACCTGCAATGAACGGGAAACACGTGCTTTTTGTTTTTCACGCTTTTTTTCGCTGAACTAGCTGGTTGACTTGTTTGAAGAGGTGACAAGCCAGATGCACAGCAGACACTTAGTCGGCCCACGTGCAACTTGAAAGATGTGAATGTCATCAAAGAACTTCACCCGCTCACTCCCGAACGCTCTTTGCTGTCAAAATGCTTGCCAGCTCAGTTTCAGGGAAGGTGATTGACCTTTTACGTTGACTTTGGGACAGTGATTTACTTACACGTCTGCACGAGCTGTGATTTGTTTTCATAAACTTATAGCCTGTTTTAATGTCTTCTACAGGTATAATCAGACAACAGGCATGCTATTTCTAGCTGTATTTTGTTTCCTTTTCTTTATGGATGTCATTATGTAGAGATGGAAATAGACTTTTTTGTTGCACAAAAATTATTATCTTGACTTTACATGCCTGAACAACTAGTTATCTACAATCAACTTAATTGAGTAAAACAAAAACGTTTACTTTCTTTCTGCATCACCCATAGCTTTGTGCAAGAATTTTCTGTGATTTATTATCACCGAATCCTCAAAATTCCTTGGCGAGGGACAAACACTTTCTCTCTCTCTCTCTCTCTCTCTCTTTTATAATTACAAAACTCTCTGGCACTTTAAAGTATAGAACGTTTAAGATTCATGATAAAGTGAACCTCATGTTTTGATTAATATGAACAGATATATCTACGTTAGAAGTGCATTATCTGAATTCAGGCTTAGCATGTCAGTCGTTACCTGCCATCATTTTCAGATACAAGGGAAAATATTCTGTAAATGTTTCATGTCGTTTATATATGTGATAATGTGGACTGAAGTTCCGATTACCTCCCGCTTTGTTGTGTTGTAGATTATTGAGGTAAAAAGATTTGGAAGTTAATTTTTTAAATTTTTTAATTTTTTATTAATGCTTTTCTTTTTAATTTATTAACCAAGAATATTTGTAGTATTGATGAATATTTTAATTTATTTTTAGGATTATTTTTGTTATATGAATAATTTTATAAAATTATACTTTAAATTTGATGTGAATAGTCCGATTTTAGTTTTTACAAAGACGCCAAGAAGCCGCCATGTTCTGCACCCTGTAGTAGTTTAGCCTGTTGTTTTAAAGGTAAATTTTCTGTATATAATGATTAAAAATGCATAAATGATAGTTGCTTGAAATAGATGAAAGATACTATTTTGTTTGTCTGTAGAATTATAAAAAGGACGACGCCAAATTGAGTAGATTTGGTTAAGATTTTCTCCAGGTTTTATGAAACAAAAAACGCGTTCAGATGTCGCAGGAGCCACTGTTGGCTATTGGTGTGACAAACAATATTGTTAGTGTTTTAATAACACTGCCAGGTGCATGCTGGGGTGTTACTGTGGTTGACACTGACGTTTGATTTGCCATTTTGGGCATCCACGTTTGGATCTTATTTTTGAAATGTGCCAAGAGATCTCTGGGACTGGTACTTGCAGTCTTATATTTTAAGTTTTATAAGATGTTACCGAAGAAAAGAATAAGGTTTGTTTTTTTGTGTGTGTGTGTGTGTTCCACAGTGTTTTGAAGGGTGTTTTGTAATTACTTTAAAGATAGTTTATGCTCTAACTGGCATGATTTAATTGTTGCTACCTAGGAGTGACAGCTGATTGCCTCCTTTATATGAGTATTGAGATAAGCTGCTGTGGCTCTGATGTATGTTAGATTGTTTTATTGAAAATTGCCGTTGGCTGATATGTAACGGTTTGTTTTGCGTGCAGAGGCGCGGCGGCAGCGGGTTTTTGTGTGTTTTTTTTAGTATTATTTTTTAGAGGGATTTTGATTAGGAGTAGGAACAGCAAATTTTGGGTTTAGTAGGGGTTAAGATTAGGATTTGCCAAATTTTGGGACCGGGTTTTGTTAATAGGAGGACAGGAAAATTTGTAGGTTTTTTTTGGTTGTTTTTTTGTTTTGTTGTTGTGGTTTTTTTGTTGTTGTTGTAGTTTTTGTTTGTGAAATAATTGTGGGAGAAGTTAGAGCTGCATAGTTGTGTGTTCTTGTTTTTTTGTTTTGTTTTGTTTTTGTTGTTGTTTGTTTTGTTTTTTTACCCATTGTCCACCCCATAAGCCCCTTCTAAAATACTCCTTGATTAATAAATGGTTGTTTGAATTGATAAAACAGTCTCTGTTATAATTTGTGTATTGTTAGTGAGGCTGTATATTTGTTTTGTACATTTTTGTATGGTGTCCTGATTAGACTGTATGACTGGGTGTTGATATTGTTGTTTGTCGTATCTGTGTGTTGTTCTGTATTACTCGTAGTCAAGTGAGTGAGTTGTGGGTGCGGTGGGATCCTGCAAACTATAAATTTAATGTGAGCAGATAAGCCTTCATTTATTTTCTAAGGGAAATAACTCCTGGATTTTTTTAATTTATAGATTAAATACTTATTTTATTTTCTTCTTAATTTTTTTATTCGCAATTTAATCTCTTTATTATTTTTGATATTTATTGACTTATTTTATTTTATTTCATTTCATTTTTTTAAATTTATTTTATTTTATTTTGTTTTGTTTTTGTTTTTGGCTCTCACTGCCACATATAACGCAGCTGAACAGAACGAAACCCATATAATGTTTTGTTGTCCAGTTCAACATGACCTGAGGAGAAAACTGATCGAACCAAAGTACTATCAAAATCCATATCTCTTAAGATTTAATTTACTTATGGCATATAAAAATGAAAATTTATTGACTAACTTGGCTTTGTTTGGCTACAAAGCACTGTGGCCATTGTATATTAGTACAATTTAGGGTGTATTCATGTGTTGCGTTAGTCTTCTTTACATTAGTATTTTAACTACTATACATATATCCGTTAGCCTGCGAAATATCCTCTTCAGAAACGGGCTATGGCCTAATCTGGATAAAAAATATTCGCATTCGCATTCGCATTCACATTCACATTCGCATTCTCTCTTTCTCTCTCTCTGTCTCTCTCTCTCTCTCTCTCTCTCTATATATATATATACATATATAATATATATATATATATATATTATCTCTGAACACATCACATACATCTACAACCTCTGCATTGATAAACCCTCCTATCCTCAAGCCTTTAAAAATACTTGAGTGTTCCCTGTCTTTAAAGCTGGTGATCCATCTGACCCTGCAAACTATAGACCTATATCAGTATTATCCACATTATCCAAACCCCTCGAAAAACATATTAAACTTAATCTTCAAGCACATTTCAGCAAATATGATTTATTTCATCCCAACCAAAGTGGCTTGAGAAAAAAAATCATTCCTGTCACACGCACTAACAAATCTCGTAGAAGAATAGCATTTAAACATAAACAACGACTTGTTTACTGGTTCTGTTATTATTGATTTTGCTAAGGCTTTTGATACTATTGATCACAATCTTCTCTCAAAAAAAATTAGTCATGTATGGATTATCCCCTGAATCTGTCGAACTTGTATCTTCCTTTCTTAATAGTAAGAAACAAATTGTCTTCCAAGATTCTAAAGTATCCCCTCTTATGCCAATCAATTATGGAATTCCTCAGGGATCAGTGTTGGGGCCTGTTTTATTTTCAATATATATAAGTGACCTTCCACTTTTCGTTTCATCTTCTTGTGAACTTTTCGCTGATGACACAACCCTCCATAAAAAAAAGACACAAATGTCGATGCTGTATGTACTCATTTGCAGAGTGATGTTGATGAACTCGTAAAATGGACCGAAATTAATCACATGGCAATTCACCCACACAAATCAAAATTTGTGCTAGTGACAACCAGACAGAAACGCTAAAACATCAAATCTAAATTACTCGGACCAAAGATACGTGACAGTGAGTTGGGGGTAGTTAATTCTTACAAATTACTTGGTCTTACTATTGATAATAACCTGTCATGGTCTAATCATGTTTCTGCTTTATGTAAAAAGCTATCGAAAAAATTATATCAGCTCAACAGAATTAAACATTTCCTTGATCAACATACCCGCAAACTATTTTTTCACGCATACATTCAACCTGACATCGACTATGCCTCAACATGCTTGGACTTAGCAAGCAAAAACTGCTTGAAACCACTCATAAGCATACACAGACGTTCTCTTAAGATTATTCTCCTCAAATCTTCTATCCATACTAACGACTACAAAGAACTAGACATTCTTCCTTTCCATCTCAAATGTATCTTTAATAAAGGTGTTTTTACGTACAAAATTAAAAAGAAGTTAGCACCATCCTACCTTCAGAGGAAATTTCCTGAAAAAAAAGTGTTCATGGCAAAAATACCATTTCTATCCCTCGTCCGAGAACTAACCTTTTCATGTCATCTCTCATGTATTATGGTGGTAAACTATGGAATGAAATTCCCGACTATCTGAAAAATAAATCCACCTTGGTATCATTCAAAAAAGAGTACCAAAAATATCTCATAAAACAATTGTAAACAATTATCGTATACCGTGTTTTGTTTGAGCTTCTTGAGAGAGCTTCTACACAATAACATTTTTTCGTTGCTCTCTGACAATGTGAACAGGGAAAGGAGCTCAGAAGATTAGTGTATATCAGCCCGTGTATGCATGCGTGCGTAAGCTGGTGCGTGTGTGTGTGTGTGTGTGTGTGTGTGTGTGACTGAGTTATATTCCATGCTATTTTTTATGTTTCGTGTTTAACTCTTGTTGTTGTTGTTGTTACTGTCTACAGTGTCCTTACCAATTTTTTTTCTTTCCTTTTTCATCTTTTGGCGCGCGCGCGCGCGTGTGTGTGTGTGTGTGAGGGAGGGCATGGTGTAAAGAAGCTTTCAGCTTATCCAGTTTACCCTCAATAAAACATTTGTTCATTGTTCATTGTTCATTAAAACATGTGTTCATATCTATCTATCTATCTATCTATCTGTCTATGTATCTGTCTATGTATCTCCCCTCCACCCCACAGCGCCCCCTGACACTTCCCCTTCCCTCACACATTGTGCCCGTCTATCCATATCCCTATTGCCTGTCTCCTTATTTGCTCCCTTTTTCTATTTCTTACAATTTTGTTTAGAATTTCATCATTGCTTTTATGTACTGCAATGTTTTCACTCGAATATCGAATCATACATGGGTAGCATTCATGCGAGGTGAGTGCAGATGTAAAATTTCTTGTGTAGTGTGATGTGCAATGTTGTGTCTTTCAGATTGACACTGCGTTATCCATATATACCTACATGTATTGAGTATAACCAAAGATTCCTATCATCATGTGTGTGAAAATGTCTGTGTGTCTCTTAAAACAAGGGCAGATGTGTAAGTCGGCGAATGTGCTAATATCTCCCCCGTTGGAAAATAAAGATGTGAATGAAAAAAAAAAAAAAAAAAAAAGTACATGTAGCCTGTGCTTATTCCACTTCCCTCGATTTTTAAAAAAAAGTTCGTTGTTCTCTCTCTCTCTCTCTCTCTCTCTCTGTTCTCTCTCTTCCGGCCGTCGACGGATATGGACGTATTTCCAGGTTTCCAGGAGCTCCGCAGTTCCGACGGATTTGAGGTGTAATACAGTGATTTTAGCTTTAAAAAAAAAAAGACCTAGGTGTGTGTTTGGTGATCTATTCGGGCTGTGTGTGAAGGATCACCCGATTCTATTCAGTTGTGTGCCAGTTTCTTTTCCGATTGAAAAGGGAAAAAGAAAAATTAAGAAAAAGAAGCAAATATCTAAGTTAAGTTAGTTTGCCGCACTCCACACTGTGCTACGTGTGACGCTCCAGTGCTCTCGGTAACTAGGACAACAGACAGTGCGGATCAGCCTCCACTAGACACTTCCTGAGAGAGTTGAGCTCAACATGTAGTGTGCCTGTCTGAACCTCGGCAGACAGGCAGTTCACAATGGGTTAGTGTGTGTGTTTGTGCGAGTGTGCTTAGAGATGCCAAAGGCTCAGTTAAACCCCCATTCCCTGTGTACATAGCACCACTTCACCAAAGGACAATGGAACTGAGTGAGGACCAAGGCCCTGAAGAGGCCACCTACTCCAGTGAATCTCAACCAATCGAAATGACCACCAAATCAGACTTTATCCAGAGGACTTACACTTGCTCACTGGCTGAAATTTTTGCATGGTCAGACCTCTTAGTGCACAGATTCCAGTGCTTAGGGAACACAGACAAAAACATCATAATCACTGAAAAATACTTTGACCAGAACGACAAACTGCTAGATAAACCTGTAAAAACCCACTGCAGAAGATACGACGCGGCCATTCCAGTCTATTCCAGAAAACATTTTAAAAAATAACATTACGTGCCTTTTTCAACAAACAAAAGGACATCACAATCACACTGTACCTGAAGAACAAGACAAACAGTGGAACGATACTGGTGCAGGGCAGAAGATGTCCGGAGTGGGCAGATAAAGAATTCCCGATCTTAGAGACAATAGTTAAAGACATGGTGGCATCGCCCGAAGGTCTGTGGCGTGAATCATTATTATCGGTGCCAATGCACTTGTGTGATGATGCCCCCACAGCGGAGCCACCACACGCGGAAGACACACCCCGTGACAGCACATGCGTCAAACTGCCCCACAGAGGAAGTCCCACTAACGAGAGAAGGAGGCAGCGTCGCCTAGTCACAGTGTCTTTCCCCGTTAGTGGCCGAACCCGCACTCGTACCACACCAACTGCCTGTGTCACTCCATCAGTGTTAAACAGACTGACGTAACTGCAGCTAGAACTTCAGGAAATTTCGAACACCCAAACCAACTTCCAGAGCCAGGTCTTATGCATCAGCGAAGACATAAAAACATCTACAAAAAACGAACTTCGACCAATTATAAAAGACAAACATGAAGAATTGAAACAACACATAGAATCTTTAGAAACACGTTTAGCTAATGTTGAAAAACAAAATGTACAATTAATGAAGGAAAACCAATCACTCAAAACACAAATGGGGACAATGCAAGAAACCATCAAAAAGACGAAACCAAAACCAACCACTAACACAGACACCCAGACACTCCCCATTGAAGCCACAGCTCAACAGGTCAAACCACACTCGAAGCCCTCTCAGACAATGCAGACAAACACTGAAAATGAAATTGTGAAGGAAAACACACAATCCACTGCCCACAGCACACCTACAACCCCCACAGATGCACACCAGCCACCCACAGAAACCAGCCAGACAAACCCATCCCCAATTCAGCCCACATTCAAGACACTTCCCTTAATTACAGCATCAGTACAGCTAACAGTTTCTCAGTGTTGAGGGAAGACACACTATTTGAGGACGCATCCACCAACCACAACACAAATACAAAAATACATTTACTATACTGATTGGGGACTCCAGTATACGGGCTGTTGATGCACAGAGACTATCCCAAAAAGGCTATTCGTGTCAAAAAGTGCATGTGCCAGGTATGACTGTTGGTGACATGCACGAGTGGTTAAGCAATCAACCAGCCCATCCCTCCATCCACTTGGTCACTGTGCATGTCGGAGTCAACAGCTGCCCCAACAGAGAGGGAGTGGTCAGACGTGATCACTCTTTGCCAACAACTGTTCCCCCGAGTGCTGGTTCGATTCAGTTCCATTATCCCGGCTCTGGGTCGACATAACTTCAACAACACCATCCTCCCCTCCAACAGGCACTTGGCAGCAGCCTGTGAGAAACTTGGTGCTGTATTCATCAACAACCACAGCACCTTCACAGCCAGGTCCGGAGCCCCTCGACTGGACCTGTACAAAGACATCAACCAGCCCAGCCCCAAAGGGACAGCTAAACTAGCTGTCAACTTGAGTGTTGACAACGAGCGGTCATCTGGAACGTCTGCTTCTTGGTCGCCAGAGAGTGACCGTCCAAACATCCCCCATCTTGATGTGCGTCCACGCACATGGCAACCTCGCCGTCGACAGGTGCCGCAAAGGAGACCTGCCTTCCCCAATCCCCCGCCACCCACTTACCACCAACCACCCCCACCATCCCTGTACCACTACCCTCCTTTGGTCCCTAATCCCAAATCCCCCATCCTTCTCCTCCCTCTGTCCACCCCATTATCCACCATGAGGAGCACTTCACTGTCAAGAGACGGGAACGACACAGGTCGGGACGTTCCTGACTATCACCCAGGCCTGGCCCGGCGGGCATGATGTAGGATGTGCCTTCTGCTGGTTCACTCCACCCCCTGGCTGTGCACTACCTCAACATGGCGGCCCAGTTGTGTTGCACAGCAAACCGCATTGTATTAGATGTTTTAGATCTTAAGGTTGTATTAGTGTGCGTGTGTGTGCAGGTGGATATGTGTGTGCAAGGAAGAGTGCAAATATGACCGCGCATGATCGAGTGTAAGCGAGTGTGAATATTGCGCGGATGAGTGAATTTGTGTGTATGACCCTCGCTTCTGAACTCTGCCTTCAAGTGCCGAGCTTTTTGGAGCATACACAATCTTGATTGACTGAAATCTGACCACCTTATTTTAATTTTTTTTTCTTTCTACAAAGTGGTGCGACCGTTTTCCCCTTGAGGAGTGTTTTGATTCTTTATACTCCTTTTTCTCATTCTATCTCCCTCACACTTTCTTCGTTCTCTCTCTCTCTCTTTAAATCTATGCTCCAATTGCAAGTGCCGCTGGACCTGTGCCGGACACTATCAACAATTTTCAATCAGTTGTGGACACGTGTGAAAAACGGAACACTGCCAACACCAGTCAAACCTGGCGCTGTGAGACAACTGATGTGAAGCTGTGTTGAATACTAGTTCGATTGTGGTTTTTCTTTTTCTTTTATCCCTTAGGTTTCCATTGCGTATTTTAAATGCTGATTTTTTTCTGGTGTTGATTGTTATATTGAATGTCTTGTATTGATTAGTTTAATTACTGATTGTATTCTGATATATATACTGATTGTGTTTTGTTTGTACCTTTGTGGGTTTTTCCCCCCTGTTGGCAACTAATTTCATTTATTTTTCATTGTTCACCAAAGAAAACAAAAATGAACACCAACCAAAATGTATGGCCATCTAAAGACGGTCTTCGAATCACACATTTAAATATAAATCACGCAGTTAACAAAACTACAGAAATAACCTCCCTATTAAGTAACCATAGAAAACCTTTTCATATACTTGGTCTCTCTGAATCAAGACTCTCGGAACATATCAGTGATGCTGAGATGTACATCCCAGGCTATAACGTCATCCGTAATGACCCTACAAAAGCCAGGGAGACTGGTCTCCTCCTCTATGTCAGCGAATCCCTCACATTTAAGCGTCTACCATATCTTGAACAGCTCGATGTTGAATCAATGTGGATAGAAGTCAAATTGAAAAACACCCCTTCCATTTTAATCGTTTTCTGTTATAGAAATCCGGCAGAACGGGTAAACTGGCTGGATAAATTCACCGCAATGATGGACATCTTACTTGGAGATTTCAACACAGATTTTACCAAAGCCAATACACAGTGGAATGCGACAATAAGTCTGTTTAATCTGCATCAACTAATCAATACACCCACCAGAGTTATGCACAATTCACAGACGCTCATAGATCATATATACACTTCCAATAAGAACAATATATTAGAAGCTTGCGTACCGATATTCAACTGTAGTGATCACTACTCAGTTTGTGTCACTTGGGGAAAAAAAAGGAGTAAAAATTCCCAAATCAGGCCATAGACAATAGCATATCGTTGCTACTCTAAATTTAATTAGCAGCTCTTTATGAATGATGTTAGTAGCTCCCAACTTTCATCGGTATATGATATAACAGACCCGGATCTAGCAATAGAACTCTGGATCGAAATATTTACAGAGTTATATAATAAACACGTCCCACTCAAAACTATAACAGTTAAACACACCCCTAAACCAGCTTGGTGTTCCAAAGAGATGAAAGAGGCAGGCTACATTAGAGACTATCTAAAAGAGCAGGGCTATCACGAAGAATCGAACAAACTGAGAAATGCAATAAACTCGCAAAAACGCAGAGAAAAGAGGAAATATTACCGAGAATTATTATCCTCGAAAGAAAACCCAAAATCAGTGTGGCAAGCTATAAACCAACTCAACAACAAGCAATCTTCGTCAAAATCAACCGTGATCAAAGACGTTTCTGTGAATCAACTAAATACACACTTTTGCACTATACTTAGAAAAAATATTACCACAGATTACACAGAACTGAATGACCTTGAAAAATTAAAATTGTATTGTCGTAATAAAAACACTTCAATTAAATTGAATATTCCACCCTTAACAGTATTTGAAGTCTACAACTACCTTATCCAACTAAAACAGACAGGAACCCGCGGACTGGGTGGCATCGACAGCAGAATTCACTTGCCGCTCCAGTTATCACGGACACATTAACGTACATTTTTAATCTGTGTATTGACAAAAACTACTTTCCGATCGCATTTAAGAAAGCGAAAGTTATTCCTATTTACAAATCAGGGGACACCACCGATCCTTCAAACCACATACCAATTTCCATTATTTCTGTTCTTTCAAAACCACTGGAAAAACACACCAACAAGCATATTTCACATCACTTTGATGTCAATGAACTTTTACATCCAGCTCAGTCTGGTTTCAGACGAAAGCATTCATGCCACACAGCATTGGTCAACATTGTAGATGACTGGCTTACCAATGTCAATAACAATAGATATTGTGGTGTTTTATTCGTCGCTTTAAAAAAACCCAAAACATTTGATGTGGTAGACCACAAACTCTTACTTAGAAAACTTGAGCTGTATGGTATGTCAACCAATTGTCTTAGTTTGCTTGAATCCTATATGACAGACAACAATGCGTGACAATGAGTACATCAATCTCAGCACCAACAACACTTGATTATGGCATTCCTCAGGGGTCTATTCTAGGCCCTTTACTGTTCTCAATATATATAAACGACCTACCGCTCCATATGAAATCCGTCTGCGAACTGTTTGCGGATGATACAACAATCCACACTTCTCATACTGACATTGTCGCTCTTGCAAAAGACTTACAAGAAAGTACTGATGACCTCGTTAGATGGACCGAACTAAACCACATGTCTCTTCACCCTAAAAAAACAAAATGCATGTTAATCACAACCAGACAAAAGAGGCAAAACACTATACATAATCTTCCTTCAATCCAAATTAAAGGCGAACCTATTGAACAGGTCAGTGATCATAAAGTTCTGGGGATCATAATTGACAACAATCTCACTTGGAATCCTCACATAAATTTCCTTTGCAAAAAGACAGCCCAGAAAACCCATCAACTATCCAAAATCAAACATTTCCTTGACCTTCATTCACGGAAATTATTTTTTCAAGTGCATATTCAGTCTACAATAGATTATGCAACACTATGGGACTCCGCAAGTGCGAATACCATGGAGCCATTACAGAGTCTTCATAAACGGGGGCTCAAGCTGGTACTCCTTAAAAAGACTACCCTTTTAGACTCAGACTATAAACAAGCGAATATTGTCCCACTAATCCGTAGATTAAAGTACAATAAAGGATTCATGATGCAAAAGATTATGACTGGTAATGCACCACCAACATTAATAGACAAATGTTCTGTAAATTCATCAAGGAATCCCCCCCAAAGTCCATATCCCAATTCCAAGAATTGACTTGTTCAAATCCAGTCTGGTTTACTCAGGCGCCACCCTATGGAACTCACTCCCAAAAACAATTAAACAACACCATTGCCCATCCACCTTCAAAAAACATTGCCTTTCACACCTTATGCCATAATGTGTAATGTAAATCGTTCATTTTATTGATACTGTTTGTCAAATGTATATGGTTGACAGAACCTTCCTCACCCTCTATTCCCCATTCCGATGTGTAATGCGGTGTGTGTTGTGTGTTTGTTTCTTTGATTTTGTTCATTTTTTTTCCTATGCATTTTACTAACACCATGCTAGTGCCTGTGTGTGTGTGTGTGTGTGTGTGTGTGTGTGTGTGTTGTTTTGTTTTGATTTATGCAAATTTTTTTCCTCTGTTGTGTATCTCTACTAACACCATGCTTTCATTTTATTAAATATTGTGTAGTGTAGACCCTGTCTTATCTGTATCTTGTGTGTATGTATGCGTGGATGATTGGTGTTGCTATCATGTGCTACCATTCAAATTGCACAGACACTTGGTAATATTTACACCGGTTTAATCCACCATCTTGATCCAGATATGTCGTCACGCTTCCTGTGACCTTTGACTCTTTATAGTAATTATTTCCCTTGTATTACTATCTAGGTACAGACACGACATCCCTCCCTTACTTTAATTTAAAATCAGTTTAAAATTACCCAACAGATCTCAAACAGAATTAGTAATTGTTTTAGGTATGAAATACTATCTTCCTATGTAAAAATACTCAACTTAATCAATTGGAAACTCTTTACATTGTGATTCACTCTCATAATGTCTGAATTTGTTTTGTGTTTCAAAAACATAAACATTAAAAAAATTAATTACAAACAAATTTATGTTCACCCATATTCATTCAAAACTTCTGACAAACTAAATACAACAATTAAGAAATGAAAGCATTGTCTCTTGAGTTTCAATCTTAAACTCTTTCAATGTCTGTTTTTCTTACGCATTCTCACATTCGTTCAAAGTTTGTCCTTCTCTCTCCTTCTTTCTCTCCCTTTTCTTAAAATAAATCAATGTCCAACATTCAGTGGGAGTATTATCACTGTAGTAAATGAAATTAAAATAAAGCACATTGAATGAACTATCTGTTCTACTAATCCAAATACACACGCATTCATTCCCAGTCTCTCTCACTCTCAGCTTGTCACATAATCCTCAAGCTTTCTGGGTCTTGTCTTTGTGCGCTCCGATTTTC
This sequence comes from Babylonia areolata, assembly GCF_041734735.1. NCBI lineage: Eukaryota > Metazoa > Mollusca > Gastropoda > Neogastropoda > Buccinidae > Babylonia > Babylonia areolata. The sequence goes on along the minus strand of NC_134885.1, from coordinate 14,875,072 downwards.
GGACTGGGGTTGCAGTACAGGTTTTGGGGGGTGATGGGGTAGGGTGTCTGGAATTGAGTGGGGCCTCTGCTAGGGGTTGGGGATGGGGTGGGTTTTCACTGTCAGCTGTTGGAAGGTCGGTGAACTGGGTTGCCTCCCGTGGACTGCTTGGCTCATCACTACTTGGGCTGTGAAACTTCTTTACATGGGATGAGTTGCGGGAGATTTTCACACCGCTTGGAGACTGGACTGTCACTTTGCTGCCTGATTTCTCGATGACTTCATATGGTTCTGGCAGGAAGGTTGTGTCCAGCTTCCCTTGTTTCTGGTCTCTTTTCAGCAGGACGGTGTCTCCGGGCATGATGTTGCACTCAGTCGCTCCTCGTTTCTGGTCAGCATTCAACTTTGAAAGTCCTTTCCTTTCAGCGTCACGGTCTTGGACTTCTTGGTCAATGTAGTCGCTGGGCAACTGGGGAATCTTTGTTCGGATTTTGCGTCCAAACAGTAATTCTCCTGGGCTCTTTCCAGTTGAAGGATGTGGAGATGCTCTGTATACTTGCAAGTATTTCAGAATTTCATCCTTCCAGTCTTTTCCCTCTGCTTGTGCGATCTTCATTCTCTTCAGAAGCGATTCATTTTGGCGTTCAACTTCACCGTTTGCTTGCGGCCATCTTGGTGTAACTCTGATGTGTTTGGCTCCAATGTCTTTCATGTAGTCTGCAAAGACTTCAGATTTGAACTGCGGCCCATTGTCAGAGTGTATTGTGAGCGGCATTCCATGTCTGGCGAATATTGTCTTTAACACTGCCACAGTCTTTTCAGCTGTTATAGATTTCATGATGGCAATCTCGTAGTACCGGCTGTAGTAATCAATGACTACAAGTACTGAGTGTCCTGATGGCAGCGGTCCTAGGAAGTCCATGGCTAGGTCTTCCCATGGTGCGTTTGGTAGTTTGGTGCTCTTCACTGGTTCAGGCGGGTTAGCTCGGCTTACCAGTTGGCAGCCATGGCAGGTCTTGCAGTATTTCTCGGCTTGTTTCTCCATGCCGGGCCACCAAACTTTGGTTCTTAGGTTCTGTTTTGTTCCAACTATACCCATATGTCCTTCATGGGCTAGTGTCAGAATGCGAGGTCTCAATGTTTTGGGGATCACAATGTGGGAACCTCTCAGCACTATTTTGCCAACAGTACACAGTTCATGGCTCACAGCGGCATACAGCTTGTCACAATTGTGCCACTGTCCTGTCTCTATGCATTGTCTGACTGTCTCCAGCTCGTCGTCTTCAGCTGATGCTTTTTCAATTTCAGCCGTTGTCACAGCACATGGCGTTGCGTTGTTTGTGACGAATCTGACGTGTTCTTCAGCTTCTTCAGAAACGTTTGAGAATGGTGGAGGGGTCTGGGTAGGCAAGAATCTGGACAATGGATCAGCAATGTTGGCTTTTCCTGGGATGTACACGACTCGGAATTGGTAGGCTTGGAGTCGAAGTACCCATCTCTCGATCCGAGCACTTGGTTTCGAGCGGGGGCCAAAGATGGTCTGGAGAGGTTTGTGGTCTGTGAGAAGATCAAAGTTCAGTCCGTATATGTAGGGATGAAATTTCTCGCATCCCCAGACGATTGCAAGAGCCTCTTTTTCTGTCTGCGAATATCTCTTCTCTACAGCGGTCAGACTTCGACTTGCATAGCTGATGACTCTGGCTCCTTCTTTCTGTCTCTGGACTAGAACTGCACCTAATCCAACTGGCGAAGCATCACAGATGATTTGAGTTGGCGCCTTGGGATCATAGTAGCCTAATGTCTTTGCACTACCTAGGGCTTCTTTCAGTGACTTGAATGCTTCTTTCTGCTCTGGGCCAAAATGAAACTTTTCAGCTTTTCTGGTCAGCCTGCGTAGGGGCTCAGTCAATGTCGCGAAGTTTGGGATAAAACGTGCACAGTAGTTTGCTAGCCCAAGGAAACTCCTCACTTCACTGATGTTCTGTGGCTCACGGGCGTTGATCACAGCTTCAACCTTATCCTTTGCAGGGTCAAGGCCTTTGGCAGTCAGCTTGTGTCCGAGGAACTCAATCTCGTCTTTTCTGAAATGGCACTTGTCCGGATTCAGTGTTAAACCTGCATCTTGGAGTCTGTGGAGTGTCTGCTGCAGTCACTCATCATGCTGCTTTCTGTCTGGCGCATGTATGATGATGTCATCTGAGAGATTGGCCACACCAGGGATGCCTTGTAACACCTGTGCTATTTCATGTTGGTATATCTCACTTGCTGCATTGATGCCCATCACCAATCACTTATACCTGTAAAGTCCACAGTGTGTAACGAAGGTAGTGATGTCTCGTGAGTCTGGGTGTAGCTCCAGCTGGTGGTAGCCCATCTTCAGATCCAGTTTTGTGAAGACTCTACTTTCAGCCATGTCTTGCAGTAGCTCTTCAACTGTTGGTATTGGATGGCGTTCTCTCTGCACGGCCTCATTGACACGTCGCATGTCCACACACATACGGATGTCATTGTTGGCTTTCGGCACGATCACTACCGGGCTTACCCAGGGAGTAGGCTTCTCCACGGGCTCGATGATGTCACTGTTGAGAAGTTCTTTGATCTTGGCCTCTACCTTGGTTCTGAGTCCAAATGGTGTTCGTCGTACTGGTTGTGCGACTGGCTTTATCTTGGGGTCTACAGTGAGCTCGACTTGGCGTCCTTGCAGCTTTCCAAACCCTGTGAACAGTGGTTTGAACTTAGTCTTGATGTCTTCGTTCTCATCTGCTGACACGTTCTGAACATTCAGTCCGATATGAAGTACATTTAGCTCCATGCTAGTTTTTCTGCTAAGCAGCGGGTCTGCATCTTCTCTGATCACAATGAAGTCAGCTATAGCTTTGTTTTCACCAGCACACACTTCTGCTTCAAAACAACATACTGTCTTTAGTGGTGTAGTTGATGTGTAGGGGTACAGCTTTTTGGTGCATTTCTTGATTTTGTGTTCTATGTTCTTTGACTTCAGTTTTGACCACAGTTTTTCACTGATGATGTTGATGTCGCATCCGGAATCAACAATACAGTCAACAGGCACACCTCCTACTTGGATAGTGAGTTTACTGTCTCTGACGGTAGTCTCCCTAGTCATGAATACATGGACCGTCTCTTCATCGCTTTCTGATTCTGAGTTTTCTGCGTCAAGCTGATTCACTCGATTTCTGTTTCCTCTACTTTGCTGTCTACCTTCCTCTTGGTTCTTATTTTTCCGTGGTCTAGCATCTCGATGATCTGTCCTTTCTCTCTTAGATCTAGAACGGCACATTTTTTGGAAGTGATTTGCTCCACCACATTTGCGACATATTTTGCCTCTGGCAGGGCAACTTGGGTTACTGCCATAGTGATCAGTATTACCACATCTATAGCACTCACCTTTGCTTGACTTGTTTTTGTGACTGTTCGTTTTACTATTAGTGTGTATTCTGGCCACTGCTCCATTTCCACCCGAATGATCTTGTTTCATCTGTCTAGCTTGTTCGTCTACGGCTTCATGTGTTGCTGCAATCTTGAGAGTCTTTGCTAAATCTAGTTCATCTCCCTGTTCTAGCAGTTTGCGTCGCAATCTGTCAGATTTCACTGTTTGCACAACTTGATCTTTGATCTGGTCTTCTATATTATCGAACTCACAACCATCTGCGTTCAGTCTCAGTCTACCCACGAATTGAGCAACAGTTTCCGTGTCATTCTGGGTTAGTTTTCTGAACTGGTGTCGCTGAAATGTCTTGTTTGGTTTCACTTTGAAGTGTGTTGTCAGCGCCGTCACTGCTTCGTCATATTCTGTTGCTGTTCCTTTGTCTGGAAGATTTGCAAAAATGTCTCTCACCTCCTTGCCTGCCGTATATAGCAAGAGTGCTCTACGTTGTTGCCTCACGTTGTCTGTACTGTCCTCGTTGACAAATAAACCAACACTGTCTGCATAGGCTTCGAACTCTTCTATCCACGAAGTCCACTTGATGCTAAGAGTTTGTGCGTCACCTACCGCTTCAAACGCTTGTGGTCGTCCTAGAAGGTTTATACTCGTCGCCATTGTCTTATCTGTATCTTGTGTGTATGTATGCGTGGATGATTGGTGTTGTTATCATGTGCTACCATTCAAATTGCACAGACACTTGGTAATATTTACACCGGTTTAATCCACCATCTTGATCCAGATATGTCGTCACGCTTCCTGTGACCTTTGACTCTATATAGTAATTATTTCCCTTGTATTACTATCTAGATACAGACACGACAGACCCTATTCAGGGCGGGGACTGGATGTAAAAAAGCACACCAGTGCTTATCTATTATCCTCGAAATAAAGAATGTGTCTTGTCTTGTCTTGTCTTGCCTCTCTCTCCACACACACACATCCATCATCATGATAGTAAATGATAAGACGTCAGTTTTTCTTGAAAACAAGATTCATTTATAATGGCCACAAAATGTTGTTACATATTACATATAACAATATAACATGATAAAAAAGTTAAATGGAATCCCTTCCTGTAACGTCAACAGCAGAAACTATCGCATATACCCCTTCTGTGGACAAAGGACATGCATGTTTTCAGTGTTACCCCAAACTTAGATATGAATAAAGTAAAAATTAGATATGAATAAAGTCAGCATGTACACAACTCCCTTTGAAAAAGCCAGGGCTGGAAGTCACGAGTATTAACACCAATACCAGTACTGACAGAAAATCAAGCCCCTTTAAAACAATGATTATTTTCTCGATGTTCACCTATGAAGGTATTGCGCAGTAACACAGTAGTTAGAACTTCCATCTTATGGTCCTGGGTTTGTTAATAGTGCCTGGCGGGTGAAGAGGGCAGGATTGATTTGGGGGATCTCTCAGATAGACGTACACATGCATGCAGAAGATCAAACACACATGTTAAAGAAGCTGTAATCCCAGTAAGAATTCAATGAGTGGTTACTGAAACAGAAGTACCCAGCGTGCACAAAATATGACAAGAGCAGTTCTCAAGTTGAAGGTGGTCATGAAAGAAAAGACCTCATAACGAGAGAAACAACTGACGAAAAAAAAAAGACGAAGAAAACGAAGGAGGAAATCATTCAGTTTAATTTCCAGATGACAACACTTACGCTGTTGTTCCGTTAGTTTCTTTCTGAACTATTTCGTTAATAACGCTCTCGTGCAGTCCGCCTTTTACAATGGAGCCCAGCCGTCTCAGACAACCATGCAGTCATTTGCTTTGACCTATGTTTTTGGCTCTATATTTAATGAAAATCTAGTATTGACAATATTTTTTAAAAGTATAACACACACACACACACACACACACACACACACTGAACATGGCATCTGTTTATCTGCCGAAAGGCCCGGACAACGAGAACACGTTGCTTCCAAGATCAGCAAGACAAATGAATTATTGTTGGTGACTTCAATGCTTATACCCCGTTTTGGGAAGAGACTCACAGCCATACAACTAGCAACAGGCTGATAGATAACACTGCAGATTCTGATTTATATTTCCTTAACAACGGGCATGTGACACGTATCCCTGATATATCAGCTCACAGGCCCACCGCTATAAATCTAATCTTTATATCACCGTCATTGGCACCGAACGGTACATGGAAAACGGAGATGATTTATTTGGGTCAGATCATATCCCCATAAATATCAACATACACCATAGCGCTGAAGAGGAAAATATGCCACAAGACAAGCTTAAAAAATATGACTATAAAGAAGCAAACTGGCCCCTTTTTAAAGAAACCCTTCAAAATAGCCTACTAGGATCGACATGTCAGTCACACACACACACACACACACACAAAACACAGATGACATGGATGTCACTTTTTGTGATGCTGTTTTAAATGCAACTAATATTTTAGTTCCAAAACTTAATCTCACCAAGAAGGGAAAACATTGTGGAAATATTTGGTGGAATGCTGACTGTGAAAAGGCAGTCAATGAAAAGAAAGAAAAATATGTTATGAAAAGGAATAAGTCACCTGGAAAGCATCGACACATGAAAACAGCCAGTAAAACTTGTGACAAAATCTTAGAAAAAGCTACGAAGCAATAGGTATACTGGTAAACGTTTTTCACATATGAAATTCACCCTTAAAGTTATGCAAAAGGTATGGGATAAATTGAAAGTAATGAAAAATGGAATCAAAGTTCCAAATTATCCAGTAAGAATAGAAAATAACCCTCTACCTGGTTCAATGGTCAAAGCAGAAGCTTTCGCTGATATGTTTGCTACAGCATGTCGTAAAGATGAACCAACAAATAGCACCAAAGTTGATCGAGAATATAAAGAGAAGAATGACACGTACAAGACAACACCAGCTGTACCCACGCACCATCAACACTTCAAGAGATAAAAGATTCCATATATCTAATTCCAAATTAAAAACTCATCAGTTGGATTGGATGCAATTTAAAACCAAATGCTAAAAAATATCAGATTCTTTCATCATTTATAAACATAATATACTCCAAAATTTTGGAACAGTGGAAAAATGCCTCACTGTTGGAAAGAGACAATTGTGGTTCCATTACTAAAACAACGTAAATGCAGTACCAATATAAAAAAAATGATAGGCCTATTGTGTTAACATCACATGTTTGTAAACTAATGGAGAAATTTATATTGAATAGGCTCGTACATTACTGTGAGAAGAATAATGTATTACCAGTCAGTCAGGATTTCGAAAAGCTAGATCAACAGTAGAGTTCTTAACAAAATTAACGACAAAAATAAAACGGCAATTTGCAAGACGCAAATACGTTCTGACTTAAAAAAAACAACAACAAAAAACTAAAGCATATGATCAAGTTTGCCACTCTCGGTTTTTATCTAAAATATAAAAAAACAAAACAAAACAAAAAAGAAAACAACACTGGAATGAGAAGCCACATATATGACCATGTGAAAAGTTGTTTTTTTAATACCGAGTATTTCAGACAAAAATAGGAAACACCTTCTCGACAAGAAGAACCACCGAAATGGGCATACACCAAGGGTCAATTATAGCGCCATTCTTATTTTCAATAGTATTGTCTGAATTACCAGCTAAATATATATATGAATATGTAGTTCTGGTACAGTACGTTGATGGTGTATGCATGTGGGTGGATGTGAATCTTAAAAAGAAAATTCCTTCGCGCAGTAACCATTATACAACAAAGAGATATTGATTTGAACTTGATACAATAAGGCAGTATATGGAAGAAAACGGTTTACTCCTGTCCACAGGAAAAATAATTTTAATCTGTTTCTTCTTCTTCTGCGTTCGATGTTTTGGCTGCGTCAGACGGTCACCCCTGTCGCCACGATGTAACCCACGGTCTTCTCCAGGTCGTGGCGGTCTCCCCAAAGCTGCGCCTGTAGCTCTGTGCCCCCTGGCCAGGTTTGACGCCGTAGAGCTTCATGGGCTGGGCAGTGTTGGAGGATGTGTTCAGGGGTCTGGGGTCCAGTGCCACATGGACACTCATCAGTGTGGGCGATCTTCATACGGTGAAGGTGACTCAGTAGTCGGCAGTGGCCAGTTCTCAGTCTGAAGAGGACTGTCTGCCGGTGTCTCTGGAGCTGGTGGATTGGATCGACACCACTGTTTGCACCCAGCCTTCTCTTCCACTGGTTCTGGTATCGGTTGTGGATGATGGTCCTGGCCTCTCTGTAGGTCACGGGGTGGCTGAACTGCTTCATTTTGCTGCCTGCCTTGGAGAGAGCATCGGCCTTTTCGTTCCCCGTGACCCCACAGTGAGAAGGAACCCACTGAACAGTGACAGTCGACCGTTTTGAAAGGTCATGAAGGGCTGCTTTGATGTTTGTCAGCTGCTGTTCGTTTCTGGTTGACTGGAGTCCCTGCAGGAGAGATCTGCAGTCAGTGAAGAAGGCTATCTTTGGTGGTGGGTTGACTGACGTCCTGAGGCCTTGTGCAGCATGGAGTAGTGCTGCTGTCTCCGCTCTGTAGTTCGAGGAGATTCTTCCTGTGGGGAAGGCTCCAGGGGTCAGTCTTCCATCTGTGTGCCTGATGAAGATACCTGCTCCTCCATTCTTCACCGCTCCCTCCGAGGATCCGTCTGTGAAGACGTGCGTCCATTCGCTGGGGTTGTACCGAGTCTCAATCATCTCCAATGTCAGAGCTTTCAGCAGGGAAGGGGCTTGGCAGTCTTTTTGGTCGATGCCAGGGACTTTTGTGATGATTGAGACTCCTTCCAGTTGGTAGGCCGGTTCCTCGAAGTCGGGGAGTGTTTCCATCTCGGCAGGGGACGAGGGCAGCAGGTCTTCATGTTGGCGGTGCAGGGCCTTGGAGAGGTGGTTGAAGCTGGTCCGCTTCAGTCTGTTCTTTGTTGGGTGCTTCAGTTTTTCGTGCATGGGGTGAGTTGGCATGCGCAGGAGCTTCTCGCTGTGGATGAAGACTTTTTCCTCTCGTCTGTCTTCGAGTGGGTGGAGGCCTGTGTGTTTCTCCATCGCCTGAACTGGAGTCGTCTTTATCCCGCCAGTGATCAGCCGTAGCCCTGCGTTCTGAACTTTGCTCAGGCGGCTTGTGTTGGTTGCTGATGCCGTGGCCCAGGCAGTGCTGCCATACTCAAGGGTTGGCCTGACAGTTCCAGTGTACACCCTCTGCAGTATGCTGCTGTTGGCACCCCAAGAGGTCCCGGCGAGTTTTTTCAGGATGGCCAGTTTTCTGGTTGCTCGTCTCTCGATGTCCTTGAGATGGGGGTTCCATGTCAATTGCTTGTCGAGCTTCACACCCAGGTACATTGGCGTGTCATCCTGTTTCAACTGCTTTCCGTTCAGTTTGAGGTGGGAGGTTTCTGACATCGGTGACAGCGAGAAGATTGCTGAGACTGTCTTGGTGGTGTTGATGTCTACTCCCCAGGCAGAGGCCCATGTTCCCACGTGGTTGAGTGCTTCCTGCATTCTGTGGCTGGCGGACGTGAGGTATTCCGCAGCACTCCAGGCAGCAAAGTCATCAGCGTGGAGGGCTCTGGAGACATGCTTGGAGATCTTCTCAGCGATGTCGTCGATGAAGATGAGGAAAAGTGTAGGGGAAACGACTCCTCCTTGCGGCACACCTTGCTGTAGAGTGACCCGGTGGCTGGTTTTCCCGTCGAGTTTTACCCTTGCCCTGCGGTGTTGGAGGAAATCCTGGATCCAGCGGTACATCTTCCCTTCCACTTTCTTGTTGAGGAGCTTCAGGAGAAGTCCTGCCTTCCAGACCTTGTCGAAGGCCTTGGTTAGGTCCACGAAGACTGCAAGCACCTTCTTCTTTTCTTGAAAGGCAGTCTCTATCTCCTGTGCAAGGTACACCAGCTGGTCTTCGGTGCTGCGGTTTTTCCTGTAGGCTGATTGGGTATTGCTGAGCAGGTGGTTTTCTTCAAGGTGTTTCAGGAGTCGGGTGTTCACCATCCTTTCCATCACCTTGCCCAGACAACTCAGGAGGCTGATTGGTCGATAGCTGGACTTCTTAGTCTTATCCTTCTGCTTCTTTCTGATGGGGACGATGATGGCTTCTCTCCACTGGTCTGGAAGTTTCCCTGTGTCCCAGGACTGGTTGATGATCAAGAGGAGCTTCTGTCTGGCTACAGGTCCCAGGTTCTTGATCATGTCATTCGGGATGCCGTCTTTCCCAGGGGCTTTCTTTTTCTTCAGTTTCCTGATAGCTGCACTGAGTTCGGCCATGGAGAAGGCTGTCATCATGGACTGACTCGGGTTCTGCTGTTTCAGCTTCTCCTTGATCTCCCTCTGGACTTCCTGCACTCGGGCTTCAGGGAGTGTTGTGGTGCTGCCCTCTCTGTAAAAGTCTGCAAGGATGTTGGCTGCCTGCTTGCCCGCGTGGTGCTTGCCGTTTTCCTCAATGACAGTTCTGCTGTGTCTGGTGCCCGTGTCTTCGTTCAGAAGCTTGGTCAGGTTCCACAACTTAATAGTGGATCCAACCCAGATCGGATGCCTAGTTTCAAGCTGGGAGATGCAACGCTTCAATATAAACAAACAGTAATTTTTTTAGGTTTGTATCTTACAGCAAAGCTAACATGGAATCAACATATTAAATACCTATTGACAAAAACTCTGGAAAGTAAACTTTCTGAAAGTTGTTAGTATGCATCCATGAGGAAAGGAGCCCTCTACGCTAGAGGTAAATCGTCCGCCTTATAAGCGAGAGAATCTGAGCGCACTGGTTCGAATCACACTGGCAGTCGTCAGTATTTTCTCCCCCTCCGCTAGACCTTGCGTGGTGGTCTGGACGCTAGTCATTCGTATGAGACGATAAACCGAGGTCCCGTATGCAGTATGCATTTAGCGCACGTAAAAGAACCCACGGCAGCAAAAGGGTTGTCCCTGGCAAAATTCTGTAGAAAAACCTACTTCGATAGGAAAACAAATAAAATTGCAGGCAGAAAAAAAAAAATTAATACCAAAAAATAGGTCAGTGGCGCTGTCAGTGTAGTTGTAAAGAAAATGGTATCCTATTTTCCTAGATCCTTTTTTTTTTACAGGGCAACTTTTATATCGGATGATTGGGAATTGTTTCTTTTGAAAAATGGTTTCACGTGTTTCACGTGCATTTTTGTAATCATACCATGAGTTATGAATGTGATGTGCTGCTGTGAAGTGTAGATTTGTTGCCAGATGGTGTCATGAAGCTGTCCAGGTTAGGACATATTTTTGCCTGTAAAGGTATGTTGAAAATTATTGCACTCAGTTTGAAATGACTTTGACTACGTTTTGTGATGGGATATTGACCATAGTATATAAAAGCAGGACATTTGAATGGATAATTTAAGTAGCGTTTGAATGAGATACATTGATATGTTGTGGTTGATTTGATGTTGTTGTAAAGCTTGTATGAGTAATCAGTACTTGGTGCTTTGATGATATACAGTTGGGTTGATAATCGATAGTAGTTACTTAAATTTGTCTTAAGTTCTGTTGGACTATTCGATGGCTAAGAAATGGTAATTTTTTTTGCACGTGAAACACGTGAAACCATTTTTCAAAAGAAACAATTCCCAATCATCCGATATAAAAGTTGCCCTGTAAAAAAATGGATCTAGGAAAATAGGATACCATTTTCTTTACAGCAGTGACACGCTCCCCTGGGGAGAGCAGTCCGAATTTCACACACAGAAATCTGTTGTGACAAAAAGTGTTATACAAATACAAAATACACACTTCTGTATCTTTGTTAATTACTTACAAGATCTAAAGCAACACGCCTAAGAAGTCTTTTTCTGTGCACCAAAAATCTGATAAAAAAAACTACGAAGTACAGAATGTAAGGATTTAAAAGTTCCACTAGGTCTTCCAACACATGCTTCATGTATTCATACATATAATGAACCTAAATCACTGCCCCTTGACGACCAAAGGAAAGTCGCTTCTGCAAAATTTCTATTATGAAGCAGTACGGTTAACAATTATATAAAATCTGAAGCTAGTATAAGATCAGACATTGATTTCCCCAAACGAGCAAAATCAATTTCGTCTTAAGTAACACTAGCAACGTATACTGCCGATATCAAGAATAGTGCTGGCATTGATCCCGCAATGGAACCAGTATCTATAAGGCCTTCATTATCTCCTTCACCTGTGTTGGAACTCCACAGAACGCATTTTGACATACTTCCTATGTGTTTTTATTAACATCATGCTTGTGCCTGTATGTGTGTGTGTGTGTGTGTGTGTGTGTGTGTGTGTGTGTGTGTGTGTGTGTGTGCGTGCGTGTGTGCGTGCGGGCATACGTGTGTGTGTGTGTAGGTGTGCGCGCGCGCGAGTGTTTTTCTTACTTTTTTCTCTTTGTATCTTATTATCACCATGCTTATGACTATGTAGTATTCTGTGCCACAGACCCTGTTCAGGGCTGGAAATGGATGTAAAAAAAGCACACCAGTGCTCATTTATTATCCTCGAAAATAAGGAGTTTTGTCCTGTCTTGTTTTGGCAACAAAATATGTCTTTTGATCAAAGTCGAGATACATTCTTATAATATGACATTCTTATCACAACGAGCGCGCTTTGCATGCGGGTTGGTTAAGAATCTGTCGATTTCGGTCACAGATCTAAATCTTGCCTTTCCTTTGAACAGCAAAACAGAAGCCGTGGACCGTCTTGACACCAGTTTTTTGTTTTTTACTCATTTGTGTAAACAAAGTGAGCCTATGCAGTAAACCTGGTTCAGATGTGTGTGTGTGTGTGTGTGTGTGTGTGTGTGTGTGTGTGTGTGTGTGTGTGTTAGATAAAATCGTAATAGATTCATTTTCTCTAGGAACATTTTGTCTGTCAATACTAAATTTGGTCTAAACATAGAGCCAGAAAAAAATTTCTACTCGTACCAATTATGGGTTGTAATCTTCTGGACTGAACCGTATTTCCGGATGATGAACATGTTATTTCGTTTAGTCCTTAGTTTCCAGATCCGCAAGACGTTCTTGCCGGATAACATTTCTTTTTCCTTGATTAGTTCCAATGTTAAGACATCCGGAAGCGAAATATTTCGTTTTCATAATATGGAGACAAACAGAAGAACTTATGGCCTAAGGTACAGTGCATAAAATACTATAGTTTGGTCTAATGCCGCCTTTTCTTTCATTTGAGCAATGGTACACTGGCACATTGATACATAAAATGCTGCGGGACCTATATCTAGCCTTGGCAGCTGATATTCCTAACGCATATCTACACAGCAGTCATTTTGCACACAAACCCAACCTTGCACAAAGAGTATAAAACTTGTTGACTTCGTTATCGAAAGGTACACCACCACATGATGTATTTAACTTCAGAGGCAGATTTCCCCAAATGACATCTCGCGTTCTGTGTGTGTGTGTGTGTGTGTGTGTGTGTGTGTGTGTGCGCGCGCGCGTGTGTATGTGCTTCAAAACTGGAAGCTGCATGACATCGCATATGTTCGTTTGTTTATTATCATTATTATTAATTTTTGTGTGATCATGTTCTGTGACAGAGGACCTGCTAACCCACACAGTGAGGCACAGAATTGGTGGAGGTAACATCAGACAGCGCCATGGAAGACCAGTTTCGTTTGATCGACATTGCTGGGAGACTATGTACGCCGCAGGGAAACGATGACGATGACGTCGTTTAGGTCTGTTGTGTTATTGTAATAGCCTTTTGTCACAACAGATATATCTGTTTGAAGTTCATGCTGCTCTGCCCGAGAAAAGCGGATCGAAAACGTGCAGCGCCACCCTTATCTGTTTCTCTGTTGTTTTTTTCTCTGCAAATGTATTTGTCAGGTTTACTGCCAAAGTAGATTTTTTTTCAACAGAAACTTGCCAGAACAGCCCTTATTTGCTTGGGTTATTTTACGTGGGCTAAATTCATACAGTAGTTTGGGAGTATGGGATAAGATTTCTTTTTTCTAAATTCTAAATTAAAAAAAAAGGCTGCCCGTCATTCGCACCGTTTCAGTGGCATAACCCCCACGCCGCTCTTTCCGAGTCCCCCAAACACAGTCACGCTCGGATTCCCAGTGCCGGAAGTCCACAACGAATTATTGATGCTAGGTCGCCAGGGGGGCACACATCAGAGGTGACCCTGCACTGCTGCTGAGTCACTTTTGTGGTGTTCGGTTGTGCCTGTTCTGATTTAACGTACTTAGGACACCACCTACTACGCCCCCTAATGACGACAATAATGGCTTAGTCGCAGAGCCAGACTGGATGAGCGTCTCTCCCAGAGTGGAGACCACCACCACGTCCCTCCAACGTCAGTCCCCCATGAATCCGCCACCACCAGTTTGATCAGCCATGCTAGCAAAGTATTGCTCACAAACGTTCTGAACAGATTTCAGCCACAAGCAGACATCATCTTCATCATACCTGAAGAATAAGCTGGATTCCACAAGGACAGATGTACCATCGAACAGATCTTTAACCTGCGTACCCTTGGCGAAAACACATCCAACTCCAGAGGGTGTTCTATCAAGACTTCAAGAAGGCGTTTGACAGAGTATTGCAGGGGAAAAAATAACATCGGGCAAAAGCTTATCAACACCATCCAGCAGCTATTCTCCAAAGTGATCAGTGCGTTAGACACACAGGATGCTTTTGGAGAGTAGTTCCATACTTCGGTTGCAGTCTGTCAGGGCTGCTTCTGTCTCTCTCACACACTGTTCAACGTATTCATGGAGTGCATCATGACTGACATACTTGAAGATCATGTCAGCACTGGAATTACTACCACGATCCTCCATTTCACAGATGACATCGATATCCTGGCAGGAAGTGAGCAAGAACTTTCCAAGCTTGTAAAAAGACTGGATGACACATCAACAAAATAATGCACAGTCTGTGCCGATTAGACCAAGTTAATGGCCAGCCATAACACCACCATTGCTGAAGGTATAACTGTCCAGGGATAGGAGCTAGGAACTATTCAACAGTTGACGTTCCTGGGAATCATCATCAGCAATGAAGGAACCGAACCAGAAATCCTTTCAAGGGCTGCAAAGACAACGTCAACACTGTCCAAACTGAAACCTGTATGGAAGGACAGCAACATCCCTGCTATATTCCATCTTCCTGAATGCACGTGAGGCGTGGATCTTCACTGCGGATTTAGAAAGAAGAATCCAAGCCGTGGAAATGAGGTGCCATCACCAATGAATGTGTGCACTGAACGATCAAGCAGCACACTGGAACATATGAAGATCTGCTGATATCAGATAGGAAAAGGAAATTCTCGTTGGTATCGCCACACAATAAGATCCTTCTTCCTTCTTCTTCTCGGTTGGACACCCAGTCTCTGCGACGAAGGCAGCTGTTCGCTGCAGGTCCTCCATACAGTCGTCGGGATAACAAGATCCAATTGCCTTTCCAAAACAATCCTGCAAGGAGCAAAACGAAACGAAACGATTTATTTAGTTCATTTTGCCTTCTTCCAATAAAATTCCTTGACACACACACATCACACACTGTCAGCTTCCAAAGGAATGTAGATGCTTGATCGTTCGAGTGTTGTTGCTGTTGTGTTTTTTTGTTTTTGTTTTTTTCTTTGCCTTTTCTTCCCTTTCCATCCACTTTCTTTTCAATCATATTATTTGTTTAGCGCTTGGGTGTCTTTTCGTAACACACACACACGGACACACACACACGGACACACACACACACACACACGGACACACACACACACACGGACACACACACACATACACAACACGATGCTGGTGGTGGTGGTGGTGGTGGTGGTGGTGGTGGTGGTGGTGTGTGTGTGTGTGTGTGTGTGTGTGTGTTTAAAACACACATCTTCATAATGAGACGTTCTGCAATGTAAAGCTAGGGTCTAGTTTGTTGAACTGACGTTACCTGTATAATATACTGTGTGTGTGTGTGTGTGTGTGTGTGTGTGTGTGTGTGTGTGTGTTTGTGCGCGCTTGCTTGCGCGTGTGTGTGTGTGTGTGCGCGTGCGTGCGCGCGCGCGCGCTTGCTTGCTTGCTTGCGCGCGTGTGTGTGTGTGTGTGTCTGTGTGTGTCTGTGTGTGTGTGTGTGTGTGTTTAAAACACACATCTTCATAATGAGACGTTCTGCGATGTAAAGCTAGGGTATAGTTTGACTGTTGAACTTACGTTACCTGTATAATATACTGTGTGTGTGTGTGTGTGTGTGTGTGTGTGTGTGTGTGTGTGTGTGTGTGTGCGTGTGTGTGTGTTTAAAATACACATCTTCATAATGAGATGTTCTGCGATGTAAAGCTAGGGTATAGTTTGACTGTTGAAATGACGTTTCCTGTATACTCTCTCTCTCTCTCTCTCTCTCTCTCTCTCTCTGTGTGTGTGTGTGTGTGTGTGTGTGTGTGTGTGTGTGGTGTGAAGAGGGTAAGGAATACTGACAGAAAGAAAGTAGGTATGCAGAATAGAAGATGAAAGAATTCCGTATGGTCGAAATAGTCATGCTTGCAATTTCTCTGTGGGCTTACATTTGTATTTTCAACATCAAAGGATTCGTTTCACTTATTACATGCATTTCTTATCGTCATCATCATCGTCGTCGTCAGTCGTCGTCGTTGTCCTTTGTCATAATTGTCATCGTCATTATTAATATTGATGATACTGATGATAATGATAATCATGATCATCATCATTATCATCATCTGTGGACTCCGGTAATGACTAGTGACGGAAACACCTGTTGTCACAGGTGGCGGGAATGGGTGAGGACGGGGCTCTGCACGGTCCTTTACAAACCACACTCATTGAAACTCACCTCCTCCCCCAACCCTCTCACCTTTTTTCCCCTCTCCCACCCTCCATTCTGTCCCTGGCCCCTTTTAGCCCGTCCTTTCCACCTGCCCCTGTTGCCCCGCCACGTGATTATCAGTCATTTCCTCAAGTGAACAACCCCACTCGCCCCCCCCCCCCCCCCTCTCCCCTCGAAAAAGAAAAGAAAACAACACCCCCCCCTCCCAAAACAAAGGAACACCAACAAATCCCCCAAACTGTTCTCGTCGTGGGTCGTTAATACTTCCGCTTTGTTTCACGCGATCAACGTTTATTAAGTAACAAATTGTGTTATGTTTCTTTGTTGTATGTGTTCTGTACGCTGATGAAGAGAACAAACTGTTTGTTTGACCGTTGGCAGTGGGTAAGTGAGCATGTGTGTGTGTGTGTGTGTGTGTGTGTGTGTGTGTGTGTGTGTGTGTTATGAAAAAAACACCCAAGTGCTAAACAAATATAAACTGGATGGAAAGAGAAGAAACGGCATTAACAAAAATCAACACTCGAATGATCACGTATTCACGAATGTTTGATAACATTCCCGCTGACGGTGTGTGATGTGTGTGTATAAAGGAAATATTTTGCTAGAAAGCAAAGTGAAACTGAAACAGATAAAAGTGAACAATGGGGGACAACAGAAAGGGTCGGGGGACCCGAACAAAGAGACAAAGGATGAGTGCACGACAGTTCTCATATAAGACCCCAATCAACCGCTGCAACCTCACACTTTCTTCATCGAGGCCTGCCTGAGCGCACACGTGTTAGGCCTGGTAGACAGATCGACAAAAACGTCTTCTCGCGTCGGATTCTGGAGTCAGCGTAAGGTAAGTGGTACTCCGACAAACTTCACTTCCGATTTATCTAAAGGCGTTTTCACCGAAAGAACAGAAAAAAAATGCTAGACAGTTTGAAAGATTAAAAAACAAAAAAAACACAAAAAAAACAACATTTTTTTCTTCCATTTTTTTTCTCTTCTACTTTCAAACATTTCAACAGGGGTATGTTTTTACGTTTACCGAAGATAAGATATGACTTTGTAAATTCACAGAAACTTATCTTTCGGCTCGAATACATGAAACATTAAACATGTAAAGCACAATCACATTTAGAACATGAACATTCATTTGTATTTGTATTTCTTTTTATCACAACGGATTTCTCTGTATGAAATTCGGGCTGCTGTCCCCAGGGAGAGTGCGTCGCTACACTACAGCGCTACCCATTTTTTTTAATTGTTATTTTTTTCCTGCGTGCAATTTTTTGTTTTTCCTATCGAAGTGGATTTTTCTACAGAATTTTGCCAGGAACAACCATTTTGTTGCCGTGGGTTCTTTTAGTGCGCTAAGTGCATGCTGCACACGGGACCTCGGTTTAAGATAAGACAAGATAAGAAGATAAGAATAACTTTATTATCTCCAACTGGAGAAATTTGGTCAGGTGCATTATCACAACATAGACAAGTAAACAACATGGGGACCATAACTGTAAAAGTCAACAACAGCTTTTACGAATATTACGAAGATACAAATGTAAAAAATATATCACATACACCGTTTCATACATACATCCACACACTGCAGGTAATAACTAGTATTCTTAATGTAAAAACAGAAAGAATTAAGAAACATTATTTGAATATAATTATCAACATAGCCTACTATACTGCACATTGACTATAATAGATAAGATAAGAATAAAGATGAATTGCGGAAAACCGCAACCAGATAATCAGCACACACCCGCACCCCCCCCACCCACCCCACACACGCGGATTACTTGATTAAACAAGAGTAATAAACATATGTTCTCAAATAAAAGCATTTCACATATTCGCTTTTAAAAACATTGCAATTAATTATTACATCGTAATCATTAACAGAAATATATTTAGAATATGGACGTTAGCATTAGACATATTCCACTGTACATTCATCCTGCATATTGCACATTATTCCTCCTACATATTGCACATTCATTATAACCAATTGTCACTTTTTTAAGCTCAGTAAACACACACACACACACACACACACACTTTCACTTTCTCGTATGCGTACACAGTAATTCCCCCCTCCCCCTCCTCCCACTCGATTTTTTTCCTTCCCTCGTCTAATATCACTTGCAGTGAAAAGACGTTAAACTAAAGAACGAACACACACACACACACACACACACACACCACAACTAGAACAAGGTACAGCCTATCATGCACGGACTTTCACACGTCTTACATGAGTGCGTGCGCGCGCGCGCGCGCGCGCGCCCACACACACACACACACACACACACACACACAGAGTTCTCAAGAATTTAAAAGGTGGATTGAACGTGGAATAAAAGTCTTCAGAGCTCTGGATTTCAAAAGTTCTGTAGCGTCGTCCTGATGGCAATAGCTCATAATACTTATTGGTGTCGTCAGTTGCTATGTGCCTGCTTTTTTTAACCACTCGACTTTCATACAGCTCTTGCATACTAGCTTGTTTCACTCCCACAATTTTACTGCATACACTTATGACATCATTCCAAACACGCTTACTCCTCACTCCCAAACTTCCATACCAGCACATAAATGAAACTGTGAGCACGGACTCGATACAACATCTATAATAACTTTGAAGAATATTTGAATTTATACCAACATTTCTAAACTTCTGTAAACAAAAAATTCTAGATTGACATTTCTTATGAATGGAATCAACATTTTTGTCAAAAGTCTGCTTATTGTCTAAGATGGTCCCTAAGTATCTATATTCATTGACCCTCTCCACTGTTTGACCATCAATAACAAGGTTAGCTACAGGCAAGGGGTCTTTCCGAAAATCTATTAACATTTCTTTTGTTTTCAATACGTTGAGATCCAGATAGTTTTTCTCACACCAGGAACAGAACTTTTTAATTTCGCTGAAATAAATAGCATCAGAGTTGGACAGATCTTCAGTTGCTGAATCATCAGAATATTTTATGACAGGAGTTTCCTCCGTGCCTCTGCAGTCATTTGTGTACAGTGTAAAAAGAACAAGGGACAGCACTGTACCTTGGGGTGCACCAGTAGAAGTAGATTTTAGAGAAGAGTGGGCAGAATGAAAGCGGACAGACTGAGTTCTATTGAGAAGAAAACTTACTATCCAAAGAGTAAGCTTCGGATCAACATCCATGCCTAGCAGTTTGAGGGCAAGGAGATGAGGTTGTATTGTGTCAAAAGCAGAAGAGAAGTCAACAAAAAGGATACGAACAAAAGATCCCGTGTTATTCAAATGAAGGAAAGCATTATGAAGGAGAGTTAGGATAGCATCATCAGTACTTCTGTGTGTTTTATAAGCAAACCGAAGAGAGTCAAGCTGCTGTTCAGTGAAAGAAAGAAGATGTCGGAGAATAATTTTTTAAAAGCATTTCATCACTACTGAAGTCAGGGCAACAGGACGGTAATCATTTAGTGTGGCTGGGTTCTTTTTCTTGGGGATAGGACAGATAGTAGATTTTTTCCAGATGCTGGGGACAGAGCAGTCCTTCAGAGACCAGTTGAAAATTTTACAGAACACGTCACACAACTGGGAAGCACATGTTTTCAGTAATTTTCCGCAGATATTGTCGGGGCCAATTGCCTTCGTGACATTCAGTTTTAAAAATAAAGATTCAACAACTTTTGCATCGATCTCAAAGTCCTCACCTGTGTTCCTATCTTTGATCTTTTCCTGCAGCTGTGAGATAACACTATCCAGTTCCCTTCCCAGATCATTCCTTTCAAAGCGACAGTAGAAATCATTCAGTTTGTTTGAAAAATCAAGCTGTTTATCCTTTTTCATTTCACAAGCTACTGTTTTCCTTTTCGTTTCTCCAGTGATAATTTTTAACCCATCCCATGCATCTGCCATTTTTCCTGTCTGAAACTTGCTCTACTTTTGATTTGAATTCCCTCTGTCCCCTTCGTAATTCCCCTCTAAGCTTCTTTTGTATCAGTTTCCTATCCTTCTTGTTCCCTGACTGAAACGCTACCTTTTTCTCGTTTAAAATTGTTTTGAGAGACTTTGAGATCCATGGTTTGTTGTTGGGGAAAAGTTTAATTATTTTTGTCGGAATTATCATGTCTTCACAGAAGCTGATATAAGATGTAACAACATCAGCTGCTTCATGAACATTCTCACATGGGTCAGTCAACACACTCCAATCAGTACAATCAAAACATCCTCTCAGTTCATCCACACTCTCTGACGTCCAAACTTTCACACTTTTTCACAATCGGCTCTGTCTGTATCTTTGGTCTGTAGGCTGGGATTAAATGTCTCATCCAAATGACTAGCGTCCAGACCACCACTTAAGGTCAAGTGGAGGATGAGAAAATATCGGCGGCTGAGCCGTGATTCGAACCAGCGCGCTCAGATTCTCTCGCTTCCTAGGCGGACGCGTTAGGCCATCACTCAACAGAGTGTTGGAACTGGCAACATTGCAACACAATCACTTAAGTAATAAACATAAACTTATCCACTCACACCCAAGCAACCACCCTCCTCACACATATACATAGGTCTACGTCAACACATACTGGTAAAAACAGCATGCCAACCATGCTACCTCATTATGAAGTCGGCAGGTTTAAACCTAATAGAAAACATATATTTCAATAAAGTACCACACACGATGAAGTAAGATACAAAATAAGATACCACTTTGAGGTTTGTAAACTGATGATGTTTTTCATTGTCTAGAGTGCTCACATCACATAAAACACGCGCAGGCACAACGCAATCACTCAAAAAACATTTATGAGGATGATTATGGATTTATCTCTATAGTTTTATGAATAACATTAATGTAGACCGCATAAGAAAAGATGTCCAACAGCACATTAAAATAAATAGATAAATAGAGACTAATAAACAAAGATGAGTAGATAGATAGATAGAACTCACTCCCTTACACGAACATCCATTCAATGCATTATCCGCAACACCCCTCCACACTGGTAACAACAGGTCACCAGCCAGGGAGTCGAAGTTAGTTGGCCATTGTTTCCAAGAAGTAAGACTAAGACAGTTACAATGCAAACAACATAACAATATTTACAATATAAACATGATATGAATAAGCGCTGAATCGTGTGAGGTGAAGGAGGGAGATCGCTCCCAGTAAGGTTCAGAGACAGAGAAAGAGCGGCGGCCGATAGTGCAATGTTTGAATCTGGGAACACAGAAATAGAGTGTATCTGAGAATGATTATAGAGAGCGATATGATCATAATAACGATTATAATAATAACAATGATATAGTGGTCGGGAGGCTTAGTGGCCAGTGATCGAGCGAGCTATGTCGGCGGGGGCATCAGTGCTTCTGGGGGTTTACTGCTCTGGTCCCAGGTCTTAATTGACAGCCTACATAGCCATTGTAGCTGTTCGGGCTGAATAAGTGGTGGTTTTCGTACTGATGCCCCTGATAGGGCTTCCCATGCCGAACAGGTCGTGAGTGAGGCCCAAACTAAACGTGACCCACTGTCCCTTTCGGTATTCTCTATTCTTCTTTTTACCGCCTCTTTTCTGTCCTCAGCTCCCCATCAAGCCTTCTTTTCCACATTCTTTTTTCTCTGCGGCCTTCTTCAGGCCCGCCGTGTTTGCCGTGCGGCGCGACCTGTGATGGAGGGGAATGAGATCCTGGGGATTGAGAGAGCACGCTGTTCTCAACACATCCCTTTGGCTCGGACCTCTCCTAAGACAGGCGGCACACATTGGCCCGTGTGTGTCAATCGGCTACCCCTTCGTGGGGCTGGGTCAAGACTGGCAGTTTGGAGGCTAGCGAGGATAACCCCCGTAGTGCTCGGTTCTCTGTCCCCGGGAGCTGGGCATGATCGGGGGGAACACGTTGGAGCTAAGCTGTTAGTCGTATATCCCTCCCGAAACCTGGAAGGGGTCAAGCTGGTGTTCCCTTGACCCTGGCCCCAAAGTTGGACCCCATGGTGGGTGGGTAAGGGAGGGATGAATATGCAATTATTAAAAAACATGAATTCCAAACAAATACACCCCCCTAAACTTGGCAAAAGAAGGAGACCAGGAACAGACGACTCAGACTCTGATTCGGAGGTCGGTGAGATCTCTGGATTTTGGCTGTCGTGGCTTGTGATGGAGGGCGCTGATGACGACAAGCCCTTGTCGGCTCTCAGCCCCTTCGCTATCCAGAAGGGCTTCCAGTGTCTGGCGGGATCACTGAAATCTATCAAGAGGCTGAGGAGCGCTGCATTTTTGGTGGAGACAGTCTAAAAGGCAGACACAGCTTCTGCTCAAGGCGACCACTTTTGTGGATAGAGCGGTGAGGGTTTCCCCTCACAAAGGACTGAACTGTTCGAAGGGGGTCATCAGATGCCCGGAGTTGAGAGGAGTGTCTGAAGCAGAGATCAAGAGCGAGCTGTCCTCTCAGGGAGTGACCGACGTTTACAGGGTGACAGTAAAGAAGGGGTCGGACAGTCCCGACCAACACAATTTTCCTCACCTTCTGCTGCCCAAGGACATTCGAGTCGGATACCTGATGGTGAATGTAAGCCTGTATGTGCCGTCCCCTCTAAGATGTTTCAAATGTCAGAAATTCGGACACGTGCGGGACCGATGCAAGGAGGAAGAGGCGTGTGGCACCTGTTCAAAGGCGGCGCACCAGGGCGAATGCGTCAGTCCAGCCTGTTGTGCGAACTGCGGAGGCGGCCACCCGCCCTCATCAAAAGACTGCCCCGCCTGGAGAAAAGAAAAGGAAATCCAGAAGGTTAAGACAGAGAAGAAAATATCATTCTTTGAGGCAAGAAAACAAGTGGAGGCCGCGTTGCCTAAGGCGTCTTACGCCTCTGTCGTCAGACCCAGGATGGTGGACGTCGCGGTCCAGACGACGTCCACAGGGACGCAGACGGACGACGTAACTACCTTAATAGAACCGTTGGCCTTGGGTGGAGGCGCCGTGTCCACCCCTTCCCATCCTGTACGGCGATCCTCAGGGGCTGCTGGGCGGGAGCGGAAAGCCTCGGGCGGAGGCACGTTGTCCGCCTCCCGTCCCCCCCATCCCCCCCGCCCCCCCGGCCCCCTCGTCCCGCCTCTTGTCTGCCTGGTCCTCGGGCTGGCAGGAGTGGCCAGAAATTCCCCAGGGTTGCGGCCTCGGCGGGATCGGGAAGAGCCGAGGTGGTGGATATTCCGGCTTGGTTGGAATCGGAAAAATTAAATTCCAAAAATAGGTACTCGATCTTGGCCGACCTTGAGCCACCGCAAGCAGAGGAGCAGGGGGTAGCGATGGAATAGGCTGCTGCTTTAATTTTTTTTAACCTTTTCAATGGCAGTGATCCACTGGAACATCCGGGGGTTCTACGCCAATTTCCAGGAACTTCAGCTGCTTTGTCGTGCTTTGAAACCTTCAGTGCTGGCGCTGCAGGAGACTCTGCAAAGAGATGGCAAGGTTTTATCTCTCTCTGGTTTTAACTCCATTTTTAAACCCGCTCAACTGAAGCAAGAGGGATTGAAGGGAGGTGTCGCTCTTTTTATACGCAAGTCCCTTTTATACAGTACAGTTCCTTTAAGCACCCCTTTACAGGCGGTGGCAGTCAGAGTCACACTTGAGAAAACCATCACTGTCTGCTCTCTGTACCTTCCTCCTTCCGTCCGTGTTCTGAGGCAGGACCTCATGAACCTGGTCGACCAGCTCCCACGACCGTTTCTACTGTTGGGCGACTTCAATATGTAATGGACACTCCCCGCTCTGGGGAAGTGAGATGACATCAGCCTGAGGTCTTCTCTTGGAAAACCTTCTTTCCGATATGGACTTGTGCTGTCTTAACAACAAGTCTCCCACTTACCTTCAGCTGTCCTCTGGAAAGCTCTCGTGTTTAGATCTGTCGGTCTGCGATCCATCGTTGGTCCTGGACTACGAGTGGAAAGTGCACGACGATCTGCACGGGAGTGACCACTTTCCTATCGTCCTCCGCCCCACAGATGGAGAAGGTGACTCTCTGCCTGACCGCCTGAACTATGACAAAGCCGACTGGGGAATTTTTACCACGAAGATAAGAGCGAAGCTACAGGAAGAAACAGTATTAAAAAGCAAGGACCCTGCTGACACTCTGACTCAGATCGTTTTAGATTGTGCCAAAGCAGCAGTCCCATCGTCTACCTCCAAGCCTCAGATGCCAAGAACGCCCTGGTTCAACGCGGAATGTCGGGAGGCCCGTAAGTCTCGGAAGAGAGCGCAGCGACGCGTCTTTCGGAGACCGGAGACCGATAGCGTTCGAACCCATCAACAGCTGAGGGCGAAAGCCAGGTATGTTTTTAAAAAGAGCCAGAGAAAGTCATGGAGAGATTTTTGCTCTTCCTTAACCTCCAACACACCCAAGAAGAAAGTGTGGAGGGTTTTAAAAAAAAATTAAGGGCAAAAACGTCTGCACAACTTTCCATCACCTCAGACTTTCAGACGCTATGGTCAAAGAGAAGAAAGCAGTTGCCAATTTGCTTGCCTCCACAATCGAACAGAACTCGAGATCTGCCAACAAATCTGCTCGGTTTCTCAAAACCAAAAGCCTGACAGAAAAAACACCCTGTAACTTCTCTTCCGACAACACAGAGAGTTACAACCTTCCTTTCACTATGAATGAACTTAAATCTGCCCTTCAGACCTGCACGGATTCCTGTCCAGGAATGGATGAGGTCCATTATAAACTCTTAAAACATCTTCCCGAAACCTGTCTGGACACCCTGCTCAAAGTTTACAACCACATCTGGATCACGGGCTTTTTTCCACCCTCCTGGCGGAAAGCCCTCATAATCCCGGTGCCGAAACCGGGAAAAGACCCCTCGAACCCCTCCAACTACCGCCCAATAGCACTGACCAGCTGCATCTGCAAACTGATGGAGAAGATGGTCAACGGTAGATTGATGTGGAAACTAGAGACCGACGGCCTTCTGGCGAAAGAACAGTGCGGTTTCCGCAAGCATCGTTCTACCGTTGACCATCTGGTTCGTCTGGAAACCACTGTAAGAAATGCCTTTGTAAACAAACAGCATGTGGTGGCCATATTTTTTGACTTGGAGAAAGCTTACGATACCACCTGTAAATTTGGAATCCTCTCGGACCTGCACAAGCTCGGCTTCCGAGGACACCTGCCCCAGTTCATCCGCATTTTTTTGCAAGACAGACAATTCCAGGTGAGGGTCGGCACCACTCTGTCCGACATTCACGAGCAGGAGCTGGGTGTCCCACAAGGGAGCATTCTGTCGCCGGCTCTCTTCAGCATCAAAATTAATGACATCGTTCAATCCGTTCAGAAGGGATCGGACAGCTCGCTGTTCGTGGACGATTTCGCCTTGTATGCAACTGTCAGCATGTATGCCAGCATCCAGTGACGGCTTCAGCTCTGCGTCGACAAAATCCAGTGTTGGGCAGAGGAGAATGGTTTCACCTTTTCGTCCTCCAAAACTGAATGTATTCATTTTCATAACTTTCGCCAGTTCTATCCGGACCCTGAAATCCGTCTGGGAAAATCCACCATCCCGGCGGTCAAGGAAGCCAAATTTTTAGGGGTCGTCTTTGATCAGAAGCTGAACTTCCTCAGTCATATCAAACAGCTGAAAATATCTTGCCAAAAAGCCCTGAACATCATTCGAGTTGTGGCACACACGGACTGGGGTGCTGATAAGAGAACTCTCTTGCACCTCTACAGAGCCCTGGTCCGGTCCAAACTGGATTACGGAAGTGTAGTATACGGCTCGGCCAGACCGTCTTACCTGAAACTGTTGGACCCTATACACCACCAAGGGCTCCATCTCAGCTTAGGAGCATTCCGCACCACCCCTGTGCACAGCCTGTATGCAGAGGCGGGGGAACCGCCTCTCTCCAACCGCAGACTGAAGCTGACCCTAAATTATTATTTGAAATTGTTTTCTGAACCTACAAACCCTGCTTACGACGCTGTATTCAACAACCCTTTCGTCAAGAAATTTAAAGACAACCCAAACTGCATCCCTCCTCTTGGACTCCGCATTCAGCCGCACATAGAAAATGCCGATCTGGATGTCGGTGGCATCTCAGATTTCTCCAAGTTCCCCGACAGCCCTCCGTGGACCTTTAGAACACCTGAGGTCCGATTCGATCTGGCCTCGTACCGTAAAGACTCCACCAGTTCTCTGGCCTACAGAACTTACTTTTCGGAACTCTGCCACAAATTCCCCACTTTTCAAAGAATCTTCACTGACGGTTCCAAGTCAGAGGACGGAGTCGCTGCATCTGCGTTCTGTCCTGCCTTTCCTGACCGGCCCTCAACGGAACACATTCTGTCTGACAGCTCCGTGTACACTGCGGGACTGACCGCACTGGTTCTGGCGGTAAAAATGGTTCTCTCTTCGAAACAAAAGAGATTCATGATCTTTTCCGATTCCCTGTCAGCCCTGGAGGCGATCGCCTGCAGGAATATCACTCATCCCAAACTGCTGGAATTTTATGAAGCTTTTACTCTTGCAACGAAGAAAGGATACGAGGTTGTGTTTGCCTGGGTTCCCGGACATGTTGGCATTCGTGGTAACGAAAGGGCGGACCTGCTGGCCAGGAACGCTGTAAAGAAAGAATTATCCAGATCCTTTGTACCATACACAGACATGAAGCGGAAGGTGAACACTTATGTTAAGGATCTTTGGCAAGAGGAGTGGAACACCCAGACGGACAACAAGCTCTTCCAGAACCGTCCAGACCTAAAAGAGACCCTCCCTTCCGGGGTGAAGAACAGAAAGGAGGAGTCTGTGCTGTGCAGACTGCGTGCGGGGCACACTTTTTATTTTTTATTTTATTTTTTTACTCATTCTTACTTGTTGAAGGGGGAAGAGGCCCCTCGATGTATTCCCTGTGATGAGCCTCTCACTGTGAAACACGTGCTCCTTGACTGTTGGGTATGCATGACGTTAGGCACAGACATTACACGGCGGTTTCTTTGAAGACTTTGTTTCGTGATGTCCCTCCGTGGGCGCTGATGGACTTCTTAAAAGAAGTGAACATTTTTAACCAGATTTGAAGGTTTTAAACTATGGAAGTTTTTTTAACTTTGGAGTGGAAAGTTTGAAGTGGTGACTCATTTTAATTGTTTGTTTTTTTATCCTTGTAGTAGTTTTTAACGCGGCGATAGCCTTGAGATGGCCTTAGTGGTCGGGGAGGCTACAAGCACCATAATTTCATTTCATTTCAGATAGTCAGTTTATAGCTCGTAGTCTATTCGGTCCGAGATGGAGTGTAGAGGAGAATGCAGTCATAAACGTAGGATCAGGCAGAGTCATTCATGCATCTGTGTCAGAGAGTGTTGATCTTGTTCTTTTAGTCTGTATAACAAAGGGAGACAATGACGATATCGCAGAAGGAGGAGTGGTGTGCTGAGGACGAGTTGAGCGGTAGTTTTATATTCGCTGTTGGGAGTGAATGGGAACAAACCAGTCAATAGACAGTTATAGCTGTCGAGGCGAGAGAGAATGAGAGAAGCGACGTGTTCAGGTGGACAACAGATATTTCCGAACGGAATTAATGTGCCGTAATTGACAGCAGCAGGATTTACTGACAGGTCTGACTTTTTGGTCGTTTTTTTTTTTTTGTGTGCGTTTTGTTTTGTTTTTGCACGAAGAGTGTGTTATCAAGAGCAACAGTGCCAATATTGGCTGAGCTGGAAAGGGAATAGAAATAAGCGTTGTCAAGTTTGGTTGAGTCAAAAATGATCAGTAGAGGAGAGTTCTTGTTTTGTTCCTGTGAGCATTGCTTCAGTTTTGTCGGCATTTGATGGTAGCGTATTCTGAATCATCCGCTTCTGAATCTCCAGGAAGAAGCTGGATGTTTCTTACCAGAGGATGAATTTCCAGGGGTGTCGCTTTCCAAACACGAAATCTATGGGCGTGGATGCGTACTGAAGTGTTTTTTGGTAGCGCTCGAGGATACTCGGAAAGTGGACAGGCGAGGCTATTGCATCTTCAGTGTATGCCAAGAATTGCTTCTGGGCGCCACCCGGTGCCGGTGCTGAGGATGTTCGAACGTGTCTGCACTTGTGCCTCCTAGACTGCCCAGACGTAAGTGCGGATTGAGTCACTGAGGCACTCAGTGTGCAGCCCGCCGACCGGCCGAGCACCACGTGGTCCAGGCCCCAGATATGTCAGGGTTGTACTGGATTGCCTCCCTTGGATGAAAGAAGGAGCTAGCTGCCTGATGCTATATTCCATACATCACTGATGGCGTCATATACTGACTGTATGAGCCGAAGCCGTCGTACCCGTGATCAGCCTTGTGCCGCCAGTCCATGGCAGGTGGCACACCAAACAGCACATAGGCCCCTGCATCGTAGGCATTGTTGTGTCAAAAATGAGACTTGTCTATTGGGAGTACGACTTGTGTGACTCCACAAGAAGGCGCCTGGTTGTGTGCCAGACGTGGAACGGTGCAGACTGGCCAGTTCTTTGCTCTGGAGGTGGTCCCCAACGGAGACACCACAACCAGCAGAGGCGCTCCAGAGGAGGAAATGAAGCTGACACTGACCACCACCAGTTCAATCATGACTAATATTGTGGTGTTTGATAGTTTCAGCAAGGGGAGAAGCATACAGTGGGAAAAGAGCTGGGCCTAAACATATCCTTGTGTAAACTCTGTGTTCAGACTTGCGACAGATTAGAATCAGTCAGTGAAAATTAATACGACTCGAACCAGCTGAGAGCGGTGCCAATGTTAGTAAAAGTGCCATGAAGACGGGAAAAGAGGGTTGAATGGTCTATTGTGTTAAAGGCTGCTGGTAAGTCAAACAGAGTGAGAAGGGAGTCGGATGCCAACAGCAGGGTGTTGCGGAAAGTGTTCGGTGCTGCGGTCAGCACGATAAACAGACTGCGAAGGGGACGAGATTGTTGAAGCAAGGTGGTTATTGAGCTGCTTCAGTTCCAAATATCTTTCATGATGGGTCTAAAAAATCCCGTAGGATGTTTCCATTGAGCAAGA
The DNA here is from genome assembly GCF_041734735.1 of Babylonia areolata. Taxonomy (NCBI): domain Eukaryota; kingdom Metazoa; phylum Mollusca; class Gastropoda; order Neogastropoda; family Buccinidae; genus Babylonia; species Babylonia areolata. The sequence goes on along the minus strand of NC_134885.1, from coordinate 14,845,895 downwards.
ATGAGCACTGTTTGGGTACTGTTGAAAATCAACAAAAAGGTCTGGAACTTGTGTACAAGTTTTATTTTCTAGGCAACAGCTCAACATTTTTTTTTAAAAGGTGGATCGATGCTTTTGACGCTTTTTCCACTATTTATTTATTTATTTATTTACTTATTCATCTTTTTTATTTTTGTTATTTTTTTAATTATTTTTTTTCTCAAGGCCTGACTAAGCGCGTTGGGTTACGCTGCTCGTCAGGCATCTGCTTGGCAGATGTGGTGTAGCGTATATGGATTTGACCGAACGCAGTGACGCCTCCTTGAGCTACTGATACTGATACTGACACCACCTCTAGTCAAACTATAAAGCCAAGGTGTTCATCTGAACTTATAGCAGAACCTATCACCAAGTATGTAAAAGTTGGGGGGAAATGCTCACATACACACGTGGGACTGATACAGGTATACATAAACTTGCTCATTTTTTGTTATGAATGTACAGAAAAACTACGTACCGAAATTCCGTGGCACAATGTTTTCTAAAAGAAAAGTAAATTTCAGAAAACGAAATGGTTTAAGATGAGGATTATCCACAGAATATTGGCAACAAATAGTTCTGTCAAATTGAAATATGGTAATTTCCAGTTGTAACTATATAATACCAGTACTATTCAGCAGACCGTATGCTAGCTCTGTAACAGGTCAGTGCATTGTTTGGTAATGTATTATCATGTTATGTGATGCCGTTTATCAGGTTGTTTGCGTTATAAGGGGTTAAGAAAAAGGACACTCTGATCATATCACCAATGAACCAGCGCACCAACCATCAAGCCACACACTGGACTGCATGAAGGTCTGCTCACATCAGTTAGGAAAAGAAAGCACCTTGCTAAACCAATCCTCCATGAACTGTTGATGAAGGGAGACGTAGGGAAAGACAGAAAACCGGTGGACTAACAACTTTGTATCATGAACAGGAAAACAATTTGCAGACACTCAACCAACACACCTGGAGGAATCTGGTGAACAGTTCGGCATCCCAATGACTCTTCACGGAGCTGAGGGATTAGAAGAAGACGAAGATGGAGCAAACCAACGGGCAGCTTCAGCATTGAAGTATGATGGCAGAATTCATATTGTCAACACGCGAACCTCCTTCTTCATCGACGGCCCCATTGTTGAGGGTGCTGATAGATTGAAATACTCAGAACCCAGTGTCGGTGGCGCGGTGGCCTTGTGACAATGCGCCTGACAAGGAAACGAGTATTCACGGGCTCGAGCCCCATGTACGGACCGGAAGTTTTAGTCCCCCCTCCACTATACTTTGATGGCAGTCTGGGTGCCCCAAACAGCACAAAATACAGCTTCGCGGAGTACAACACATCACACAGCAAAGCACAGTACAACACTGCTCAACACAGCACAACACACATCACAGCATAGCGCAGCGCAGCAAATACAGCACAGCACACGGTACAAAACAGCACAACACACAACACTGCACAGCACAACACAACACAGCAGAGCACAGCACTGTACGCAGTTCAGCACTGCACAGTTCTAAACAACACACAAGTCATCGGAGCACAGCACAACACACAACATTACACAGCATAATACAGCAATGCACAGAACAATTCACAGCTCCAAGCAATGCAGTGTATGAAAATACAGCGCCGCACACCACATAAAAACGCAATGCAGCACAGAACAACACAACACAACATATCTCTCTGCTTTCTCTGTATAAATTTGAGCCTTTTAAAAAGAGACATACTTTTGGATATGGTAAGAAATATATAACAGTTAACAAAATAACAACAAATTAGAACACGCTTTAACTTTAATAATTCCAAAAATGACTGAAGAATGGATTGAAATCGAGCTCTTAAGTTTTCAATCAATTATGGAACAGCCGCTTGCATGTCACTCGTGTATGTGCGTATGATACTGATATTATGCGTATGGAGCATACGAACAATTGTTTGTATGATAATGAATCTGAAAACTGATCAGTTACACTGTTTTGCATGAGTGTGTGTATGCTTTAATTGTGTTAATTCTGTTGTTCAATGCACAGTTTAGCAAAGTGTACTGTTTGTGTTTGCCGGACATGTTTTACGTTTCCTCGTTTCCATGACACAGGCATATGGCCGAGTGCATTAAATAGGCTGAGTTCCCTCTCTCTTCCTTACTTCTCTCTCTCTCTCTCTCTCTCTCTCTCTGTGTGTGTGTGTGTGTGTGTGTGTGTGTGTGTGTGTGTGTGTGTGTGTGTGACTTTTCTTCCTTCCACCACTCCTTTCTTTCTCTCTTTCTCTGTTGTTTTGTTCAGCATGAAGAGGAGGAGCGACAGGCAAGTGTTGGCTGTGGTGTGGTGCCTGACGTGCGGGTGGTGTGTGGGCGGGGTGCCGGCTGACAAGTGCCCCTGGGAGGAAACAGGGCTGCTGGCCTGGTCTGACGCCGACACCTGGGGCACGGACGGAGTGCCCGGGGAGAACACCAAGGTGGGCACGTTGTTCTTTGGTAAGCCGTCATGGTGGTGGTGGTAGTGTAGTGGAGCGAAGCAGAGTGCAATGTAGTGCGTGTAGTGTAGTGTAGTGTAGTGTAGTGTAGTGTTGTGTTGTGTAGTGTAGTGTTGTGGAGCGGAGCGGAGCGGAGGTGCAATGCAGTGCGTGTAGTGTAGCGTTGTGTTGTGTAGTGTAGTGTAGCGTTGTGTTGTGTAGTGTAGTGTAGCGTTGTGTTGTGTAGTGTAGTGTAGTGTAGTGTTGTGGAGCGGAGCGGAGCGGAGGTGCAATGCAGTGCGTGTAGTGTAGCGTTGTGTTGTGTAGTGTAGTGTAGCGTTGTGTTGTGTAGTGTAGTGTAGCGTTGTGTTGTGTAGTGTAGTGTAGTGTAGTGTTGTGGAGCGGAGCGGAGCGGAGGTGCAATGCAGTGCGTGTAGTGTAGCGTTGTGTTGTGTAGTGTAGTGTAGCGTTGTGTTGTGTTGTGTAGTGTAGCGTTGTGTTGTGTAGTGTAGTGTAGCGTTGTGTTGTGTTGTGTAGTGTAGTGTAGCGTTGTGTTGTGTTGTGTAGTGTAGTGTAGTGTAGCGTTGTGTTGTGTTGTGTAGTGTAGTGTAGCGTTGTGTAGCGTTGTGTTGTGTAGTGTAGTGTAGCGTTGTGTTGTGTTGTGTAGTGTAGTGTAGTGTAGCGTTGTGTTGTGTTGTGTAGTGTAGTGTAGCGTTGTGTAGCGTTGTGTTGTGTAGTGTAGTGTAGCGTTGTGTTGTGTTGTGTAGTGTAGCGTTGTGTTGTGTTGTGTAGTGTAGTGTAGCGTTGTGTTGTGTTGTGTAGTGTAGTGTAGTGTTGTGTAGTGTTGTGCAGCGGAGCGGAGCGGAGGTGCAATGCAGTGCGTGTAGTGCAGTGTAGTGTAGTGTAGTGTAGTGTAGTGTAGTGTTGTGGAGCGGAGCGGAGGTGCAATGCATGCGTGTAGTGTAGTGTAGTGTAGTGTAGTGTAGTGTAGCGTTGTGTTGTGTAGTGTAGTGTTGTGGAGCGGAGTGCAATGCAGTGTAGTGTAGTGTAGTGTAGTGTCGTGGAGCGGAGTGGCGAGCAATGCAGTGTGTGTAGTGTAGTGTAGTGGAGCAGAGCGGAGCTGAGCAGAGTGCAATGCAATGTAGTGTAGTGTAGTGGAGCAGAACGGAGTGCAATGCAGTGCGTGTAGTGTAATGTAGTGTTGTGTAGTGTAGTTTCGTGGAGTGGAGTGGTGAGCAATGCACTGCGTGTATTGTAGTGAAGTGTAGTGTAGTGGAGTGGAGTGGAGTGGAGTGGAGTGCAGTGCAGTGCGTGTAGTGTAGTGTAGTGTAGTGTAGTGTAGTGTAGTGTAGTGTAGTGGAGCGGAGCGGAGCGGAGTGCAATGCAGTGCGTGTAGTGTAATGTTGTGTAGTGTAGTGTTGTGTAGTGTATTGTCGTAGAGAGGAGCTGAGTGCAATGCAGTACGTGTAGTGGAGTGGAGTGGAGTGGAGTGGAGTGGCGAGCAATGCAGTGCGTGTAGTGTAGTGTAGTGTAGTGTAGTCGGTGTAGTGTAGTGTAGTGTAGTGTAGTATCGTATCGTGAGCACTCCGCTCCAGTATACTATACTACTCTACACTACACTAAACAGCACTGCACTGCACCATGCTCCACTCCGATGCACTGTATTACAGTACAGTACAGTACAGTACAGCACAGCACAGCACAGTACACTACACTACACTACACTACGCTACGCTACGCTATGATACGCTACACTACTTTCTTGAAGTCCTCCCTTTTTTCTTGCTTACTTTCGCCCGTACCTGTGCGTTCTCCAGGTGACCATCCCCCGTGACAAAAGAGTTATACTGGACGTTCAGCCAGCCTCTCTGGCCACGCTGACCATCCCGGCAGGGACAGCTCTGATCTGGGGGGACGTGGACGGACTGGAACTGAACACCCACAACATCTTGGTGGAAGGCGAATTCCATATCGGCTCTGAGACCTGCAGGTTCGAGAAAAAGGCTCGGATACGTCTACACGGTTAGTTGATTGAACAAACCAATTTAATATATACATATTTTTAGGCACATACGTGTTTCCCATATTTCCTCATTTTGAATAAAAGCCCATTGTAGGGTAAATGTTGTCCATCGCAGTTCCCCTAGCCTTCATCCTTAAATGTTGGCAATATTCACACCCTTCAAATTTCAATGTATTTCAGAGAAAAAGAGGGGTGGGGAGTATAAAATGGCCCAGAGTATATAAACTGGCAATGGCCAAACTTCACCCCGGGTATAATGTTGCCTAGGCTAGTTTATATGGGGGCATATTCTGGCTATGGCCAGATTATACGGGGGCATGTTCTAGATGAGGCCACTTCTCTGGCCTGTTACACCAGCAAAGATGCTCGCGTATGCTGCAAAGCAAATTGGCTCAAATCGGGCTAAATTTGATTAGAATTTGTTTGTTACAAGGTGTTCAGCGATAGATTTCTAAATGATTCCTGAACCGATTTAACTCGGATTGGTCACAAAAGAAACAGCTCAACACCTACTTTCTAATGAGTATAAAATGAAGTGTTGATTATTTAAGATGGATTTATAATTATAATTTGTCACCTGAACAGTGTCAGTTTTAGCGAGATCATCGCTGAAAATGACAAACTGCATTAAATCAGTTTAACGTAGGCAAACACAAATGGAATAGATTTAAAGATGGAATTGCGACAATTCTTCCAGTATATAATACTTGTAGTTTACTGATCTGACAGAAGAGATGTTTAATTAAATACGGTGTTTCAGAAACACAGTTTTCACCTCAGCCACTGCCGTCAAGCAAACTGGTCATGTAGTGATTGTCGTTAAGTGTCAACAATGAATATCGACTTTGTGATATTCTAAATGCCTGATCTACTCTCATCCCAACGCTATGATAGTGTGGTTTTAGTTTCCAACAGTAGTCACATAAAGAATTGTAAACTGTAGCATTATGTGTGACGAGAAGACAAAATGATGTAAGCTTTGCATCAGTTGAAATCTTTAGACTGACAAACGATTAAACTAATTTCAACTATGCTTCTAACTGATTAAAGTGTGTGTGTGTGTAAGCACAACAAATATAATATTGCAGCAAATGATACAGAGACTTGATTTAATAGATGTTTAGGAGCAGTGTTTAAAAGGGGCTTTGCATTTACAATTCGAATAGTGTCATGCATTCTGCGCGGGTCGTTGAAGACCGGCATGTTAGTTGCGAAAAGGCGTCTGCTATAGCTTTTGTGTGAAGCAGTATCTGAAGCCAGCTGAGTGCTTTGTTACATCTCTCCCCATCTTTTGAAATCCATCATCTGCAATGGTTAATTAAAAGTAATTCTTGTGAGCAGACTTAGCTGAGCATGAAACAAAAATTATTGACTAGGTAAAGGGAGATAATTTAGCTGATAACAGATAGCAAAGTGAAATTTGGAGTGATTGCAACATTCTTAGGAACAACACTCTACTTCCATATTCAAAGTGGCTTTAGCCAGGTTAAATTAAGAGTTTGAACTCAGTCAAATGCAATCTAACTTAACTTTGAACCGTTTGAGATAGAGAAGGAGTCCCAATAAAATATGAAGTTTGAAAGCATTCATTTTTGTGCCCATCAATCTATATATTAACACTGTCAGACCTACATGTAGAGCAGCATACATGTACAAAAGCACAGATTATAATAACATGAATTATTTTAGAATGTTCATTGACATGCTTTGCATTGCAAAGACCATGTGACAAGCTAACTCACTGGTTAAGCAAGAAGAAAATTTTTTTTAAACCCATTAAACATGAATTGCAGAAATATCTGAAAATGGAAACAGAATTAGAGCATGAACAGGAATGGTATGAACAATAACATGATAGCACTGTTTCAGCTTAGAAAGAAAAAACAAAAACAAACAAACAGCATGAGTATTGGCACCATGACTGTTCATTTTTGCAGTGTCACTGTTCTGGCTGTAAAATGTTTCATCACCAGCCCTACATTACAGAGTAGAAATAATTCTGGAGGTCAGTCGTACAGACCGTCTTCGTGCAGGATCTGGTGGTAGTGGAGGTGCCTCTAGTGCAGCTTGCAGGGATGATGTCCTCCGTGTAGTCAGTGTCAGTGTCTGTGTCAGAATGTGACACCTTGTCCGGGCAATGCAGTGGGGCCGGGTCTGTAGACGTGACAGGTGTTTGTTGGCTGTGCCTCTGTGGTGTGGGGCTGACTACAGGTGGGAACACCTGTCGGACCACAGCATCAGGTGTAGTGCTGTGGCACCTCCAACTGCGTTGGCGTCGTCTGCGTCGTTGGTTTGGAGCTGGAGTAGCTGGCGTCAGCCCAGGTTGCCCAGTGTGTGTGGTGGCAACACACTGTTTGTAGACTGGGACTGCAGGCTGGTGGTCAGCATTCTTTCGCCTGGCCTTCTTCACGTAGCGTTGCTTGTGGCGACACTGGTCCTCCGTGTGGCCAGACATATCACACCAGACACAGTCCTGGAGGATGTGGGTGGTGTGCTGACATGGAGGACTTGTTGCAGGCTGTTGACCTAAGCTGTGAGCGTGGCCAGCTGAGACTGTAGGCGGGCAACGGTGGTATTGTCTACGCCTGGGTAGGTGTCATATGTGTCGCTGTCCTCCCGCACCCATCGCTGGGCCTCCTTCTTCGCCGCCTCGAAGGTGGTGTCAGGGCGGTCTCGTATGAAGCGTCTGACATTGCGCCTGAGTGCGGCTGGTTGAAGACCTGTGGCGAAAGTATCGCAAAGAATGATTGCTGGCACCTGCATCACCCCATCTTCAGCCTTGTTGACCTCGGTCCACAAGTACTGAAGATGGGACGCGTACTCTGCCACCATCTCCATGGGCTGCTGCTGTCTATTGAAGAAGGCAGCAGCAAGGGATGTGGCGTCTCACTGCTCTCCCCAGTTGTCTTCAATGATGTGAAGGATCTTGGCTGGGGTGTCCACGTCTATCGCCGGCAGCCTGACGATCTGTTGGCGAGCTCATCCTGCCAGAGAGAGAATGTCGCGTCATGCAGGGGCTGCAGATGGAGGATCAGTCTGGCCTCCTGGACGAAGTCTTCGACCTCACTGCCGGTTTCCTCACCGGATAGCGTCGGGAGTTTGGGCAGAAAGTCGGTTGATCGGATGACGTTTCTTCTTCGTGGACTGGGTGTACCTGCTGCACTGTCTTCTCTCTTCTCCTATGTTAAACTATCCCTGTGTGACTGTTAATGCAACCTCTTGTCCCTGTATGATCCTAGCTCACAGCGCCAAGTTTAACCAAGTACACTTAGTGGTAAGGGGTTGTTTAATTTGGAATAAATGGATTAAAGGATGAAAACATTAAATGGGATAATTTTGGATCTATGTTGTTGTGGATAACCATCCTGTCGGCGACGCCACTTTTGTAGCGGTGTTGCTGTGAGTTGAACTACGGTTAGTAGACAGCTGAGCACTTGGCTACATCTATATATATATATATATATATATATGTGTGTGTGTGTGTGTGTGTGTGTGTGTGTGTGTGTGTGTGTGTGTGTGTGTAGGCATTATAGCCTCTGTGTGTGTGTGTGTGTGTGTGTGTGTGTGTGTGTGTGTGTGTGTGTGTGTGTGTGTTAAATAGTTAGAAAATGATAACAAAATATGGTCTCATGAAATCTAGACACGATTATTGGGGTATTGAATAAAGAATGGCACAATGTTCCAAAGCTCTGGCTTCCAAAATGCTTTCTTTGCAGCAAGAAAGAAAAGACTTTTTTTTCATGACGTAAAATGTGATGGCGGTAGAAAATGTATGTTGGTGAAGTCTGTACTGTTCATGAAAAAAAGGAATGTTTTCCACAAACTCACTCTGAGAATCCCATCAGAGTGTAAATGATGAATGAATGGGAGCCTCTATAAACTGCATGTGAACTTACATCAAATCAAGGGGAGCATGGTCTGTCACGCTTTGTAACATTTGTGTGTGTCTTGCCTCGTGTATAGTGGAAGTGTTGGAAAAGAAACATAATACAAACCCTTCCTCTGTTTGAACAGCCAGTGGTTCATTTGCACATTTACCACAAATCGCCCTCTCCATTGCCACTGCCTGTGTCACTTGCCACACACATCTAATCAGTTTCGCTTTCCAATGGACTTTGTCCTCAGACTAAAATAAGTCTCTCTCTTCTCCATCCCCTTCTAAGTCAGAACCTTCTCTCTTATCTTAATAATAATAATGGTATTTATATAGCGCTGGATCTTGTGCAGAGACAAATCAAAGCGCTTTCGCACCAGTTATTCACACGCATGCATAACTCTAATACTGTAGAAACTAAAGACAAGGAAGGGCAGGCAAGGGAGGCTATTTTGGGAAGAGGTGGGTTTTAAGGCCAGACTTGAAAGAGCTGAGTGTGGAGACTTGACGAAGCGAAAAAGGAAGTTCATTCCAATCGCAAGGTCCAGAAACAGAGAAAGAACGGCGGCCAACAGTCGAGTGTTTGAATCTGGGTATGCGTAAACAGAGTGGATCCGAGGCCGATCGTAGTGAGCGAGATGGAGTGTAGAGGTGAAGGCAGCCGCAGAGATAGGAAGGGGCAGTTTTGTGAATGCATCTATAACATAGAGTGCTGATCTTGTACTTTATTCGGTGTGAGACAGGGAGCCAGTGGAGATGTTGCAAAAGAGGAGTGATGTGCTCAGATCTTTTCTTTCTGAGGACGACTCGGGCAGCAGAGTTTTGTATGCGCTGAAGGGACTGAATGGATGAAGCAGGCATACCAGACAATAGAGAGTTACAGTAGTCAAGGCGAGAGAGAATGAGAGAAACGACAAGTCTAGATGTTGCGTCAGTGGACAGATATTTCCGGACGGCACTGATGCGCCGCAGTTGACAGTAGCAGGACTGTCATGTCTGACTGATAAAGTTTTGCATGGACAGTGTATTGTCAAGGACAACACCGAGGTATCCTGTAAGCTGAGAACACGACTTTCTTGTCCCTTCCAAGAACAACGTGTTTCAGCATGAGAGGCCATTGCCACATGTGCAGTCAGTTCAGGCTGGTGCAAAAAATAGCTCGAAACGTCAGTGACAAAGACTGGCCAGTACCAATGGTCTGAGGTTACGCAATGCTATTTAGGCAAGACGGGAGACCCAACCAATATTGTCCATTCCCAGCTGTGTGAGGTGTGACGTTTTTGAATTAAAACGTGTTTTGCAGTTCTCAGTCGTCAATACCCTTGGCTGTGCTCACATAGAAGGGTGTGTTAACATCTCTAATTGTTCTGTGCTTTGAACCTTCTAGTTGTTAGGGAAAAGCACAATATCGATAAAAAAAATTTTTTCATTCTTAGTAGTTGTTTTTTTTTTCATCAACAGCAGTCTGACAGAGACAGACAAACAGAAAGACAGCGACAGACAAACAGATAGACAAACGACAAAACACAGAGATTACAATGAGCATCCTACTGGACAGTGCCGGAACGTGATTGGCACTGAGCACAAACAAGGCAACACCACAGCATTGCACGTGCGTGGTTACAAGGTTACAACTTACCCCCAACACCGTCCCATTTCGCACCTTTTTGTGTCAAGGTTGTGGTTTTTGGCCTTGGTGTCTGCGAAACTGAAATGTGTTGCAAAATCGTTATGCATCTCTGTCTCTGTCTTTCTGTCTCTCTCTATCTGTCTATCTCTGTCTCTTTGTGTGTCTCTCTGTCTCTTTCTCTATTTCTCTCTCTCTCCCTCTCTCTCTTTGTGTGTGTGTGTGTGTGTGTGTGTGTGTGTGTGTGTGTGTGTGTGTGTGTGTGTGTATTTGCTCGGTTGTTTGAGTATTCACGCTTGTGTAGGTGCGCACAAGTTTGCTGAACGTTACCCATTTTTATTCTTATTTTATTTTCATCATTTGCCATCTTCATAACTTTTCATTTTGGATTTACGCACCGGTCAGGCATCTGCCTCTTTAGAAATATTTTTAGCAGTTGTGGTGT
>NC_134885.1:14782944-14830444 GCF_041734735.1 Babylonia areolata | reverse complement strand
CAGATACATAACGTACTTGGACAGTACTTTGAGACATGTTTTTTATTGTTACTGTTCTATCTTTATTGTATTAAGAAACTTCTGTAATTAATGTGTTGTAAGACAGCCACTTTGTTTTAGAATCATGTACATTGCATTATATTCTTGCATTGTGTTCTTCTATCTTAGAGCGTCAGGAAAGGTATCTTTCAAAAGCTGTTGGGATGGGTCTGCATTTATAAAATTTTCATTTATAGATGTACAATTTTTCAAGCAGTATCAAAAAGTCGAATACTGTGTCAATGTACACATTTTGAACAATTCCAAACAGTCGCATGCTTTCAATTATGTTTATGTTGGTACACGTTACAAATTTCACCCTCAGTAATTCTTCAAACCTTTGCCAGAAGAGTTTTGAATGTTCGCATCTCCAAAATATGTGTTCAATATTGTCCTTTTCATTGTTGCAATAATCACAATAATTATTATTCACAGCGCCCTTTTCTTACAGAATAATATTTGCTCAAAGTAATATTTGCTCAAAGTATTCTATGTAATATACCCACTTGAAGCCATTTCAACTCAATATCATAAATTTTACTAATTTTATAAAATGCACTTTTTCACGAAATTTCTGTTTCCAATTTTTCAGACCATTCTAGGCAAGAATTTGGAAGTCTGTTGTCTGATGTAAGAATGTCACAGATTAATCTAGTTCCTTCAGGAACCGAATATATTATTTTCAACATACTGGGGGTATTGTGTGTACAGTGTCTGGCATGCTCAACTGTCTGTGTTGTATATATTTTGTCATGGATATTTTGCAGCTATCAACTGCTATAAAATGTACATTCATTCCATATTTCCTGTTAAACTCGTCTCTTTTGAGGAAAGTCCAGTCACTTGTCAAAAAAAGTGCAATAAACATATTTAAGAATCCATTGTTTATAATTTATCATGAAGCTTTAATTTTAACATTATCATTAAAGAATGTTGGTTCTGAAAGTAGCTGTGTTTGTGAACGTGGCTTTGTATGACTGCCAAACCGATTATAGGCCTATAGAACTAGAGGTTGTAAGCCCACGATTTCTCACAGTCCCATGATTTCTCTCACTTCGAGAGAAATCGTGGGATTGCGAGAAAGTGTGGTCGTTCCCCTGCCACGTTTTCTCTCAATTTCGATTTTTCACAGTGTCGGAGAAAGCGTCGGAAGTCCCCCTAATTTTAATCAAAAATATTTCCTTTGTCATCGGAGTTGGGTTATTGTCTTTACCCGATGCAAATCTAAAAGAAAAATGAGAGACATATTAAGAAACAAGAATTGGTGGGCGACGACAACGACGATCATGACAATGACAGTGGCATTAGCGAAGACATCAACAATAGTCGGTGAAGGTGATAGCGCAGTACTAGTTAAAAAAAAGAAGTGTGAATGTATGTGTATGTCAGTGAGTGAGTGAGTGAGTGAGTGAGCGAGTGAGTGAGTGAGTGAGTGAGTGTGTGTGTGTGTGTGTGTGTGTGTGTGTGTGTGTGTGTGTGTGTGTTTACTTGGCTGGTTCATTTGTTCTTTTCTTTCACTCTGTTTGTTTTATATTAAAATGATATTTTCATGTTCTGGGTCTCTGCTATGAAAACGAGATTCTATTTGCAGTGCAGTCTTGCATGCGAAAGGAAACTGACACAAACAGTTGAACAAATGAGCAAGGATGAAATGAGGAACATTCTAGATAAATGTGACAGAAACGGTTGCATCACAACAAACATCAAAACTATTGGTTCATTTTCGCGCTCCCTACATGTGACGGTAAATCATTATGAAACACCTTTATTTCTATCACATTTATGTAGAGAGTTGAATCATTTTGGTGTTATTCCCAACATCCCTGGGGAAAGATTTGGTACAAGTCTTATTATATTATATTATATTATATTATATTATATTATATTATATTATATTATATCATATTCCTGTTTGAGTTACGCACATTGCCTTAATTTCGTTGTTTGCTATTGATTCCGATGTTGAATTTGAGGACGATGCATTGCAGTAATCCATCTTATGCGAAATACAATATACAGATGTGTTTCAGTGTCAGTTTCAGTGTCATAACTGTTGATGTCTTCACTAACGCCACAGTCATTAGCATAATCGTCATTGTCATTCTCTTTTCTTTTCCCCTCTCTCATGCTTCTCTAATTTTTGCATTGAGAAAAGACTCCGATAATAAAGGAAATATTTTTGATAAAGATAACGAGGACGTTCCACGCTTTCTCACACATTGTGAGAATTCGTGGGGGTTGAGTGAAAACGTGGGAGGGGTACGACCACACTTTCTCGCAATCCCATGATTTCTCTCAAAGTGAGAGAAATCGTAAGATTGCGAAAAATCGTGGGCTTACAACCTCTCTTATCTTTTTCTGAAAGTGAGCATGAAATGAGTGAGCATGGCACAGGGAGGTAGTTGGAGGGACGGGTAGGGGTCATCTGTGTGCTTCTTTCTTCATACTGCTAGTGTGCTGTGCTACAATACAACTGACAATATTTTGTATAAGAACTGCTGGACTGAATATGTGCAGAATACTTGAAGTTTGGATTATGTATAAATCAGGACTGTCTATGTACGTAAGGTATGGAAACATATTTATTCATTATTATCTATTATCTATTTATTTATTCATTCATTTTATTTTATTTTTCGTGTTTTTTTGGGTTTTTTGTTTTGTTTTTTGTTTATTTATATGATTTAACTGACAATGTACAACAAACAGAGTTATTTTTCTTATGATAAACAAGAACAGTAACCAATTAACATTTGGACAAATAAGAGTGCGGTGCTGTTTCGATTAAATAGGACAGCAGGCATACATCCTTCAAGCAATTTTGCTTAGCACTTCCAATCAGTTTGCATGCCCCCCAAAATAGAACAAAACATACACCCACGCCAAAACCACGTTTTAGTGTGTGTGTGTGTGTGTGTGTGTGTGTGTGTGTGTGTGTGTGTGTGTGTGTGTGCATGCGTGCGGGCGTGCGCGCGCGCGCGCGTGTGTGTGTTTGTGAGAGAGAGATAGAGAGAGAATCAGAATCAGAATAAGAATTTTATTCAGTAAGGCCAAAGCCTCATTTGAAGGGGTTGTGAACTATAATAAGTACACGATATTTTGCAAAAAAAAGAAATCGCAAAATATAAATATATGCAAATCTTATCTCCCATATACACACACACTCAAATTACGAGGAAATTGCAAACAACAACAACAACAAAAAACAAAACAAAACCCCCCACAAAAACAACAACAACCGAGATACACACACACACACACACACACACACACACACACACACACACACACACACACACACACACACACTATACATACATACATACATACATATACATACACATATACATACACACACATATATATATGTATGTATACATACATATAAGTATTCACCTAAACTCGCGTACCTGCATACAGGAACCCATATACACTGAAATAATCACAACCTTTGGTACACAAATGCATGCACATGCACACATAAACATACATATATGTATTCAAGATACAGCAATCTCTCTTATTTTAAATGCTTTGTATATGTAATTAGCAAGATTTCGAATTGTGTGCTCATTTCTAGCAGCCAAAAGATGATTAAGTCGAAAATCAGAAGGATTTCTGTAATATTTAGGATGTAGATGACTTAAATTTTCTATATTAAAAAAAAACTATTACTATTGTTAACATGGAAATTTAAGTCATCTCACGAATTAGAGCCTTACTTGATAATGGATATAAATAGATTTATTAGATACGCTCTCACAAGATTTCGTTTTGGTATTTCTGCCCTAGCTGTGCATCGTCTTCGTTATAATAAATATACTGTAAATACAATGAAATGTCCACTGTGCATGAATGCAACTGATGTTGAAGTCCATTTCTTTTGAGGACTTGAGACACCAGTTCATACATCCTAAATACGAGGGTCATTCAATAAATAAGGTGAATTTTTCGGTATAAGGACTTCTAATACAGATAGAAGCTTACTTTTTTCTCTCTTTTTCAACGTAGTCTCCCAGCACTGTCACACACTTTCCCATCTGTGCACAAGCTTCCGTATTCCCTCAGCGTAAAAATCTTTGGACTGATGTCTCAGCCAGTCGCTCCAGGCCTTCCAGGCCTGTCTTCATCCTCAACACTGCTCCGTCCTTCTTTAAACAATTTAGCCCACTTGTAGACATTTTTTCGGCTGAAACATGTGGCACCATACACAGTTGACATTCTCCTATGAATTTCAACTGGTTTGCACCCTTCAGCAACCAAAAACTTGATAACTGACCGCTGTTCAATCCTGGAGTATGCTTCTTGGTCGGCCATCTTTGTTAATCGCCAAAACTCTCAAAGTTTTTTTTAATCTGCAAAACAAATTAAATCCATGTGAAAAAGAAGTAAAACAACAAAAAAGAAAAGAAAAAAAAGTAAGCTCTTATCTGTATTAGAAGTCCTTATACCGAAAAATTCACCTTATTTATTGAATGACCCTCGTATTACAGAAATCCTTCTGATTTCCGACTTAATCATCTTTTGGCTATAAGAACCAAGGTGTGGGTTGTATAAGTTCTTTTTTGAAAATATTGAAACAAAGACTTGTCGACTGTAGATGGCAGAACTGGTTCTCCCATACATACATGAAACCATAAGTATACAATGTATCACTAACCTTTGAAACCCAATTGTTTTTTCCTTTGTTTGCTAAACTCAGCAACATGTTATATGCCTTAAAAGGTAATTTCTGTTCGTCCATTCATGTCAACCTTAACCAGTATCTAATGCAACAAACAGAAGAATTCACAGTCAAAGGGAATCAATCTAGGTCACCATAAACTAAATCATTTGGTGTTCTCGCACTCACACCGAGATACTTTTTTTTAATACAAACAAGTGAACACTCTCTACCACTGATGCGGCATTTTCCAGACCCCATATTTCTGCGCCATACATTAGGATAGGTTGGATCTCCACATCAAATATCTTCAAAAAGTAATTTAATTGAGTTATTGTTGAGTTTGTACAATTTACACAAAATGCTGAATGCAACCCGTTTTCATCTACTTGCTAAAAATGCATGACTAAAACTTAATTTCGTGGAAAATAATATCCCCAGATATCGGTAACAATTAACAATAGACATTTCAGATTTATCATAGAACCATTTCTCCGAAGCAGCTAGAAATCCACCTTTTCTAAACACTATAATACTACTTTTAAACATGTTAACTTTTAGCTGTAACTGGGTTGCAGCTTTACAAAGGTTATTTAACTGCTTCTGCAAGCCAATCACAGTTTTTGATAACAAAATTATATCATCTGCAAAAAAAAGAATAAACTATTCAATCATCTCAAGACTAAAATTTGCACCATGTCTGCCATTATCAATGATCTCTAAAGCAAGTTCATTTATAAATAATGGAAAGAGAATGGAACTACAAACATTTCCGTGTTTTACACCATTCGTACAATTAATATATCCAGTAAACTGGGTGCCGCGTCGAACTTTAGCTTTCACAGTGTCATACATAGTTTAACACATCGAAATAGTTTACCTTTGATACCATTTTTTAACAAAACAGGCCACAGAAGTTTTCTTGATATGGAGTGAAATGCTTTTTTTTCAAAATCAATGAATGCTACGTATAATTTTCTATCAAAAGCGAACTGTATTTCAATGAATGCAAGTAAGGTGAACATGTCATCAACTGTCGAATAATTTTTTTTAAAGCCAGCCTGGTATTCCCCTGTGATGTTGTTCATATTAACCCATTCTTGCAGTCTTGCGTTTATGACAGAGCTAAACAATTTACTACTAACGTCTGGCAAGGAAATACCTCTATAATTATTAGGTTTATTTATGTAACCTTTCTTAAACAAGGGGAGAATGGTAGATTCTTTCAAGTTTTCAGGATACTTGCCTGTGTCAAATAATTTGTTGAAATATCTAACAAGAAAGTGAGTTACATCATCTTTAGCATTAACAAACAATTCACCAACAATGCCATCAGGACCTGCTGCCTTACCACACTTTAATTTCTTAATTGAAATTAACACTTCTTCTTTTGAAATAGGTCTATTCAAAATATAGTTATTTTCATCTTCATTGTCATAATCATTGTCATCGGTTGTATCATTGTTTAAACATGAAGTTTCACATTCACCAGATTCGTTTTCAGGATTATTCTTAAAGTGAACAAACCAATCATGGACGTTAATATTATTCGACTGATAAACCTTTTTATTTGAAATATTGCACATGTTTCGCCAGAAATCTCTTTGGTCATCAACAGATAAAATCAGCTGATCCAAAATAACTTGGTTATATTTTCTTTTTCTCTGCAATAAATGTTTATATTCTCTTCTAGCTTTACAAAAGTTTACATTATCTTCCTTCTTTGATGATTCTTTAGACACTCTGAATAATCTTCTGACATTTTGTCTAAACATTTTACATTCTACATCATACCATTCATTTAACCTTTTCTTGTCGATGTTAATTCTTTTTTTCATACAGTCAGCTTGTTGTGTTATACAACTATTAAATACATGTACTGCTTGGTCAATATCAACATCTATCAAACTAACAGCATAGTTCATGGTTTTCTTTGTATCTACAGACTGCATATTGTTACAGTATTATTGTGCATGTTCAGGATTCCAAACATTTTTTCTCTAAACGAAAGATCGTTTTGTAATGAATGATCACAAGAAACTACATTTTTCGAATAAAAGTACAATTCAAGAGGTTGATGATCAGATTCAAACCTTTCTCGTACATACAATCGACAACAATCCTGTACTGTGGTGAATAGACATTCAGAAGCCAAAAAATAATCATTTACGCTGTTGTCTGAATTTGAAACGTATGTGTAGTTTCCCTGAAGGTCACCATTACATACGCCGTTTAATATATACAAGTCAAAGGCAACACATAAATTCAATAACATTTTACTATAAGAATTGAGAACTGAGTCTTCTGATTGTCTGACATAATGCATTTCATAATTCGTTTTATGAAAAACGGAGGAATACAAATGATCCTGAATATTTGGCAAAATATTCGACGTTCTGCCATTTAAGTTACCACATAACAAAATATCTACATTATCTTTTATAGAGAGAGAACTCAGAACTCAGAACTGGTTTGATGCACATCAGCCTTAGGGTAAGAGAGAGAGAGAGAGAGAGAGAGTAATGAAAACTCAAGTGGACTATGTTCTCTTCGCTGTGCGAACGCGTTAATTTCGTTGATGAACATTCTGATTATATATGCAGACATCTTTTCACCATCCTTTTGTCCAGAATGACAGTCCTGTATTTACGGCAGTCAACATTAAGAATTGGGCAGGTGATAGTTTTTCGTGGGCTGCTACACCTGCCTTCACTTGTATGAAATGGCGGGTTTACCACGCCATAAAGGCAGTCATACTCTGAGGGGTGTACATGCATTGTGTGTCCTTGTTTTTGGAACCCATTAAACGCTGACGTATACACGGAATCTTTAATGTTTGTTTCGATATACACACGAAGATGGTTCAGGCGCTAGCAGGTCTACACATCTGTAGACCTGGGAGATCGAAAAAATATCCACCCTTAATTAACGTGCCAGGCGCCATGACAGTGAATCGAACCTAGGCCCTCAGACTGAAAATCCAACGTTTTAACCAACTGGACTGTCACGCCTGTCTGCAGGTGGCAGCGAATGAGACGGTGAAGGATGTTATGTTCCGTGTGTTGAACGCCGAGATGGCCTTTCCCAAGCTCACGCTCGTGGACGAAGTGGAGAACTGGCGAGAGGGTAGGTCGCTGTACCAGACTGTTCACAGCTCCCTATGTAGGAGCTCGTGTTGCCTTCCATGTGTCTGCCTCCGTGACAACACACGTCGACGGGTGAAGCGTAGTATTATATTGTATTGTATTGTATTGGATTAGGTTAGGTTTTTTCTAACAGCAGATAAATTCGGGCTGCTTTTCTCGGGGAGAGTGCGTCGCCACAGCGCATTGGCAACAATGTTTCTGAAAGTGTATTTTTATTGTTAAAGTGGATTTTTTGGACATGTTTTGCCAAGGACAACCATATTGTTGCAGTAGGTTCTCTTCACGTGCGCGAAGTACATGCTGCATACGGGACCTTGGTTTATCGTCTCATCCACATGACCAGCACCCAAACCAGCAGTGGAGGGGGGAGGAAGGGAGTAAAAAAGAATGGACTCGAACCCGTGAATAAATCCCTTCCTAGTCGGGTGCATTTGCGCTAGGCCACCCCTCCATGTAAAAGCGTATCCCAGTCAGTACACGGCTGCCTGTACAGTAGCTCGTGTTGGGGTCGCCGTGTCTGTCTGTCTGTACTGGTCGACAAGACGCGCCCACGTGTGAAGCGTTGGCACAGCTGGATAGAATGCCGGGCCAGCAAGCGAGGGTCACTCGTTTAATTTCCAGCAAGGACCACACGTTTTATCCCTTTACTTCACTGGACTTTGAGTAGTCCTAGTCCGGCTGCTAGTCTTTCGTGTAAGGCAACAAGCCGAAGCCCCATAACTTCATAGATTGATCACTGTGTATGCAAGTAGCGAGTTATGCCCCTGTGGGATGCCGAGCGCTCTTTCAGTGTAAGTGGTATCCCCACCTATTGGAATAATGTGTCGTGTTTTCGTGATATCTTTCACGCAAAACATACTCTAACTCGGTTTTGTTTCTGTTAGGTGTATTCCTTTCTGCATTATGAAGTTCAGATTGGAGTCTTCCAGAATGAAGAAGGCTATCTATCACAGAGTCTGGGAGATGTGTGTTAGAGGGGATGCCCAGACTGCCTTGCGACGGGAAGGCAGTGACTAATAAAAGAAGGGTTTTTATCATTAAGGGGTCAGAACATGTCCGGTAGCTTTTGTGGGGAATTAGTTCTAGAACCATATGCACATGAAATATTACATTTTCATAATTACCTGATATTGATACTTAGTCATTACAATGTGCAAAATGTACCCGTTTATATTTCTCTCTTTAAGTCCGGCGTTTTCCTTTTCTTTCTGTTGACTCTTCCTTTCTTATTTTCTTTTTGCTTGTTCACTCAACTTCTTTCTTTCTAAGAAATCATCATCATCATCATCATTATTATTATTGTCATTGTTTGTCTTAATATTTTGTTGTTGTTTTGTTTTTTGCATCTAAGACGTATAAGGTGCCCGTTTGTAATTTTTGATTTTATATGCTCGTTATCTTATGTAATGTTGTGTTTTATGTATAATTATGCTTATTGCTTTTTAATCCTCTAGCAATAAATTGACGGAATAGTCAACGTCAGAGAGTTCTTGAGCAACATTTTCTTTGCCAGCTTCATCCAGGTTCTACGGGATCGATATTCAATTATGATAATAATGGAAATTTATACAGCGCGCTTTTCCAGAGATACTACTCAAAGCGCTTAACATTGAGTTCCCCTCTCCACACCCCTCCCCCATCCATAACCGCAGAGAGAGAGAGAGAGAGACGTGGCAGAATACACTCGCGCAACTGAACATTGGAAACCACCCACCCGCCCATGACACAATGCAGAAAACACATTCTTGCAACACGCACTCACGCACGCACGCACGCACGCACACACACACACACACACACCCGCAAGCACCCCACTACACACACAAATGACAAATGGCTTCCCCACTATAAAGCAACCATTCAGCATAAGATCAAACCAAGACCAGCACTAGAAAATTGTTGGAAAAGAGGTTTTCGGAGCAGGCTTACAGGAATTTAGCGAGGCAGAATGTCGCAAATTCTCTGGCAGTTTGTTCCACAATGAGGGGGCCTTGAAAGAGAAAGATCTTTGACCCTTTTGCTCCTCTATCACTGGGATTTGTAACAGCTTTGTATCAGAAGCGGAACGAAGGTGACAAGTTGGAATGTGCACTTCAGGGAGGTCAGAGAGCCAGGGAGGGCCAGAGCGTGAGATGGCGGAAAACGTCAGAGCAGAAAACTGGTCTTTAATTCTTTTTGAAACAGCCAGCCAGTTAAGAGAGGAACATGTTAAAATTTGGAGGATCTGGAAACAGGTCGAGCAGCATTGTTCTGAACTCTTTAGAGTTTGTCAAGTGAAGTTTATATGTTTACAGTTTTTCAGCCCTCATTCTGCCCCTAGTGCTGAGCTGGGGGATAAAGCAACAAATATAAATAGATGAATATAGCTAGTCAAACTGCGTCAGGTTATTTTCGTTTTATGGTCCTTTTCATGTCGCGTTAACAAGTGTTTTATGTCATGCAGCTACGAGGACGTTATCCCAAAATGTATTCGAAGCCAGATCTAAACTAACGAGCGCAAGAGCGTTGCATTTATTAAACCTGAATAAACAAGCACACTCGACAGTTCGCTCGTGCACAGTCAATTATTCGCCATCAGTCTGGAAAAAAAAAAGACTTAAAGGGAAGAATATCGAACTTACAGTAAAATGAACTCGAATGAGTTTTTTGAAGTCTACATCTTTGACGGATTGTGGTGACAAGGATAATGGTCATGATGACGTTAGTAGGGACATGCCGAAGACGATTTTACTTCTATTTTCGTGGGCTGCTTCTCCCACGTTCACTCATGTACATGTACGCTTAGTGAGTTATGTGCGTGGCTTTTTTTACCCAGCCATTTAGGCAACCATGAGATCTTTAACGTGCGTGTTAAGTCTTATTCTTTCGTATATACACACGAATGAGGGGTCAGTTACTACCAGGTTTGCGGATCTGTTGACCTGGCACAGCAACTGGGATTCGAATCCACGTCCCTCAGATTGAAAGTCCAACGCATTAACCAGTCGGCTGTAAGGATGATACAGGTGACGGCTGTTGGTGATACAGGTGACCAGGTGCTGCTCCTGTCCACGGACTTCGACTGGAAGCAGGCGGAGACCAGACGTATCGTCAGCTGTAAGGACTGTTCTGCCCGCCAGGTCAGAGTGGATGGTGGGTACACACAGTTGTTGCTGTCGTTGTTGGTGGTTGTGGTGGGTGATGCTGTTGCTGTCGTTGTGCTGCTGTCATTGTCTGCATCGGTAACTATGTAACCACTGTTGTCTGTTGTCTTACTAGTTCGTGATTGTGACGTCGTTCTTGTTTGTTAGTATGACATAATTATTAACTCTGTCAGTGAAAATGACGTCACAATTGTCTCTGTTAGTGTTGATGATGTCACAGTTATATCTAACAGTGATTATGGCGTCGCTTTTGTTCTCTCTGCTGGTAATCAAGACGCCAGTTGTCTTTGTTAGTGGTTATGACATTGCTCTTGTTGTCTCTGTGCTCTATTTTAGATCTTTAACAATTGATATGAAAACCACTGGAAAAACAGCACACGTTTATTGCTGTTTCCAAATGTTTCCAACATTTATTATACGGCATACTTTGTGTCTTCTTCGTCATTAGCAGCAGCAGCATAATAGTACATTTGTACAGCGATTTCAAATCTCTCAAAGTGCTAATAACACGTCACACACACACACACACACACACACACACACACACACACACACACACACACACCGCGAAATTGATGAAATTAAGAAATTCATGAGAGAAAATGGACGAACCTTGTAACTGGAAAAAACGAGCATGATGCTTTTTACTGGGGATATGGTCCCGAAAAACTTCATGTGTTTACTCTAGATGGTACTGTAGTATATCATACGCAGACTGTCACATTTCTAGGTATTTTTCTGACACTCAAACTTATCTTGAACTAGCACATCCAGTATATACTAAACAAAGCGAGAAAAAGGCTGAATTTTCTAAAAGTTGTTAACAAATAACATTAAGGACAGGAGGTCAAAGTGCTTATGTCTATGTTAACCGCTCTTGTGCGTTCAAAACTGACATATGCT
This sequence comes from Babylonia areolata, assembly GCF_041734735.1. Lineage (NCBI taxonomy): Eukaryota > Metazoa > Mollusca > Gastropoda > Neogastropoda > Buccinidae > Babylonia > Babylonia areolata. The sequence continues at coordinate 14,818,550 of NC_134885.1, read as the reverse complement.
CAGGCGGTGTTTTTTTAGTGCACCAGAAGACATAAAAGATCACAAAGTACAGATTACAAAACTTGTAAAATCGCTCTTGGAGTCCAGTCACACACATCAATCTCAGGAATTTTATAGAGGAGCAGGAGTATTACCCCATTGGTGAACACGGAAATGTATCTGTTGCAAAATCTGTTTTGACAAAAGCTGGAATTCCATATACACGGCACCGACACGTTATAGACTGTTTCGGACACGAAACCCCCGATTCATGAATCGTTACATACGAAACAGCATCGAGACGGCGCGGCAGAGTTCCGCCTTTGTTTTAACATGACGCTGTGATTCATTTGTGAAACATCGGAAACACACACACAGACACAGACACACACAGACACACAGACACACACACACACACTTGCAGAAAAAAACAAATCGCCTAATTTGTTTGAGCTATCCTGTCATAAAATAAAATAAGAAATTATCTTCTTATTTTTATTTTTATTTATTTATTTATTTATTTATTTTTACAGATGCTTCTGTTCTTGATGAACCGCTTTTGTAATACCGGCATTGGACCATAAAAAATATGTCAGATGTGTTAACACTTTTTCGTCTTTACTGATAAGATCAATCACAGTTAAAATGTTTAAACATATTAAAAGATGGTGTTTTTGCGTTAAAAAAAAAAAAAAAATATATATAATTAAAAAAACAGCAATCGTTCAACCATTCAGACCACACACTAACCTCTGCCTGACCCCCGCCTCTCATGCCCATTATACGGAATCGCTCATCATTCGCACTCATGTTGCCATGAACTAAGACAATGATACGATAAAGTTTTGGCAGATATTTTTGAAGGTACGTTTCCAGATTTGCTTTGAAGGTGGAAAGATGAGTTGTTTGTCTGAGAGCAATGGTAGAGAGTTCCAAGTTACTGGACCAAAGACAGAGAATGACCTCTTTCCACAGGAGTTTAGGAGTTATCGGGGAACAGTTAGCTGGGTGGAGTCTAGAGATTTTTATGTTCTGTTAGGTAAGTATGGGTTGAGAAGTTCAGAGAGATACTAGGGCGTTGTGTCACAACTAAGACACTGAAAACAGCGAGTGGCAACTTTGTATTCAATTCTGGCTTGAACAGGTAGCCAGTGAAGTGGCCGGAAGAGAGCTCAAGCACTCTCGCTCCTTGACCTGTTGAGGACGAGTCGAGCTGCACCATCCTGTATTTTTGGAGCTTGTATAGTTTGTCATTCGGTTGGCCAGCTAAGAGAGAATTGCAATAGTTTAAGCGAGACAGAATGAAGGCAGAAACCTGTTTGTTGGCAGCGTCAGTAGACAGGAAGGGGCGCATTTTTACTTAAGCACAAATGGTTAACATGAGTCTCCATCGTAAGAGATGAATCTGAGTAAAAGCCAAGATTGCGGACTGAACTAGAAAGGGGAATTCTGAAGTCAGAACATTTTATATCTGTCTGCTGCTTGAGCTTTTTTCTTTCTTTCTTTCTTTTTTTTGCCGGTCAGCATGAGTTTTGTATTGTCATCATTCATTTTAAGCTCGTTTTGTTTCATCCACTTGGCCACTTTTTCAATGCAGGTTTTAAAGTTAGTAGCCAGGCTTGGAATTTCAGAAGGAATGACAGAATCGCGTAGCTGAGAATCGTCAGCAAACAGATGATGAGACACATACTGTCGGATGATCAAACTTCACTGTTTGCGCGATTCGTGTCGTGTCGGTGTACATGGAATTTCGGCTTGAGGAATTCACTTCGAATTACTTAGTCATTCGGATGAGACGATAAACCAAGGTCCCGTGTGCAGCATCCACTTAGCGCACGTAAAAGAACCCATGGCAACAAAAGGGTTGATCCTGCCTGTAGAAAAATCCACTTCGATAGGAAAAACAAATAAAACTGCACGCAGGAAAAAATACAAAAAAAAGGTGGCGCTGTAGTGTAGCGACGCGCTCTCCTTGGGGAGAGCAGCCCGAATTTCACACAGAGAAATCTGTTGTGATAAAAAGAGAAATACAATACCTCATGACACATTCTCCAAAATTAAAACAGTTCTAGTATCGGACACAGATTTTGCAAAAAGAACCATAACAATCCAGTCCTTGTAGTCTATAAGCGGGAGCAATTTTTGTAATTCCAGATTTTAACCCAAACCAATTTTACTAGTTGTGTAAACATTTGTTCTATCTTCACTGCTGAGTTTGTGGCTATGCCTATTGTTTTGATACACATACTAGAGTTTCATACAATGATTATGAAATCTTATATTGCATAAATACATAAAATAAAATAAAAAATCACGCCTTGAGATGATTACTAAAATAAAACACACTACACCTTTTGTCGATCAAATAATAATAATAATACATAGTTTTTCTATGGCGCGATATCCAGCACCAATGCTGCTCAAAGCGCCTTACATCATCCAGATGACTATAAACATGCCTTTAAAAAATACGACAACCACTATCTGACAATGGAAAACATCCAGTGTGTTCATATTAATGAACAAGAGAGGCAAGGCCTTCAAGACTCACTTGTGATAAATTAAATCCTCTAGCATTAATTACAGAGTAATTTCCCTTCTTTACTATCTGCACCAAAACGTTTGCAAAATAAATAAAAATTCCATGCTTAGCAAAAGAAGTTCCTGTTTGAACAAAAAATGATAATAATGACTCCTCTTGTTGTTGTGTCAGAATATGAGGTCAAAGTGCTAAGTTTAGAGAATACAAAAAAATATAAATATAACAGTAAATGCAGTTTGCATATAATTAGGCTTCTTTTTTTATATTTTTGTGCCCATCCCAGAGGTGCAATATTGTTTTAAACAAGATGACTGGAAAGAACTGAATTTTTCCTATTTTTATGCCTAATTTGGTGTCAACTGACAAAGTATTTACAGAGAAAATGTCAATGTTAAAGTTTACCACGGACACACAGACACACGGACACACACACACACACACACACACACACACAGACAACCGAACACCGGGTTAAAACATAGACTCACTTTGTTTACACAAGTGAGTCAAAAAGCACACTTAAGAGATGAATCAGATTATAAAAGCTATGAAGTAAATAAGGCTTAGATTAAAACAAAATGGATTTCATAGAACACACGCACAGACACACACACACACACACACACACACACACACACACACACATATATATATATATATATATATATAGATGTCACTCCCTTACAGACACACACATAAACACTCTCACACAGACACACACACGCTGACATTAAATATCAACTGCACGAAAAACAAAATTTCATAAGCATTAAGATATTTCTTATTTTCTAACACATAATTCTGTTCGGACATACTAACATGCCTACACACTTACACACGCGTACCAGAGCACTGTACCCTCACAAACACATGCATGCACGCCCGCACACACACACATACACACGCGCGCCCACGAAAAATAACCAGATAGAAAAAAAAAAGCCATCACATCTAAGACCAAAACTACATAAAATACACAATGCATTAAAACAGGCTTACAAAAATACTAGTAACAAAAATACTTGTTAACAGGCATACCTTGGTTTAACCGTTCCGCCCAGAACAAAAATGCTTACGGAAAAGGTAAGTTTTCAGATCTGACTTAAAGAAATGTAGATCAGAGGCATTTCTAAGAGATGAAGGTAGAGAGTTCCACACTTGCGGAACCTGAGCTCTGAAAGACCTATTTCCAGCGCATTTTAGATTAGTCCTTGGAACTTTAAGCAGCTTTTCAGAACTGGATATTAATGTTCTGTGCGGTTCGTATGTCTCCAATACAGAGGCCATATTTTTCTCTGTTATGTCGGGTCTGACTGAGGCTAGCCTTCGGAGATGAAAATTACATGAGCGACACAAGAATGAAATTTGGTCGTTCATTGTCAAGGTTTGATCTAGATAGACATCCATGTGATTTTCGTCTGGGTGCCTTCTCACTGTGGGATTTATACAAATGAGCGGGCAGATCAGGCTGCCATAAAGGCAAAGCAATGTTGAAGGCCCATGCCCATCGCACACACGGGGCGTCAAGAGGCAAGAAACAACCGATCACGAGACCGCCCGCTCCACGCGAGACACAATGGCTGACATTGTCTGGACTCCGATTCATTTGTTCGACGTTGCTTAAGCATGAAAACAAAGTGTTTTGGAATCAAATAATTGGACTGTTTCGATTAAAAGATTATTATTACATCTGACCTCGATGACACATAAACTGTCAGAGTGATTTCTGCGAGCGTCCAAACAACATTGACTTCCAACTTTGAAAATCAACTCACACATTGTAACGTTCGTAATTCGCGTATGAGAATATTCAGAGAACCATTATTTTTGATTGAAATTGTAAGCGTTATGTCAGGATAGGGCAGAGTGATGACGTTATAAACACTCTAAAACATTCTAACGGTTAAATCTTCAGAGACGATGCAGGCGAGTTCCACACTTTATTTACGTTACGTTGACAACAACATTATTTTCAATGCACATGCCCTGTATCAGGGAAGAGTTACTTTTCTCGTTCATAGGTTATGAGTTCAAGGTCGATCTCGAGGTGAGGAGTGAGGATAACTGGATTTCTAAATATCTTATTTTAAAACTATCTGCACTTCGTTTTTTCCCACCCACACATGCAAGTACACTGTACACACACGCACACGCTGCCACCACCACCACCAATCCACCCCACCACATTACATCACACACACAAATACTACTGAACACTCACACAAACATTACAGGACACACACACACACTGCACAAAGCGCTTTACAATCCACATACTCACACGCATACGAAACACAGTCAGTCCTCAACTCACGACCATGCATAATCAGTGGAGTGATGGCCTAGAGGTAACGCGTCCGCATAGGAAGCGAGAGAATCTGAGCGCGCTGGTTCGAATCACGGCTCAGCCGCCGATATTTTCTCCCCCTCCACTAGACCTTGAGTGGTGGTCTGGACGCTAGTCATTCGGATGAGACGATAAACCGAGGTCCCGTGTGCAGCACGCACTTAGAGCACGTAAAAGAACTCACGGCAACAAAAGGGTTGTTCCTGGCAAAATTCTGTACAAAAATCCACTTCGAAAGGAAAAAACAAAACAAAAAAAACAAAAACAAACTTGCACGCAGGAAAAAAAAAAGAAAAAAAAAGAGGGTGGCGCTGTAGTGTAGTGACGCGCTCTCCCTGGGGAGAGCAGCCCGAATTTCACACAGAGAAATCTGTTGTGATAAAAAGAAATACAAATACAAATAAACATATATATGCGCTTACAAACTCGTACGTACAATACAAACATAATACATGCATACATAATACATACATGAATGCATGCATCCATCCATATATTCGACGCACACACTATACAGCGTTACAAATGTAGCCGTGTTATGACCCTGAGTGGTATATAAGAGGACGGTACAAAACAACTAACGATGATTGACTGAAATAAAGGATAGACAAGAATTCCCGCGCACAGGCCAGGAAAATATAGAGGCCAGTCACAAATGGGTTTTTCTATTGTTTTATTTACAATAGTTATAAGAAGAAGAGAATAGAGAAATAAGGAGAAGATAGTGCCTGGAATAACACAAACAAATGTCATTAGCAAAACATGTCGGCACAAGTGAATAGTAAAGCACATGTATACATATTACATGGAAAGACTATCACTTGGTTTGTTATAAGCAACCACATAGGATAAGATAATGCATATGTGTGTAGACCAAACAACTGACATCAATGCACATGCCCTATTAGTTGCGAAAACGTCGTCTGCTATAGAGCTTGTGCATGAACCAATATCTGAAGCCTAAGAGCGCTATCTGAAGCATTATCTGAAGCTAAGCGCTTGGGTACACAAATATACCTACACAATCAACTAACTACTTTCATGTATGAGAGAGGGTCTAGCGGAAATGCTGCTGGAAGAGGAAAGTCTTGAGGTTAGATTTAAAGGAAGGCAGTGAGGGGCTGTGACGGACGTGGTGAGGCAAAGAGTTCCATATTTGAACAGCAGATGATGAAAAGGCTCAACCACCGTGCTGCTCTCTTTTGTATTTTGAGACTCGGAAAGTTCTATCATCGGCAAGAGCGACGAGAACGGGAAGGTACATAGATTTGAAAGTTGTCAGAGAGGTATGAGGGTGCAGTTCCAGATATGACATGGTAAAAGAGACAGGCGGATTCGTATTTGATTCTTTGCTCTATGGGTAACCAGTGTAACTCTTTTAGAAGGGTGTGCAGTGTGCGGATCTTTTTGCTTTATAAATAATTTTGGCAGCGGAGTTTTGTACTTGCTGTAGTGGTCTGAGGAGTGTTAGTGGACAACCGATGAGAACAGAGTTGTAATAGTGCTAAACAGATAAATAGACGAAGTTTTGGGAAAACATGAGGGGGTAATTTCATGGCAACAGTCAATCATAATATATCCTCTTCAGTATCAACAATATCGCCAGGGCGACACTGACAGCACGTGGCTTTCGAACTATGGAGTGTTATGCCTGATGCCCGGGAGGCTTGTTCCCCCGTGTGCGAGCTCCACACATCGCTGGCGGTTTCAGGCGTTCTCGTTGCAATACTGCGAGGCTTTACAAAAAACAAAAAAATGCACAGCCAACGCGCTTGGGCGACGGCCTAACATGTACAAGAGAGATATCAAAGAAAAAGTGTCCTGTGGCCGACATTAAGACAGGCTAAGAGTTTCAGACTGCCAATTATTCCGTCACTTTATATAGCCAGCTATTGCGAGCAACCCCAGTGCTTTCTTGACTAATCTCTCAGTCAAGACCAGTTGTTAGAAGTTTAATCTATCGATTGCGTTTTGTTGTTGTTTTTCAAAGCCCCCTCGAACTAAAATTTGCGAAAGTATATAGTGTTTATTCGGAAAAGAAGTTAATGTCTATCACATACTTGTCCAATGACGAAGACCAAGACAAACACGTAGGCCTATTTGTCCTTTGCATATGTTCTGAACAATTATTCATTACTTCGAAACAATTGCGAATGCTTGAATCAAAGTCCAGATGGTATCTACCTTTCATTGGGCATGTTTTGTACTGTTGAAGGGATGTTTATGTCCCACCAGCCTTTCCTTTTCACCACTCTGTCACTTCATTCATTCCACCATCTCCTCATGCACCACCCCTCCCCAACCTTTCATGCGCACGCACACTCATATGAACGTTTTGGGGTCATGTCACTACACAGCGAAAAGACGTTCAATTTAAAGAAAGAAAGAGAGAAGGAAAGCAAGCAAGAGAGAAACACACACACACACACACACACACACACAGAATGCAGATATGGGATGGAGTGGAGACTACCTTAATGAAGTTGGGACCACTTGAAAAATTGTATGTTTTTAGATTTGTTTTAAAGGATGGGAGCTAGGGACTGTGACGGACTGAGAAAGGGCAGTGAACTCCAGATTGGAACAGTGAAGAACTAAAAGCTTTCCTGCCAGATATCTCTCTGTTAGATTTGGGAACGCAAAACATTCGGTCACCAGCGGAAGAACGGAGAGTCCTTGATGATCATCATCATCCTCACTTTTTTGTGTCCTGCAGCTCCCTCGATGTTCACGCACTGGGGAAACTTCACATTTAACGTGGACGAGAGGGGGGAAGTGGCCTTGCTGTCCAGGGGCATTGTCATTGAGGGGGTCGTTGAGGATAAATGCACCGACCGCACCAAGGCCGCGAAAGAGAAGCAGCTTTGCGACAAGTTTCACAGGGACACCTTTGGGGGCCATATTAAGGTATGAGAGAGTGAGCAGTTGAAGGTTAAAATTTGTAAGAATGTTATGCCGGTTTTAATTCTTTTTTCGTGAAGTCCTTGTCTGGACGCTGGAGAAAGGTAGATTTTTGCCGAACGTTTGCTCCTGTTTTTGTTTTGTTGGTTAAAATCTTGCAACACCGAAGGCTTTCCCTGACACGCGCTCTGTACGGTGTCCCCCATCTTTAGGGAACAGAGGCTGGTGAAATATTCTGGGCCCGTTCACGCATACTCTGACACACTGAGGCATGTGTGTGTGTGTGTGTGTGTGTGTGTGTGTGGTTTCGGCTGTTTTCGTTCGTATGCTTCATTGTTTTCCAGATGAAGACCCAAGGGTCGAACCATATCACTTCCTCGTTTCCTTCTGTGTTGTTACCCATGTTCGTTCTCCGTCCGTTTGGCCAGTAGAGTATGAGTATCAACGCAACTGATTGTATTGTGCGATATATCCGCGTTTTTTGTTGATATGATCATTGTAAACCGCATAGTTATATTTGATACGCAATTATGAATACGCATTAGTCTTATTATTATTGGAATATGCTCCCTCACTCTTTCTCTTTTTTTCTTTCTCTCTCTCGCGCTCACACACACACACACACCTCCCGCGGTTGGTTGGGTGGGGGTTAGTGGGATGCATTGAAAACTATTTTGTGTTGCGCTGCAGATTGTCAGAGGTTTCAAATCTGTTCACATCCGTGGCGTGAAGCTAACTCACGTGGGTCAACAAGAGATTATGGGTACGTCAAACTTTGTCACTATCCTTTATTATGCTGTTTTTATACAGTCATTCAGGATAAAATCATATTTCCATATAAGGAATTATGATTGTGTTTAATCTACACCTTTTTTGTACTTGATAGTAGTGATGAATGGCACTTTAACATATTTTCATGTTGCAAAATATGAGCGATAATTTCATGTGTGTGTGTGTGTGTGTGTGTGTGTGTGTGTGTGTGTGTGTGTTCACTCACATGCTCTTCGACTGTGCGTATATGCACATATTGACTTGAATGTCTGTGCCATGCACGTTCGGGTATTTTATTGCGTATGGACACGAGTGCGTATCTGCGTGCATTCTACTTGAGTGCATGTTTGCTTTGCCCGTTCCAGGTAAGTACCCCATCCATTTCCATATGGTTGACGAGGCTAAAAATGCATACATCCGTGAGAACATCGTGCTGGATTCCTTCTCCCGCTGTTTCACCGTTCATGGCACCCACCAGCTGGAGGTAGTTGGATCCTATCACATCGCGTTGTGTTGTGTTGTGTCTGGTTGTGTCTAGTGTCATGTTGTATCATGCTGTGCAGTGTTGTGCTGTGTCGTCTCTTGCTGTGCTCTGTGTGTGTGTGTGTGGGTGTGTGTGTGTTGCTGTGCCATCTTGTATTGTGTCACGTTGTGCTGTGTAGTGCAAGTGTTGTGTCGTCTTAAGTCGTGCTGTGTTGCGTAGTGTTATGTTGTGTCGTTTTGTGTTGAGCTATGTTGCGTTGTGGTGTGCTATGTTTGTGTTGTATTGTGCTGAATTGTATCATAATGTAACATGTTATATAGTCATTTTTTTTCCGACAACAGATTCTGTAAGAAATTCCGGTTGCTCTTTTTTAGGAGAGCGCTTCACCACAGTGAAATGCTACCCTTTCATTTCTGACTGCAGGTGTATTTTATCATCAAAGTGGATTTTTCACAGAATTATGCCAAAGGCTACGCTTTTATTCCCGTAGGTTCTTTTACGTTCGCCAAATGCACGTTGTACACAGGACCTCGGTCTCACTCGAATGACTAGCATCCATACTACTAGCGAAGGTCTGTTAGAGGGGGGAGTAAAAGTCCCGTGCGCATATGGGACTCCAACAAAAGACAAGTTTCCTCGTTTGGCGTATTACCACCAGTCCACCCCGCTTAGCAGACATGCAGATGAACAGCGGACACACAGATGAACAGACACAACAGTATAAGTTGGCCGTGAGGACAGACGGGAAAGAAGCCCGTTCATCGCTGCCACGGCATCGTTTGATCTGAGGTGTTCTTTTTAATCATACTTTTTATTTTCAAATATTTGTATGGTGTGGCGCGCGTTTGTGTATATGTGTGTGTAGATATATTTTACGTCTTTTCACTAAGAGTGATACTGGACGTGTGTGCGCGCGCGTGTGTGTGAGTGCATGCGTCCTTGCATGTGTTTGTATGTGTCTGCGTGTGTGTATGTATCTGTGTGTGTGTGTGTGTGTGTGTGTGTTTCCTTATGCATGTCCTTTAGGTTTCGAACAACGTGTGCTACAAACACCTGGGACACGGGCTGTTTATAGAGGACGGCGTGGAGCAGGAGAACCAGATCTTCGGCAATTTGATCGCTGGCAGTATGCATGGAACACTCCTCGTATCCGACATGGAGAGACGGTGGTGTAGCGCCGACATGACCGTGTACTGCGAGTGCGTTGAAAAACATGTGGTTAAAAAACATGTCTGTAGTGGCTGGGTGTGACGTGGTAACACACCGTCTGTGGTTGATTGGGGTTATTAACCCGCGCTTTCTTTCACTCTGTAATAACGCGTGGGACACCGAGAAAGTGTGGTCGTTTCTCTGCCACTCCTTCTCTAAATAGCGAGAAAGTGTTGGGTGAAATCACCTCTATTTCATTTTATTTTTTAAACATCTCCATTGTCATCGGGTTTGGTTTCTTGTCTTTTAAAGCGTGGGAAGTCACTTTTATTTCTATTGAACATTTCATTTGTCATCGGGTTTGTTCTTTTCCAAATACAAATCTTAAAGAAAAATGAGAGAGAAAAAGATGTGGCGGACGACGAGAACGACGATCAAGATTAATGATGATGACGTTAATGAAGACGTTCGACGGTGATGGCACAGGATCGTTTGTGTTCAAAAACAATCAATTGGGAGGGGAGCGGGAAGAGGAAACAGAAAAGGTAGAAAACTACCAAGAAATGTATAACTATGATGCAATTACAATTAACAGTAACAATTACTAAATGTGATTAAACAGGGAAACAAAAATGATAAAGTTAATGTGAATAACAGGGGGCGGGGTGGGAGGGGTGAATTAATGAAGTTTCAATTTGCGTTCACGTCCTCAAATGATGGATTCAGTACAAACTAGATATACTTCACCAGCAGGAATCGGTGCTGTCAGAGTTCATGTGAACATACATAGCTGACGGACTTTCCATTAATAGTTATACAACAGTTCGTAGCGGTTCAACCACGGGTTCTGATGTTCAGCAATGTACATATGGCTGTAACGGGAGGGATGTTGTGGACTGAGGTCATCCTGTTGCTCCTTGGCCTTGCCGGTCGCCGTGGGGGCTCCCAGAAGAGGTCCCGCAGGTGTCTGCCGATGTTACTTGCAAGAACACTGGTACCTCTCTGGCTGGTGTGGATCGTGTCTTGTATGTAGCTGTAGCTGGTATTCAGATTTTCATTTGATATAAGTGTTATTTCACTGTTGTCTTGCAGGTCGACAGATAATAAAGCATTGAAGAGGTTTCTTTTGTTTTCTAATTTTTTATCTTTGGTGGGAGCAATCTTGCTGATTATTATTTTGATGTTTTTGCGGGAAATTTTCTTAGCTGATGTGATGAGTGAATTGCATGCTGTGGTTGCGTCTTTTGCTTTGATATCATTGATTCCACAATGGATCAGGATCGCATCAGGTGATTGGTTTTCTTTTGATGTGGCGGAATCTAATCTTTTCTCTAACTCTTCGGTGGTGCTAGCTTTGACACAGTGCGCATTTATTCCGTAAGACTGTCCAAGTCGTTTTGGTTGAATGCCTTTCAACAGGGAATCATGAATGATGAGAGCTGTTGGCAGATCTTGTTCGCTACCAGACTGAACAGGGGCAGAAGACGGTGTCGCGTAATTTTGTTTTAGATCGTCATTCCTCTTGTTGTTGACGTCATTTTCGTTCTTTTCTTTCTGCTTTGTTTTTGTAGTCGTTGTTTTGATTTTGTTTGTCGGTTGTCTTTGTGGCATCGGATGTCCACTCTGCTGATGCTTCGGACATTGCTTCAGCACATCCACGTATGTCTGATGGGTGTCTTTTGTGTCTGCTTTCGTGATTATGTTTGTTTGCGTGTGTGCGTCACTGACCGTTTTTTCCTTGATCTCTCCACCCACCAGCCATGTGCCTTGTAGATGTCTCTTCCAGCGATGAAATCCGCACACACAAAGAAGACATAACTTCATTCATATCTGAAATTTTCTTGACCAGCTCCTTGTTGATGGCACTCGAAGAAGACTGGGGTCCGCGGCTTTGGGTTTCGTGTGTCTGGCAGTCATTGTCGTTGTCCTTTGTTCCGCTTGAATTTTCTTTTTTTTCTTATCAGTCTTCGGTTCACTCGTGCTTGAAGATCTAGATTTACATCTCACTGGCGTTAGTTCCTGTGTAGTGTATACACTTCCCATGCTTTTAGTTCCTGTCATTTCTGTGCAGTTCACACAGTCTCCGACAGGGAAAACTTATCGTCCTGCGCTTTCCACCATCTTGATGACGTGTATCGTGTGTGTGTGTGTGTGTGTGTGCGTGCGTGCGTGTGTCCTTATGCCTGTGTGTGTCTTTATGCCTGTTTGTTTGGTTTGCTTGTTTTCCATATCTGTCAGCTTTGAATCGTATTCTGGGTGATTTCTCTGAAAACGAGAAGCTAACATGAATGAGGTAGTGCATGCAAGTGGATGCTAACACAAACAGATGAATACACTCCCTAGCATTGTGGAACACCTTTTTCTATGACATTTAATTGGAAAGTTGTTTCATTTCGAGGTTATTCCAAACATCCATTGGGAAAGATTTGTGTCATTTCTTGCGGCTACATTTTTGCTCGAATTCTACTCATAACCATAATTCTGTTGTCAACTGTTATTCCGATATTGAATTTGAGATTGTTGGTGCATTGCAATAATCCGTCTGACGTGAAATAGAAGAAACAAGTGTAAGTTTCTGTGTCACTATCGTCGATTTCTTCGCTAACGCCATCCTCATTGTCATGGTCTTCATGGTCGTCGCTGTTGTCCTTTTTATGAAATGACAAGAAACCACCCCTACCGTCATGGCTGTGTACTGCGAGTGCGTGGTAACACTATATCTGTGGTGGGTGGGGGTGACATGGTACCACTGTATGTGTGGTGGTGACGTGGTAACACTGTATGTGTGGGGGTGACGTGGTAACACTGTATGTGTGGGGGTGACGTGGTAACACTTTATCTGTGGGGGTGAAGTGGTAACACTGTATGTGTGGTGGTGACGTGGTAACACTATATCTGTGGTGGGTGGGGGTGACATGGTACCACTGTATGTGTGGTGGTGACGTGGTAACACTGTATGTGTGGGGGTGACGTGGTAACACTGTATGTGTGGGGGTGACGTAGTAACACTTTATCTGTGGGGGTGAAGTGGTAACACTGTATGTGTGGTGGTGACGTGGTAACACTATATCTGTGGGGGTGAAGTGGTAACACTATATCTGTGGGGGTGACGTGGTAACACTGTATGTGTGGTGGTGACGTTGTAACACTGTATGTGTGGTGGTGACGTGGTAACACTGTATGTGTGGGGGTGACGTGGTAACACTGTATGTGTGGGGGTGACGTGGTAACACTATATGTGTGGTGGTGACGTGGTAACACTGTATGTGTGGTGGTGACGTGGTAACACTGTATGTATGGTGGTGGCGTGGTAACACTGTATGTGTGGTGGTGACGTGGTAACACTGGTAACACTGTATGTGTTGTGGTGACGTGGTAACACTGTATGTGTGGTGGTGACGTGGTAACACTGTATGTGTGGTGGTGACGTGGTAACACTGTATGTGTGGTGGTGACGTGGTAACACTGGTAACACTGTATGTGTGGTGGTGACGTGGTAACACTGTATGTGTGGTGGTGACGTGGTAACACTATATCTGTGGTGAGTGGGGCTGACGTGGTACCACTGTATGTGTGGTGGTGACGTGGTGACACTGTATGAGTGGGGGTGACGTGGTAACACTGTATGTGTGGTGGTGACGTGGTAACACTATATCTGTGGTGAGTGGGGCTGACGTGGTACCACTGTATGTGTGGTGGTGACGTGGTGACACTGTATGTGTGGGGGTGACGTAGTAACACTTTATCTGTGGGGGTGAAGTGGTAACACTGTATGTGTGGTGGTGACGTGGTAACACTGTATGTGTGGTGGTGACGTGGTAACACTCTATGTGTGGTAGTGACGTGGTAACACTGGTAACACTGTATGTGTGGTGGTGACGTGGTAACACTGTATGTATGGTGGTGACGTGGTAACACTGTATGTGTGGGGGTGACGTAGTAACACTATATCTGTGGGGGTGACGTGGTAACACTGTATGTGTGGGGGTGACGTGGTAACACTGTATGTGTGGTGGTGACGTGGTAACACTGTATGTGTGGGGGTGACGTAGTAACACTATATCTGTGGGGGTGAAGTGGTAACACTGTATGTGTGGTGGTGACGTGGTAACACTGTATGTGTGGTGGCGACGTGGTAACACTATATCTGTGGTGGGTGGGGATGACGTGGTACCACTGTATGTGTGGTGGTGACGTGGTAACACTACATCTGTGGGGGTGACGTGGTAACACTGTATGTGTGGGGGTGACGTGGTAATACTTTATCTGTGGGGGTGAAGTGGTAACACTGTATGTGTGGGGGTGACGTGGTAACACTGTATGTGTTGTGGTGACGTGGTAACACTTTATCTGTGGGGGTGAAGTGGTAACACTGTATGTGTGGTGGTGACGTGGTAGCACTGTATGTGTGGTGGTGACGTGGTAACACTGCATGAGTGGGGGTGACGTGGTAACACTATATCTGTGGTGGTGACGTGGTAACATTGTATGTGTGGTGGTGACGTGGTAACTCAATATCTGTGGGGGTGACGTGGTAACTCTATATCTGTGGGGGTGACGTGGTAACACTACATCTGTGGAGGTTACGTGGTAACATTACATCTGTGGGGGTGACGTGGTAACTCAATATCTGTGGGGGTGACGTGGTAACTCTATATCTGTGGGGGTGACGTGGTAACACTGTCTGGGGGGGGGGGGGGGTGACGTGGTAACACTATATCTGTGGGTGACGTGGTAACACTACATCTGTGGAGGTGACGTGGTAACACTACATCTGTGGGGGTGACGTGGTAACACTACATCTGTGGAGGTAACACTACATCTGTGGAGGTAACGTGGTAACACTTCATCTGTGGAGGTGACGTGGTAACACTATATCTGTGGGGGTGACGTGGTAACACTACATCTGTGGAGGTGACGTGGTAACACTACATCTGTGGGAGTGACGTGGTAACTCTACATCTATGGGGGTGATGTGGTAACACTATATCTGTAGTGGTGACGTGGTAACACTATATCTGTGGAGGTGACGTGGTAACACTACATCTGTGGTTGGTGGGGGTGACGTGGTAACACTATGTCTGTGGTGGGTGGTGGTGACGTGGTAACACAACATCTGTGGGGGTGACGTGGTAACACTACATCTGTAGAGGTGACGTGGTAACACTACGTCTGTGGTGGTGACGTGGTAACTCTACATCTGTGGTGGTGATGTGGTAACACTACATCTGTGGGGGTGACGTGGTAACACTATATATGTGGTGGTGACGTGGTAACACTACATCTGTGGAGATGACGTGGTAACACTATATCTGTGGTGGGTGGTGGTGACGTGGTAACACAACATCTGTGGGGGTGACGTGGTAACACTACATCTGTGGTGGGTCCCTCTTTCGTTTTGTTACTTAACGTTGTTTGCACGTTTTGTTTCGAACCCCAGCAATACCTATTCACTTTTACTGTTTTGAGATGGCTGGTTAGCTTGTGTGTGTTTGAGTTCAGAGTTAAGATACATATTTCTACTTTTCATCACGATACTTCCCGCATAATTTTTTCTTTCCTGGTACTGTGAATGCCAAGAATAGATGTCTTGAATATGGTTGCCAAACCTAAGTACATACGTTCGTTCAGGAACTGTCATAGTTGGGAAAAAAAAATTGTCATGAGTAAATGTGTGTGTGTGTTTTTTTTTTTTTGTGTGTGTGTGTGTGTTTGTGTGTTTTTTTTATGGTGTGTCTTTTTTTTCTCTCCCCCCCCCCCCCTTGTACACAAGGTTATATTTTGACATTTCACGACATCAGTGTGATTCAACATTCACATAGCAAACAAAACATTTGGTCCATCAATGATCATCGAAAAAAATCATTAATTGTTGAGATACAAGGGTTATTTTTCAATATGATAATACTTATAATAGTAATAATAAGATGAAGAACAATAACAAATAATAAAGAACAAGATAAACAAGATACCAAATGTCACATCATGGCATGTATTCATGTTGACATAGCTTCAAGGAGCACCCGTTTTTTGTGTTTTTGTTGTTGTTGTTGTTGTTGTTTATTTTTTTTTTTTTTATAAAGTGTTATTAAAGGATTAATATAATTATGTTATCCATTACTTGTGGCAGCTTGCTTCTTTTATCAAAATTAAAGTACAAACATGTCAAATTTTGCAGTATATTCATTTCTGATATTGTTAAAAATTCTATCAAACATGCATCATTCATATACTGTATTATGATGACAGTTTTCATTTTACTCAATGTTCTATTACCAGCACAGAGTATGGTAGCCATTTTTTTAACAAAATCACAGTACTTCATTTCCATTGTGTGTACATGCTTTTCTAACTTGTATCTATACTTGAGGTCAAGCAGGAATGCTTGCAGAGTTGGTTTTATTTGGTTGATTCTACTCCTGTGTATAAAAACTTTTGCCCAAAATAACATTAAAACTAAAGTATCATCCATTGTATTTTTATCATCAGTTCCAAACAATGCCAATTCAAAGTTCAATGACAGTCGTTCACAGTTTTCACATTTCTCTCTCAATAACTTATTAAAATCCTGCCAAAAGGTTTGCGAAACTGGATAAAACCATAAATAATGTTGCACTGTGTCTTTTTCAGTATAACAGAAATTACATTTGTCATCGTCAACTACACCCATATTTTTTAGGACAATATTTGATACTAAAATTCCATGACATATTCTAAGCTGAAACCATTTCATCTTTATTTCTTTGATTCTATTTATCTTTTTCAATGTTTTCTTCCAGTCAGTCTGAGTACCTAACCTATTTTCCCATTTCATAAAAGCTTTCATATCAAAAATTTCGTTTTTCTCCAAGATCATATCGTAATAATCTGTGTTCCCTTTTTTACCCCACAAATGGTTTCTAACGCCCTACTATTTTCATTGTTGTGATGATTCTCTAACACTATATTTCTTTTTCTGGTGTATTCTTTGATTGATTGAATGCAACTAAGGTAATTAAGGTAATTCGTTCTTATTCCCCACTTCTTAAAAAAAAGTCTTCCTGCCTTAAAAACTGGCAGTTTTCATCCAGAATATCATGCACGAAAAATGCATTTTTTGCTGTCCAGTTATTAAAATGAAAAGGATTGTTGTTGATTCTAAATTTAGCATTGAAAAAGATGGGTTCAGCTAATAACTCTTTACTGTTATCTAGTTCAGTGTGTGTGTTGAAATTGTCATAAGCTTTCATAGCGTCTTTCCAAAAGTTATTATAATTATCTTTTAAGAACCTCTTCGAGCCATAGCAGTTTAACCTAGCTATTTCCGGGCAAGTGGTTTGTAATATTCTTTTTCTATTTGAAATTTCCTACATAGAGGGACAGTTTCAGTGCTTGTATAAATGCATGTATGCTTGGTAATCCAATGTCCCCATTTTCAATACTGTGAACTGAGTGTATTCGTTTTACTTTGTCCGGCTTCTTGTCCCATACAAATTCAAGACACATATTCTGAAGTTTTTTAATTTCACTGTCTGGTGGGTTTGGTAACAACATCCACAAGTATACTAGTTTAGACAGTACGAGGGATTTTAATATAGCTACCCTTCCTAGTGGTGTACACGATCGTTTAGACCAAATCTTGAATAAATTTCTAACTTCCATTAGTTTGTCTTCTACGTTAAATTCTGTCAAGCGTGGTAGATCATTCATAAACCAAATGCCAAGGATTTTAAATTTCTTAGGATTCCAATTGATACGTTTTTCTGTTAAATACTTTACATTTGAATTCTTATTTCTACCTAACCATACATTAACTGTTTTTTCAATATTTAATTTTAAACCTGAAATTTCTTCAAAAGAATTTAATGTATCAAATAACTGATTGTAAGATTTTCTATCTCCGTCAAGCGTGAATGAAGTGTCATCTGCAAACTGGCTTATTTTGAATTCTATGTCTGAAATCTGTATCCCTTTAATTTCTTCATCTTCCCGAATTTTACATGCTAGTATCTCTGCACACAATACAAATAAATAGGGTGATAGTGGATCCCCTTGTCTACACCCTCTGTCTATGGGGAAGCTTCGAGACCTTTTTCCGTAAACTATCACATAGGTTTTGATATTATTATAAAATGTATGTATCCATTGACTAATATCCTTTCCAAAACCAAACGCTTTCAGAACATTTTGAATATAATTCCAATTGACAGAGTCAAAGGCTTTCTCAAAGTCTATGGAGACTAAAAGACCAGGCAGGTTTCTTTTTTCTAGTTTATCACGTCGTACAATGTTCGTATATTGTCTCCTATGTAGCGTCCTGCTATAAACCCTGTCTGGTCCTCGTGAATAAGTTTTGGTAATACTGTTTTCATCCGGTTTGCAATACAAGTTGACCCAATTTTATAAGTGATATTAAGGAGAGAAATTGGTCGCCAGTTTGTTAAGTATTCCATAGGTTTATCTCCCTTCAGTAAACATATTACAAGTCCTTCTTTTTGTGTGATAGACATTTCCCCTTTAGTAAAGCCCTCATTTAGTGATCGAATTACAAAATCTCCTAGCTGTCTCCAAAAGAACTTAAAAAAAAATTAACAGTCATTCCGTCAGTTCCTGGGCTTTTGTCGTTTTGTATGTTTTTTAATGCTTGTGAAGCTTCTTCTTTACTTATCAGTCCCTCTAATTCGTCAGATTCGTCTTTATTCAATGTTGGTACTTTTGTGTAAAGATCGATATCTATCATTATACAATTTCTTTTTTTATAAAGTTCCTCGTAAAACGTCTTTGTTTCTTCTAACATTTCTTCTCTATCCGATAAAACTCTACCGTCTCTTTCACCAGTTTCAACATCTGTTTGCTTACAAAGTGTCTTTTCTCCAATGAACAAAAATATTTATCTATTTTTTCCCCTTGAGATGCCCATCTTGCCTTAGACCTTAAAAATATTCCTTCCATTTTTGTTTTCCTAAATTCAGCTAGATGTAATTTTTTTTCTCATTCAGCAGTATTAGATCACCTTCGTTTATGGGTGACTTTCTCTCTAAATTTTGTATTTCGTTTTCTAATTTTTGTTCACGCTGTTTTGATTCCCTTGTCCTATGTATGCTATATGTAATTGACTTTGCTCTGAATGTGTGTTTGTGTGTGTGTGTGTTTTTTTGTTTTTGTTTTTTTGTGGTGTTTTTTGTTTGTTTGTTGTTGTTGTTTGTTGTTGTTTTCTTTTCTTTTTGTTTTTGTTTTGGGGTGTGTTTTTTTTTGAACGAATGTTTCATACTAAAATGACATCTGGTTTGAATGAGGGCTGACCCAAAAGTCTGTCACTGCGAACTGGACACCAACTTCTAGGACAAGTCGCTAACTGTTGTTTTGCCCGACAGCAGACATAAAATAGGCAAAGTGAAACCTTCATACTAAATCAGTTTAGACATAAATGCATGACCTTTCTCGATCGCAGTTCCTCGTCGTTTACCGTTTTTAGACATAAAGTAGAGGCAGCAGAGTGGTGCGCTCCCATTGTTGCTGTTTCAAGAGTAAATAGAAAAATCAAAATTTGTGTGTTTTTTCACAAAACTCAACAAAAGCGTACTCTTCCGACAACTGATCATCTTCTGGCACAACTTTCTGGAGCTACTGTTTTCAGTAAAATAGACTGCAACAATGGATTCTTCCAGGTACCATTGAATGAAGAGCCTCGGAAGTTTCATCGCTCCATTTGTGAGGTTGTTTCAAACGTCTTCCTTTCGGAATTTATTCGAGATCTGAAATATTTCAGAGAGAAAGACTCACATTCTCTGAGGGATAGCAGGAGTCATCTGTGACAGAGATGATATATTAATTAATCATTGGAAATGGTAAAGAGGAACCTGACGAACGACTCCGATCAGTCCTTCAGAGAAAGAAAGATGCTGGAGTGACCCTCAATGAAAAATGTGTCTCTGCTGGTTACACCATCCATTTTCTTGGGCATATTATATCAAAAGAAGGAATTGACATTGACCCAGAGAACGTGATGGCAATATCTAAACAGCCAAGGCCATAAAAAACGAGGCTGAAGTGCACAGACTACTGAATATGGTCAATCACATTGTAAAGATTGCACCCAATCTGGCTGAGACCACCAAAACATCTCAGAGATCTTTTGAAACAGATGAGACATTTTGGATTTGGGAGGAACCACAAGAAAATCAAGTACAGCACCAGTGGTGATTCGCTACAGTCCAGGGAAGACAACCAAAGTTTCAGCCGGTGCATCATCCCATGGATTGGGAGGTGTGCAATTTCAAAAAGAAGAAGACTGGGAGTCAGTTTTCTGTGAGTAAAGATCGCTAACCAACTCTGAACAAAGATATGCTAAGGTGGAAAATGTGGCATTTGCACTTACGTGGTGTTGTGACAAATTTGCTAACTTTCTAACTTTCTTGTTGGACTGTTTAGTTTCACGATTGAAACAGATTACAAGCCTTCTCGCTTTGAAGAAAACTATGCAATTGGACGAGTTGACACTACGCATCCAAAGACTTAGGATGAGAATGATGTGCTTCTCATACTAAATAGTGCAAGTGCAAGGAAGAGCCTTTTTACCTGCAGATGCACCGTCTTGGGTCTCTGTGGGTGTTCCCGCTGAACTGGATCGCTTCGTGGAGTTCGAGACTCAACTGTTTGTCAAAGCAGTTATTGTCTTGTCTTGTCTATAATCTTGTGGTAATCCATATACAAGGCAACAATCCACGATAGGGGGGTCCGCTGTAGATGACTGGTGTCTGTGTGCGACCATTAAGCCCCCTAGTTCAGCCACGAGAACCCGGGCCCCACACAGCATCTTTAAAAAAAACACACACAAAAACTGTCCTGTAGGCCCCAGTCCCTGTCTTGAATGACTGAGGGGAAATGGCTGAGATTATGTGGTCTGGAATCTGGTTCCACAGGCGGAAAGCTGAAGGGAAGAGGGGGTGCTTGTGGGAGTCAGTGCGGGAAAAGGGTACCTGTAGTTTCTCTGGGGGGCCTGGGACAGTTCTAATTGTCTGCACTGAAGTACCTTCATGGGGTGCCACCTCAACCAAACCACCCATGATCTTGTACATCATGTTGGTCTTGGCTGCAGTGCGGCGCAGTTTGAGGGAGTCGAGTTCCAGCCTGGTGATAAGCTCGGTTGCACTGGTGGTGGGGCGGAAGTCATGCACAATTCGCCGAGCTGATCTGCATTGTACCATCTCTAGGTTGGTTGCGAGATACTGTTGCGGGGGGTCCCAGACTGGTGCAACATATTCTAGGATGGGCCTCAAAAGCTGCTTGTAGCATGTTGTCTGGGTGGTGTAGGGGCATCCTCTCAGGTTCCTATTCATGAAGGCACTGGTCTTGTCTGCCTTTGCTGTTGTGGCCTACATGTATGCTCCCAGTGAAGATCTTTAGACAACTCTACGCCCAGGTATTTGGCTTTCTCCACCTTCTGGAGTTACTCGTTATGCAAAAAGTAGGTGGTAGGGAAGGGCATTTTCTTCCTTGTCACTGAGAGGACATGACATTTGCTGGAATTGAATGACATTTGGCAGATCTTCTCACAGCGCTCAAGTTCGTTCAGATCTTCTTGGAGGGCGTTGGTATCTGCTTGGGACCTGATCTGCCGCTATAGGATGGTGTCATTGGCATACAGACGGATCGTGGATCTGATGTTTTTGTTGACGTCATTGATGCAGATGACAGGGTCGGGGCAAGGACTTTACCTCTGAGGAATCCTAGAGGTCACTTGGCCGATGGTGGTGCTCTGTGCTTCAACGTTCAGTTGCTGGGTTCTGTTGGTGAGGAACTCTTCAATCCAGCGAAGTGTTTGTCCACGGATTCCGTAGTGACAGAGTTTGAGAAGGAGGTGGCGGTGAGGCACCTTGTCAAAGGCCTTCAAGAAGTCCAGCAAGATGGTATCCGTATGTCCTCCCTCGTCAAGCGCTGCTGCCAGGTCATCCTCTGTGATTCGCAGGATCATCTTTTGTGAAATCCGTGCTGGGCAGCGACAATGATATTGTGTTTGTCAAAGTGTGATATGATAGCACTTCGAATGATGTGTTCCATCAGTTTGCCAGAGACGGATGTCAGGGAGATGGGACGGTAGCTTGAAGGGTTTCATGCAAGTTACATGAGATCATGGAGAATCTGAATCAAGGTGTTATTTGTAGCCAAGTTAAAAACTATTGCCAGTCACAGTGGCCGGAAAAAGCAAGGCGAGATCCAGCTCTGAAACCGTACTGCACAGTACGAAATAACCGACAGTGGAAATGTCAAACCCGTCCGGTCATCCCCGCAAATCTACAAGCAGATAATAATCCCGCAACGCTTGCATGAAAGACACCAAGGCACTGTGAAATGCAGAGCGCTTTCCAGAGGCTGTGTTTCGTGGCCAAGGTTACCTCAGCAAATTTAGAAGATTTCTGACAGCTCAGTTTGTAAAAAGAAAGAGAACTTAATCCAGAGCCACTGCAACAAATAAATATTTTTGACTGTCCATGGCAGAGATTTAGAATTCTTTTTTGAATGAAAAATCATAATAATATGTGCTGATATTAGATTATTACTCGAGGTGGATTGAAATTGCCCATCGGAAACAAATTACTTAATCTGTTATCATTGAGTACATTAAATCAATATTTGCTCGCAATGGAATTCCGGATACAGTAGTATCAGATAATGGAATACAGTTTAGCTCATGACATTTTGTACAATTTGCACAATCATACTGCTTCACTCGCCTGAAGAGTAGTCCGTTACATACACAAGGAAACGAGGAAACCGAAAGAGCTGTCAACTATCAAAACGCTGTTTAACCCTGGCAGATGATGCATACATAACTCTTCTGAGCCACCGTTCATCACTTCAACTTGGAGCGAGTTCTGCAGAACTACTGATATGAAGAAAACTGAAAACCCGAGTTCCAGCTCTTCAACGCAGACACAACCAACAGTTCAAAAAACATCTCCACCAAAGGCAACATCTATTGTGCCAGACCAGCAGTTTCAATAGCGAGAATATTGCATGTCTGCTTAAGTTCAAAATGACCACGGGTTTTCTGATAGTCCGCAATGTTGTCGAAACACACAGTCAACGCCAACCGTTTTCACTAGAAGTGGCCGACGTGCTAGAATCCCACAAAACTTCATTTGTAGATCTCTTGTAGATTGATTGATCAATAACTGAGTTCCTGTTGTATTCTATCGAGTAAGTTGCGAGTTTTTAGCCTGCTTAAAAGGTAAAGGGTTCAATATGTTCAGCAAGTTCAAGGTGAACATCGACACCTGTAGCTATTAAAGTTCTGTTATTACTGCACAACTTGATATTTAGCATCAGTAAGTGGGGTGTACAGTAATGGTCCTTGACCTTTGTTATACATTGTAAACAAGCCTCGCTCAGGTGCTGGACAACTGACCAAATCAGAAACGAGGGACGTCACGGACTGTGAACCGGGCCCCAATGTCAAGGACAAGTTGCCAACTGTTGCTCTGCCCGACGAAGTAATTTTACCGATTTACAATTACAACAAATCCTATAACTGTCAGACAGTTGAAGAAAACTGCGAAAAATGCCATCCAAATTTGAAAACTAGGTAGCAGTACGACTGATATTTCGTCATCAGTGCCAGGATTCGTTGAACTGTGCCGTTTGAAACACAATCATCACCAGCATCACGAACCGAAATATTTGGATCCTCTCTTCAGCTGCACTCTTTGAAAGCTAAACAGTTTGCTCGTTCAAAGTGTCACATAGACGTCTGCATCCGTACTTGTCTTTAAATCGGGTTTCCTCGTTTGAAACAATCAGTCCAGCAGCAATGTGTCGTATTTGACACACATTTTTGTCTCAATGCACAACTTTTAAATCGGCATGAATTTTGATGGGACCATTTCCAAGTTTGAGCCTTGTCAACATATGGCAAGATTCATTTTTTGGACAGGTGTAACATCTTCAGTGATGTCATACAATTAAACTAGATATAGCGTCATCATAGCTTTGTGCATATTCATAGCACAAAAGCTATAGGTATGTTTTATCACAGTACATGTGGAAAGTACTATTTACAGTTCAGAGAGGGCAACCTATCTACGATTTATTGTCCATATTCAATTATGTCTGTTTTGTTATTATAAACACCAGAGGTTTCAGAGGGCTGATCCAAAAGTCTTCTTAGTTCATAACTGAACAAAGACAGTCAAATTATTGAGTTCATAAATAGAACCAAGCGACTGTAGCCTGTCGTGTGGATGTTGTGAGTGTTTTTGTGCATGGTGTATATGCGTGTGTGCGTGCTTCTTTTACATCAGATCCATTGTATGACTATGTCGCAGCGGTCTCGCGTCCTTCTGGCTGACCCATCCCAACAATAACATCACCAGCAATGTGGCTGCGGGAGGCGATGTGAGTTCACGGATTGATTCATATCTGTCTGCTTCCGCATGGTTTACACGTGCACGCTGTGTGTTGCCAGGACAGGGTTGCATGAGCTGGACCTGGCGTGTGATTTAAAATAGAGTTGGACTGATCAGCTGTGTGGCGCCAGTTGCTGAGCGAGAGGCGGGTGGATTTATGACTGGCAAAGTTGCGTTCCAAGTTAGCCTAATTGCCCTAATTTTCCATTGCTGACTAAGCAGTAAAACATTTATTCTCTCTCTCTCTCTCTCTCTCTCTCTCTCTCTCTCTCTCTCTCTCTCTCCACCCCCCCTCTCTCTCGCGTCCACCTGCGACAAAATTTTCCCCATTTATTTTCTTTCATGTACATATGTAATCAGATTTCATATGGTAAAGTACATTTTCTCCCACTATTGCTATGTGTGTCTCTGTTAGCGTCAACGTGTTATTTGATATAATGCAATATATATATATATATATGTGTGTGTGTGTGTGTGTGTGTGTGTGTGTGTGTGTGTGTGTGTTTGTTTGTTTCTATTAACACCATGCTGGTATTTTTATTTAGTATTGTGTGGTGCAGATCCTGTTCAGGGCGGGGACTGGATGTAAAAATCAACAACACATCCGTGTGCTTATATATTATCCTCGAAATGAAGAATATTGTCTTGTCTTCTATCTCTCTCTCTCTCTCTGTATATAAACAAGCATGATTTTTTGCTAATTCCACTTCCCTCTTAAAAGAAAACGAAATGATTGACTTAGTGATTATTGATTGATTGGGTCTATCTGTGTGTGACTCAGGGCGTGGGATTTTTCTTCATCTTCGCCTCTCTGCCCCTGGGCCCCTCCAGACAGAGACAGAAGGAGCTGGGCAGACCGCACAACCCCAAGCAGACACCCATCTTGGCCTTCAAAGGAAACGTGGCTCACTCTTGCAAGGTTGGTCCTTCTTTGTTTGTTCTGTCTTTGTCTGTCTGCCTTTGTCCGTGTCTCTACCTGAATGTAATGTGATAAAATGAAATAAAATGGAATAAAACGGAACAGAACAGAACATGGTATAATAGATGATAGCACAGAACAGTGCATAATAGAATGGAATATAATGTGTCTTGTATCGAAATCTGATGGTTCACAAGACAGCAAGACAAAAGGCTACAGTCATACAAATATGTTATTGATATTTCTCTAAACTGTCAGAAGATCCAAATTAAGGTGGTGGTATGGCTAATTTACTGAGACGAACACGTATGGGCGTACAGAAATGAGGTATCATAGTCATGGGACCCCCCCCCCCCCTCCCCCCACTCCCTCGCAGATTGGCATATTTAGACCCCATTGAATTTTCTTTTTCTTTTCTTTTTTCAAAGCGCATTAGTGGAATCAGTCAGTCTGTGTGTATGTCGGTGAAGCCATCACTCCACCCCCTTGCCTCGCCCACACCCTACCCCCTTGGGCTTCTTTTCACATTTGATCCGCTACCCTCGCGGCACCGATGTTACACCTTCGCCCACATGTTCGTTTTTTTTATTGTTTTTTTTTTTATATAGTGTTGTTGATGATGATGATGGTGAGGATGACAATGATAATAGTGATAATGATTACGATAATGATAATCATAATAGTAATGATAATGATGATAATAGTAATAGTACTACTAATAATTATTATTGTTATTATTATCATTGTTGTTATCGTTATCATTATCATAAAAAATGATGATTATGATAGCTTTTATTTATCTTGCAACAACAATCAAAAGAGACATCGAGAGTGAAATGTAGTGGTGGCAGTAGCATGGGGAAGAGGGAAATGTAGTGGTGGCAGTAGCATGGGGAAGAGGGAAATGTAGTGGTGGCAGTAGCATGGGGAAGAGGGAAATGGATAGAAAAGGCTCACATCACATTGCAGTAAGACATGTTAAAGGAGCACACAACAACGACAAAACAAAACAAAAAGAAATGTCAAAATGAGCATATGGCGGAAAGATACGGTAGAATGATTTAAGTTTGATGTTAAAATGAGCATATGACGGAAAGACACGGTAGAATGATTTTAGTTTGATGTTAAAATGAGCATATGGCGGAAAGACACGTTAGAATGATTTAAGTTTGATGTTAAAATGAGCATATGGCGGAAAGACACGTTAGAATGATTTAAGTTTGATGTTAAAATGAGCATATGGCGGAAAGACACGGTAGAATGATCGAAGTTTAATGTTGAAATGAGAATATGACGGAAAGACACGTTAGAATGATACTGCAGTATGCGAAATGGAATAATTTTATGTGCATTGTTCTTGCTGCCTCTCTTTGAGTCTAGGCTTTTAGAAACAGAAGAAGCACAGAGGGAATTTTTTGTCACATGTGGATCGGTTTGAGTTAAGGTGATAATACTTGTTCGTCAGTGCAGTTCTCGTCAACAGAGCCCTATAGCATTTAATAAAACATAGACTTGGACATGCAAGAACCAGAGCACAAAAGCAACAAATCCAACAAGAATACACCTTGAAGAACACAGAAGTAAAGAGGAGTGCAAGAAGGGACAAGAGGAGATTGGTGGGTAAGCTTGCTAGAAATGCAGAGGAAGCAGCGGACAAAAACGACATGAGGACACTCTACAACATCACCCGACAGCTGTCAGGGAGGAAAGCCAACACCAACCGACCAGTTCAGGGGAGAGATGGAGCGATACTCAGTAAACCGACAGACCAGTTAGACCGGTGGAGGGAGTATTTTAGCGGCCTTCTCAGCGGTGCACCAGTTGCAGATCCTCCAGTCCTTGAAGAAGGGGAAGATCTGAACATCAACCTGGGCCCTATCAGCAAAGAGGAAATAATAAAGGTCATCAAGAAGATGAAGAGTGGGAAAGCACCAGGACCAGACAGCATTCCTCCAGAAGTTTTGAAAGCAGACCCGAACACCACAGCAGACAACCTCATCAGCGTCCTACAGGAAGCATGGGAAAAGGAAGATATACCTGAGGAATGGATGACGGGCTACATTGTGAAGCTTCCAAAGACAGGAGATCTCAGCGACTGCCAAAACTGGAGAGGGATACAGCCTCTCTCAATACCCAGCAAAATTTTCACCAGGGTGATTCTGGAGAGGATCAGAACTGTCGTCGACGCCACACTGAGAGAGGAACAAGCAGGATTCCCGGCCGGGAGATCATGCACCGACCAGATTGCAACTCTATGCATCCTCATTGAGCAATTGCTAGAGTGGCAGTCACCCCTATACGTCAACTTCGTCGACTACAAAAAGGCGTTTGACATGGTGGACCGGACAACAATCTGGCAAATCCTCAGACACTACGGCATGCCTCAAAAGATCGTCAGTGTCATCCAGAGCCTCTACAGAGACACCAGCTGCAGAGTCATCCACAACGCCGACCTGTCACCATCTTTTGAGGTCAATACCGGAGTCAGGCAAGGATGCCTGCTATCTCCTCTAATCTTCTCACTTGTGATTGACTAGGTGATGAAGACCAGCATGGACCAACCCAGAGGCATACAATGGACCCTCACGAGAAAGCTTGAAGATCTCGACTTTGCAGATGACATCGCCCTGCTGTCGCACTCTCAAGGACACATGCAAGACAAAACAGAGAGACTGAGCAACGTCGCCAGGACTACAGGACTGGAGATCAACGTGGGGAAAACAAAGAGCATGCAGGTCAACGCCACACAGAAAGCGCCCATCAATATCGATGTACAGGCCATAGAGGATGTTGACCACTTCACCTACCTGGGCAGCATTGTCAGCAAGACAGGAGGAGCGGATGAAGATGTAAAGGCCAGGATCAGCAAGGCGCGTCATGCTTTTGTCACCCTCAGACGAGTGTGGAGGAACGAAAACCTCAGTCTGCGCACCAAGCTAAGGCTGTTCAACACCAATGTCAGGTCCGTGTTATTGTACGGTTCGGAGACCTGGAGACGCACAAAAAACCTGGACAGCAAATTGCAAGTCTTCATTAACACCTGTCTTCGCCAGATCCTGCGCATCAGATGGCCGGAGCGAATCTCCAACGAGGAACTCATGCGCTGGACGAAGCAAGACCAAATCACCAAGAGTATCCAGATGAGGAAGTAGAGTTGGGTTGAACACACCCTGCGTAGAGGACAGGCCCATATTCCATGCCACGCCTTGGACTGGAACCCACAGGAGAAGCGGAAGAGGGGACGACCAGTCACCACCGTGAGAAGAACTCAACAGGCAGAACTCAAGTCCACCAACATGACCTAGGGTTAAGTCAAGAGAACAGCCCAAGACAGAGCGAGATGGAGATCTGCAGTGCGGGCCCTATGTTCCGACCGGAACGAAGAGGATTAAGTTAATAGTTAAGTCAAGTTTTTGTTTGTGCACTGATATCAATACATGGAATGGACGCAGTTACTTGCCACATCATGCATGTCCTCTCCAGACAGGTTATTGATGCTGTCCATTTTGACACACCTCTTTTCTGTCATGCTAACTGTCCGAAGCATCATCACAGCAATTTCTGCAGGTAATAATAATATAATAATTATAATATAATCATATTAGAACAATAAGAAGAAGATGATAGAATAAGCATTGTGAACATCATCATAAACATAATCATAACAGCAGTCTTTGTAAATGCCAGTTTAATCTTCCCCGGAGTACACTGACATGAACAGAAAAAAAAACAACTGTCAGAGTACCCTGTTTCACCTCCACGTGTCACCTGTTAGTTCAATAAATAATGCCGAGCCACTACTCTATTTTTAGATCAGTGATGTCGAGCAAACTATAAACGTAAAGCTAGGAAATACCTTAAGTTTTGCTAACTACAAGAAAACAGAGTAAGTTTTGACCACAGTGGCTGACCATACAACACCAAATAAGCCATCCCATTGGCGCAGCCACAGAGTTTCATAACGCTTGCTCAGCGGAGCAGACACGCCGGACGCGGGCTATGGCTTACCTCTACGGAACAAAGTGTAAAAAGAGGGAGCTTATTTTTCTTTATTTTTTTTCTCCCAAACCCAACAATATCATCTTCTACATTTTGGATATGTCAGTGACAGGAATTGATCTACTGAACTGTTCCCATTAGAAATTTTAATTGACTTTGTTCTAGGTTAAATCAAAATCTGATCAAACTAATCTGTGTACCGATCAGAATGGATTTCTTCTAAATCATTTTGCCACAGGACAACACTTATTGCCATGGGTTCTTTTTCAGTGCGCCAAGTGCATGCTGCACACTGAACCTCATCCGAATAACCAGACTCTCGGTTTGATTTTCCAGTCAAACTTCTGAGAAAGGGTGGTATTCAGCTTGGTATCAGTGCTACACTGGGGAGATCGCCACACAGTGTGCAGCATCCTGAAGGTTATTTTGGTCTTGCTGAGACGGCTCTTGATGTCGCTGCCTGCTTCCCCATAGTATCTGACAGTGCTGCCCAGGTTCAAAAACTCTTCGGTTGTGTGTAGATCTCTTCCGTTTATTTGGATTGGTGAAGGGTTTAGAATGTTTCTTCCGGCTGATCATCAGGCCAGTTTACATTATGCATCCTTGTCTCACTCCTATCTTTACCTCGAAACTGTGTTCGCTGTTTCCTACTTTGCATGTGAAGTTGGTGTAAACGCTGTTGATGAGAAGGACGATCTACTGTGGAATGCCATAAGCTCGGGGTATACGCCATCGGCTTTCCATGTGGATGCTGTCACAGGCCTTCTCGAAATCTACAAAGTTGAAGCAGAGCCGTCTTTTCCACTCTGTATACTACCCAATGATATTACGCATGGTAGACATCCGATTAGTACATCCTCTTTTTTTTCTGGAAACCATGCCTGCTTGTTCTTGAGCTGCTCGTCTGTTGGAGCTGAAAATTGTTCTGTCTTGACTTTTGCAAGATTTTTTTCTTCCAACATTTCTTTATTCAAAGGTTTACAGATACAAACTTAATATACTCTGCGCATTAGAAGGTACAGGGTAACGGCATAATGATGTTCTAGATACTGACAAGTCCACAATAATATAATGTAAGCAAAATAATACACATTCAGTAATATGTTTCCATATAACTTGTACAAAACGTGCATATAGAGACCATTTTGTCAGAAATTTGTTACGTTCCATAGTTATGTTAAAAGCATACTTGTCTATTTCGTATTCCTGCTTGAGATCTTTACAAACATTTTGTAATGTTGGTTTTATTTCGTTGATTCTACATTTATATACATGGAATTAAGCTATCAATAAAATATTTGAGTAACATACAACAGTTTTTATCATGTTATGTCCAAAAAGCACCGGTACATCATTAAGGGTAAGTCACAATGTATGCACCTTTCTTTTAGATATCTTACAAATTATGTCCAGAAAGATTGTACATGGTTACACTGTCATTGATAATATAGGATTGTACCGTTTTTATCCTTGCAGAAATTACACTTATTATCATTATCTTGGAGTACTCCCATCTTCATTAGCACAGAATTTGTTACAAGAACATAATAACTTATTTTCATTTGGAACCATTTTAATCTTATCTCTTGGATTTTTCTTGCATTAAAAAAATATTCTTCCAATCAAGCTTGTTTTCAAAGTCCCATTTCTTACAGGCATTTGGTAGTTCTGGTTTACCTACTCGTACTTCGTGGAAATATTTTGTTCCCCTTGGAGCTTTTATCATTGTCGTATGTACTTTACTGAAGTTAGTTTCTTTATGATCATTGTTTTCAAACGTTATATTATTTTCTCTTAAAACATTTTTAATCGAGTAAACACAACCAAAGTATTCTAACGCTGGGACCCGAGTATCAATTATATCATGGAATCGATAAATATTAAGAAAATTTCCATTTCCTTTCACAAGATCTTTCATATAATAAACATTTTTCTTATCCAGCCTTCAAAATACAAAAGTTTACCATCTATCTTAAATTTGCTATTAAAAACAAAGGTTCCATCAAAATATGTTGCTTGTCATGTACCTCAGTTTTATCGTAAAATTCTGAATAACTACAGATTACATCTTTCCAAAAGGAATTACGCCCTCCCACTGTCAGAACAATTGGGCCATATTCTTGTAGCATTTCAACTTCTGGACATTTTTTAACAATATAGTTTTTTCCATTTTGGACAGTATGACAAATTATAGAATTGTTTCAACCATGTGAGTTTCAGAGAGTTCATAAATGATAGATTATGCGGAATATTGATACCTCCATTTTGTATACTGTGCACTGCCACTGATCTTTTAACTTTATCTCTTTTTTTGCCATACAAAATTAAAGCACATTTTTTGCAATTCCTGAATATTGTTATCTGGTGGATTTGGAAGCATAATCCACAAATAAATAAATTTTGATATGATGGACTTGAGGACAGCTACTCTTCCTAGAGGTGTAACTGACCCTTTTATCCATACGTTGGACAGGGTTTTTAAAAAAAAAATTTTTTTAGTTTCATTGAACTTATCAGTTATATTTAGTGCTGTTATATTATGCACATATTTAGCAAACCAGGGCCCTGAGATTTTTAAACTGTGGTGGATTCCAATTCATTTCTAAATTGGATTTTTGAAAATTGTATCACGATTACGTTAATTTCCCAGCCATACATTGCATGTTTCTTCATAATTCTTATTCTCAAGAATTTTGCAAGCCATTAATTCTGCACATAAAACAAACAAATAGGGTGAGAGTGGGTCTCCCTGCCTACATCCTCGTTCAGTTCGAATACTTGTAGATGGTTTACCATTAACCAATATTGAGGACTTTATATCAGTGGAAAACATTTCTACCCATCGACAGATATCCTCACCAAAACCAAAGTATTCTAAAACTGTATACATATATTTCCAACTAACTGAATCGAAAGCCTTTTCGAAGTCTATACAAACTAGTAGTCCTGGTAGACTTCTTTCCTTAAGATAGTAGATTGTATCATATGTAAGCCTTAAATTATTTCCAGATATCTGCTGGCGATAAAACCCGTTTGATTTTCAATAAGTTTATCGAGGACTGTTTTAATTCTGTTTTCTACACAAGAAGAACCTATTTTGTAAATTACGTTCAATGTTGATATGGGACGCCAGTTTTTAAGATATTCTCTGGGTTTATCTTCTTTTGGTAATCAAATTATAATTTTTTCTCTCTGTGTAATGGACATGTCTTATTTTCTTAAACCCTTCATTTAGAGAACGTACTACAAAAGCGCCTAGATGTTTCCAGAAAAAAAAATTGAAGAAGTCAACTGTCATTCCGTCTGTTCCTGGGCTTTTACCATTTTTCATATTTTTAGTGCTTGTGATGCCTCTTTCAATGTTATTGTGCCTTCTATTGAGTTTGCTTCAATCTGTGTTAATTTAGGGGAACTGTGTGCGTATTTTTCTAGCTTAATGTCTTTATCTTCCCACTCCTCATATAATTTTTTATGATGCTCCTTTGTTTCTTGCAACTTATCTTCTATCTTTCCTAAATGTTTACCATTCTTAGATACAAGTTCTAACATTTGATTGCTAACATAGTGCCTCTTTTCAAGGTAACAAAAGTATTTTGACACTTTTTCTTCTTGTGCAGCCATCTACCTTTACTTCTGATCAATATTCCTTGTATTTTATTTTTCTGCTGTATTTGCTGCAGTGGATTTGCAAGGATTTTGCTTGGAATTGACAGAAGGGTGATTCCACTCCAGTTGTTGCAGTATCTCAGGGTGCCATTCTTTGGAATCTTAACAGTGACCCCATTTGTCCAGTCATCTGGTATCTTCTTCACATCCCATATGGCTGTAATGAGTGGTGAAATCATTTAAGCCGCAGTAATTTAAAGACGCACCTATTTCTACTTCACCAAGCATGATGCATACAAATGAGTGCCTGTTTGTGTATAGTGATGTGTTTTGGGGATGGGGGAGGGTGTGACTGCTTTTCAATTTTGCATTTTGAATGTAGATTTTTATTTTATTGTGACATGTGTGACCGATGCTAAGAGCTGGAAGTGAATGTTGAGTGATTTTGATATGTTTTTTGTTTATTTTGATATCTGGAATTGTTTTAAGTGTTGTGATAGGGTTTTTCAGTAGTGTGATATGATATTGCTTTGTTTAGGCTTTTTCATGTGATATGTATGATGAATGTTGTGTGTGTGTGTGTGTGTGTGTGTGTGTGTGTGTGTGTGTGTGTGTGTGTGTAGACATTTTGTGCTTGAGTGCTTAGGTTGTCTTGTGCAGAGTGCTTTTTTCCCGTTCTGGACAGATCAGGTAGCTGTAATGATTTCTTTTGTATCGGATGGTTCAATAGTGACATCGTGGTCAGTGCCTGCATTTCTTATATCAGCATCAGTTGTTGATAGTCGTCTGTTCATAATTCTACTTAAGTGCTCCGCCCATCGAACTTCCGGTTCTGCTTCTGATGTAAGCAGACGCCCTCGTTTGTCTGCGATGGGTGCCTCAGTGGTTCCAGGGTACTTCCCACAGACTGTCTTGGTGATCTTGTACACTTCCCCTCGCTCTCCTCTTTTGGCTGGCTTGCACGGTTGTCCATGTATGTACTGTCCAGAGCTATGCCCGGTGGGAGCTTATGGACAGGTGGAAGGTAGAGGCCGGACAAAGTGCGATCCACTGGTTATCCAGGGTGGGGGTTAGCCACAGGGCAACAACCCGGGCTTATAACAAAGCAACAACGACAAAACAAAAATGTTGTTACGGATACAGCAACACAAGAAACCAACACTGCTGTTTAGATCACACAGACAGGTTATTTTATACATTTTGGCTGTACCGCTGCATTGCTCGTAACAAATGCCTTTATATTCTTTGAGATATGTGTGTGCTACCTTTTATGTATGTATATGGTCTCGCTATATATGTTTGTGTATTCTCCAGTATGCTACAGCCTAGACAGGCCCTATGTGAATTGAGCATCCTTATCCCCGAATCTGTGTCATATGGAACAAAATATCTGTGAATGGTTTTCATTCATGTGTTTTTTTCTTGTCCTCATTGCTATCTCTTTATATCTAAACTTATGTAATGTCACTTTGTGAGTGAATAAAAAAAAAAAGATAAAAAGAACAGTCCCAATAACAGAAAAAAACAATCAGGATTTTAGACAAAAACTCTGTTTTTATTCTTCCCTCAGATGTAATATGAGGAACAAAGGTTCCCGACAAAACTTGACACAGTCTGACAGGATGTGAACTGTTACAATTAGAAAGTGTGTGTGTGTGTGTGTGTGTGTGTGTGTGTGTGTGTGTGTGTGTGTGTGTGAATCAGAATCAGAATCAGAATCAATTTTAATGTCAATTAAACCTGAACAAGGTTTATAAGACACGCATGCAAAGTTACATGAAACCACGCACACAAAAAGCAAAAGCAAAACAAAAATAGATAAATGCTGAACAAGACATTGAATCACTCTTGCACGCTATGGCGTTTTTGACAGCAGTTACTGACAAATTTCCCAAATAGTCCCACAAGTTTGTCTTCCAGTATTAGCTGACTGGGTTTAATAATATTTGGAATGTAATTTTGAATTTTTTCTATGAATTCTACTCTAATTTCTTTGTATAATTCGCAGTCATCTAAGAAATGAAATTCATCCTCTATTGTTTGACATTGTAAACATAGTCTCCTTTCTTTTGGAATGTTGAAATATCGGCCTTTTTCTATTGCTAAATCATGACAGGATATTCTTAATTTGCACAATGATTGTTTTTGATTATAATTAAGATATCCTTCAAGCAAATAAGGCTCGGTTCTGTATTCACGAGTAACTTTACTATAGAATAGTAGTTTAGATTTATTTTCAGATTTGTTTCTCTTCCAGAATAAAACATATCCATATTCTAGTTTATTCATTATAACGTGGCTAAGTCTATGAATATTGAATGTTGACTGATTATTCCAAACGTGTCCTAAACCAAGATTCTGTAATATAATTTCAACGAAATTAATCCATGTTCGCTGTTTTGTTTCCTCTGTAAGCATATCATCATACACAATTTTGAAATACGAATTTTCTCGTGCCTGTGTTATATGAAACCAAAATTTTATTACTTGACAAATCACTTTTAAACTTAAGGGGTATTTACCTA
>NC_134885.1:14732944-14780444 GCF_041734735.1 Babylonia areolata | reverse complement strand
GGAATTGTTTTTAATCATTTACAGTTCGGCATATATCATTTTAATCGTGAGTCAACGAAGCCTTACATACATCAAAATGTGACATGTACATTGACTTATGAATGTTGATTTTTTTTAATTTACTTTTTACAATCATTATCAGTTATTGCTTCTTCCTTTCTAACATCAAACTTGGTCCGGATTGATTAATTTATAACTTTGCATAACCTGTTCGTAAGCACTTTTGCCAATATCCTATAGTCTACGTTCGTTAGAGTGACTCGTCTCCAGTTATATACATTATTACGCGGTAATTCTCTGCCTTTGTTTGATAGTTTAATATTCAGTGTTCCTGTGCATGAACATTACTTCGTCTGCAAACGATTCATTGAAAGAATTAATTGTTGTTGTTTTTTTTAATCTAACCCAAAAGAACTTAATGAATTATGTGCTTAACCAGTACCTACCTGGGTACGACCCATTTTTCATTTGTTTCAAGGCATTGCTGATTTCGTCGTCTTTTACTTGTCCATCACACAACGATGCTCCATCTTTATCTAACTTTGTTAATTGTTAATCTTTCACTAAATCGTCTGTTGCTTGTGTACCGTTTTCAATTGATGTTGTCTGATTGTTGGGATCTGAATAAAACCTGACTTGTTCTTCTAATATTCCCATTTGATTTGATATCATTTCTCCGTTATTTATGCAAATACTTGTCATAACATTTATATTTGATCTTGATTTTTCTAAGCGGGGGAAGAATTTGTACTTTTTCTCCTTCCTCGACCCACTTATATCGAGCTGTTACTTGTGCACCTGTTGCTTTATTGAGCTCAAGAAGCTCCAGTTGTTGTTTTCTGTTTAAAATGTTTTCATGTATCTCTTCATTGTTGTGTCCATTTGATAACTTCTTTTTTTTCTAAATCATATAACTGCTTTAGTAATATTTAATCTTTATTATTTCTTCCACAAGCATTATTTTACCACGCTATATGCAAAACCCCATTTTATTTTGCACAGTTCCGTTAGTTCTATTGATTTACCTTGGTTTCCTTATCAGCCAGAAACTGATCAAGAAAGTTGTTCATAGGCTGTACAAACAGAGGGTCCTTCAAAAGTCAGTTATGGTTCAAATGCCATAAACCTAGACCTCCATCAAACATGGAAAAATTAAGTTCTGTAATAATTGCCTGATGATCAGTATTAGGGATAACATACTATTACAACTGACAACGGATTGTAACATTTCTTGACAAGCAAAAACAGCCGAGTATGGAAGCTAGAAATGGGTTGTAATCTACATCAGGTGTAATCATTCTGTTTCGTGACATCCTGAAAACTGAGGGCAACAACTGTTTCTTTGAGATCAGCGACGTCTGCTTTGGATGTGAATGACCTGAAATTATGTCCAGCTCAATGTTAATTGATGTGTTAATGCACACAGTGTTAGTAATCGTTCAATAACACAATCGTTTAGTGTATTCTAAAGTGTTTTAAAAAAAGAAAGTTTTTCAACATTTTCACTTTGTGCATAAACATTGACTTTGGTGAAAGTTGAATCGTCTTTGACACCTGAAACAATTAATAATCGATCAATTTCTTTCAGAGGTTAAACGGTTTCAGAAAAGTGATTCCACGATCATCTCCCCTTGACTATGTCCTGCCCCTTTGTGATGTATTATTATCAGGGTGCACACCAAGCTTATACCATTCGAGAGCGTGTTTTTACCCGGAAACTATCGTATCGTGTGAGTTGAGCTTAACAGGAAGAATGACTGGCACCCGTTACAGGAAGACAACGTGCGGCACTGGGTGTTCCAAGGCGCCGATGGCCAGAACGACTGGGTGTGGAAGGACGGCAACAAAGGGGTGTATCTACTGGACAAGGACGGGCACCTGACGGGCACCCCCAATACCTCCATCATACCCAACTTCCCGATCTTCTCCGGGGATGAGTGCCAGGAGAGGAAGGACTGGGGGGACATGCTGGTCTGTCCTTATCGATATGTCAAGGTTTGTGTTTTGTTTTGTGGTCCGATAAGTCAAGGTTTGTGTTTTGTTTTGTGGTCTGATAAGTCAAGGTTTGTGTTTGTTTTGTGGTCTGATAAGTCAAGGTTTGTGTTTGTTTTGTGGTCTGATAAGTCAAGGTTTGTGTTTTGTTTTGTGGTCTGATAAGTCAAGGTTTGTGTTTTGTTTTGTGGTCTGATAAGTCAAGGTTTGTGTTTGTTTTGTGGTCTGATACGTCAAGGTTTGTGTTTGTTTTGTGGTCTGATAAGTCAAGGTTTGTGTTTGTTTTGTGGTATGATAAGTCAAGGTTTGTGTTTGTTTTGTGGTCTGATACGTCAAGGTTTGTGTTTTGTTTTGTGGTCTGATACGTCAAGGTTTGTGTTTTGTTTTGTGGTCAGATACGTCAAGGTTTGTGTTTGTTTTGTAGTCTGATAAGTCAAGGTTTGTGTTTGTTTTGTGGTCTGATACGTCAAGGTTTGTTTTTCTTTTCTGATCTGATACGTCAAGGTTTGTGTTTGTTTTGTGGTCTGATACGTCAGGGTTTGTGTTTGTTTTGTAGTCTGATAAGTCAAGGTTTGTGTTTGTTTTGTGGTCTGATACGTCAAGGTTTGTGTTGTGTCTTGTGGTCTGATACGTTATGGTTTGTTTTGTGGTCTGATACATCAATGTTTGTGTTGTGTCCTGTCGTCCTATGTTGCAATGTTTGTGGTCTGATGCATCAATGTTTTTGTTGTGTCTTATGGTTTGATACGTCAAGGTTTGTGTGGTGTCTTGTGGTCTGATACGTCAAGGTTTGTGTTTGTTTTGTGGTTTCATACGTCAAGGTTTGTGTTGTGTCTTGTAGTCTGATACGTGAAGGTTTGTGTTGTGTCTTGTGGTTTGATACGCCAAGGTTTGTGTTGTGTCTTGTGGTCTGATACGTCAAGGTTTGTGTTTGTTTTGTGGTCTGATACATCAAGGTTTGTGTTTGTTTTGTGGTCTGATGTGTCAATGTTTGTGTTGTGTCTTGTAATTTGATACGTCATGGTTTGTGTTTAAGTTGTGGTCTGATATATCAATGTTTTTGTTTGTTTTGTGGTCTGATACGTCAAGGTTTGTGTTTTGTTTTGTGGTCTGATACGCCAATGTTTGTGTTTTGTTTTGTGGTCTTATACGTCAAGGTTTGTGTTTGTTTTATGGTCTGATACGTCAAGGTTTGTGTTATATTTTGTGGTCTGATAAGTCAAGGTTTGTGTTTATTTTGTGGTCTGATACGTCAAGATTTGTGTTTTGTTTTGTGGTCTGATAAGTCAAGGTTTGTGTTTTGTTTTGTGGTCTGATAAGTCAAGGTTTGTGTTTGTTTTGTGGTCTGATACGTCAAGGTTTGTAACTGTTTTGTGATCTGAAACGACAAGGTTTGTGTTTGTTTTGTGGTCTGATACGCCAATGTTTGTGTTTTGTTTTGTGGTCTTATACGTCAAGGTTTGTGTTTGTTTTGTGGTCTGATACGTCAAGATTTGTGTTTTGTTTTGTGGTTTGATAAGTCAAGGTTTGTGGTTTGTTTTGTGGTCTGATAAGTCAAGGTTTGTGTTTGTTTTGTGGTCTGATACGTCAAGGTTTGTAATTGTTTTGTGATCTGAAACGTCAAGGTTTGTGTTTGCTTCGTGGTCAGATACGTCAGGGTTTGTGTTTGTTTTGTGGTGTGATAAGTCAAGGTTTGTGCTTGTTTTGTAGTCTGATACGTCAAGGTTTGTGTTTGTTTTATGGTCTGATACGTCAGGGTTTGTGTTTGTTTTGTGGTCTGATACGTCAGGGTTTGTGTTTGTTTTGTGTCCTGATACGTCAAGGTTTGTGTTTGTTTTGTGGTCTGATAAGTCAAGGTTTGTGTTTGTTTTGTGGTCTGATACGTCAAGGTTTGTGTTTGTTTTGTGGTCTGATACGTCAAGGTTTGTGTTTTGTTTTGTGGTCTGATACGTTTTGTGGTCTGATACGTCAAGGTTTGTTTTGTTTTGTGGTCTGATACGTCAAGGTTTGTGTTTGTTTTGTGGTCTGATACGTCAAGGTTTGTGTTTGTTTTATGGTCTGATGCGTCAAGGTTTGTGTGGTGTCTTGTGGTCTAATACGTCAAGGTTTGTGTTGTGTCCTGTTGTCTGATGTTGCAATGTTTGTGGTCTGATGCATCAATGTTTTTGTTGTGTCTTATGGTTTGATACGTCAAGGTTTGTGTGGTGTCTTGTGGTCTGATACGTCAAGGTTTGTGTTTGTTTTGTGGTTTCATACGTCAAGGTTTGTGTTGTGTCTTGTAGTCTGATACGTCAAGGTTTGTGTTGTGTCTTGTGGTTTGATATGCCAAGGTTTGTGTTGTGTCTTGTGGTCTGATACGTCAAGGTTTGTGTTTGTTTTGTGGTCTGATACATCAATGTTTGTGTTTGTTTTGTGGTCTGATGTGTCAATGTTTGTGTTGTGTCTTGTAATTTGATACGTCATGGTTTGTGTTTAAGTTGTGGTCTGATATATCAATGTTTTTGTTTGTTTTGTGGTCTGATACGTCAAGGTTTGTGTTTTGTTTTGTGGTCTGATACGTCAAGGTTTGTGTTTTGTTTTGTGGTCTGATAAGTCAAGGTTTGTGTATATTTTGTGGTCTGATACGTCAAGGTTTGTGTTTTGTTTTGTGGTCTGATAAGTCAAGGTTTGTGTTTTGTTTTGTGGTCTGATAAGTCGAGGTTTGTGTTTGTTTTCTGGTCCGATAAGTCAAGGTTTGTGTTTGTTTTGTGGTCTGATAAGTCAAGGTTTGTGTTTGTTTTGTGGTCTGATACTTCAGAGTTTGTATCCGTTTTGTGGTCTGATACGTCAAGGTTTGTGTTTCTTTTTTGATCTGATACGTCAAGGTTTGTGTTTGTTTTGTGGTCAGATACGTCAGGGTTTGTGTTTGTTTTGTGGTCTGATAAGTCAAGGTTTGTGTTTGTTTTGTGGTCTGATACGTTAAGGTTTGTGTTTGTTTTTTGGTCTGATACGTCAAGGTTTGTGTTTGTTTTGTGGTCTGATACGTCAAGGTTTGTGTTTGTTTTGTGGTCTGATACGTCAAGGTTTGTGTTTGTTTTGTGGTGTGATACGTCAAGGTTTGTGTTTGTTTTATGGTTTGATACGTCAAGGTTTGTGTTATGTCTTGTGGTCTGATATGCCTAGGCTTGTGTTTGTTTTGTGGTCTGATACGTCAATGTTTGTGTTGTGTCCTGTCGTCTGATGTTGCAATGTTTGTGGTCTGAAGCATCAATGTTTTTTGTTGTGTCTTATGGTTTGATACGTCAAGGTTTGTGTGGTGTCTTGTGGCCTGATACGTCAAGGTTTGTGTTTCTTTTGTGGTTTCATACGTCACGGTTTGTGTTGTGTCTTGTAGTCTGATACGTCAAGGTTTGTGTTGTGTCTTGTGGTTTGATACGCCAAGGTTTGTGTTGTGTCTTGTGGTCTGATACGTCAGTGTT
Organism: Babylonia areolata; assembly: GCF_041734735.1. Lineage (NCBI taxonomy): Eukaryota > Metazoa > Mollusca > Gastropoda > Neogastropoda > Buccinidae > Babylonia > Babylonia areolata. The sequence continues at coordinate 14,774,994 of NC_134885.1, read as the reverse complement.
TGTGTTTGTTTTGTGGTCTGATAAGTCAAGGTTTGTGTTTGTTTTGTGGTCTGATGTGTCAATGTTTGTGTTGTGTCTTGTGGTTTGATACGTCATGGTTTGTGTTTAAGTTGTGGTCTGATATATCAGTGTTTGTGTTTGTTTTGTCGTCTGATACGTCAAGGTTTGTGTTGTGTCTTGTGATCTGATATGTCAATGTTTGTGTTATTTGTTGTGGTTTGATGTGTCAGTGTGTTGTATCTTGTGGTCTGATGTGTCAATGTTTGTGTTTGTGTTGTGGGCTGATGTGTCAATGTTGTGTTGTGTCTTGTGATCTGATACGTTAATGTTTGTGTTGTGTCTTGTGGTTGATGTGTCAATGTTTGTGTTTGTGTTGTGGTCTGATGCGTCAATGTTTGTGGTGTGATACATCAATGTTGTATTTGTTTTGTGGTCTGATACATCATTGTTGTATTTGTTTTGTGGTCTGATACATCAGTGTTGTGTTTGTTTTGTGGTCTGATACATCAATGTTGTATTTGTTTTGTGGTCTGATACATCAGTGTTGTATTTGTTTTGTGGTCTGATACATCAGTGTTGTGTTTGTTTTGTGGTCTGATACATCAGTGTTGTATTTGTTTTGTGGTCTGATACATCAATGTTGTATTTGTTTTGTGGTCTGATACATCAGTGTTGTATTTGTTTTGTGGTCTGATACATCAGTGTTGTGTTTGTTTTGTGGTCTTATACATCAGTGTTGTGTTTGTTTTGTGGTCTGATACATCAGTGTTGTGTTTGTTTTGTGGTCTGATACATCAGTGTTGTGTTGTGTCTGCTGGTCCAATGTGTCAATGTTTGTGTTGTGTGTTGTGGTCTGATGTGTCAATGTTTGTGTTGTGTATTGTGGTCTGATGTGTCAATGTTTTTGTTGTGTATTGTGGTCTGATGTGTCAATGTTTGTGTTGTTTGTTGTGGTCTGATGTGTCAATGTTTGTGTTGTGTGTTGTGGTCTGATTTGTCAAGGTTTGTGGTGTGATGCGTTACTGTTTGCATTGTGACTGTGTTTCATACATGTCAATGTTTGTGTGTGTCTGAGATATGATATGTTATGGGTTACATTGTGTCTGTTATATAATACCGCAATGATTGTATTGTGTCTTATTATGTGAAACGTCAGTGTTTTGTCTGAGATCTGATATTGTGCCTGTGATATGATGCGTTAATGTTTGTATGACATGATACGTTAATGTTTGTATTGTGTCTGTGATATGATACGTTAATGTTTGTATTGTGTCTGTGATATGATACGTTAATGTTTGTATTGTGTCTATGATATACGTTAATGTTTGTTGTGTCTGTGATATGATACGTTAATGTTTGTATTGTGTCTATGATATGATACGTTAATGTTTGTATTGTGTCTATGATATGATACGTTAATGTTTGTATTGTGTCTATGATATGGTACGTTAATGTTTGTATCGTGTCTGTAATATGATACGTTAATGTTTGTATTGTGTCTGTGATATGATACTTTAATGTTTGTATTGTCTGTGATATGATACGTTAATGTTTGTATTGTGTCTGTGATACGATACGTTAATGTTTGTATTGTGTCTGTGATATGATACGTTAATGTTTGTATTGTGTCTGTGATATGATACGTTAATGTTTGTATTGTGTCTGTGATATGATACGTTAATGTTTGTATTGTGTCTATGATATGATACGCCAATGTGTGTATTGTGTCTGTGTTGTGATGCGTCATTGTCTGTGATCTGATATAACAATATTTTGTATTCTATCTATAATTGTGATACGTCAATATTTGTGCTGTATTGTAGCTATGTTATGATTCGTCAAAGATTATGTTGTGTCTGAGGTTTGATTCGTCAGCTTGTGCATTGTATCTATGATTGCATTGTGTCTGTCATGTGATACGTCAATGTAGGCAGATAGGAAAGCAAATACGCTTACAGGCAGAAAACAAAGACGAAGAAAAGGTGGCACTGCACTGTAGCAACAATACGATACAATGTTTCTATCGTGTCAGCGATCTGATTCTTCATAGTTCGTATTATTGCCTTGTAATTTGATACGTCAAAATTTGTATTGTGTCGGTGATCTTACATGACAATGTTTTGTATGTATTTGTTTGTGATGTGATGCGTCAGTTTTTAGTGATGACGAGGAGGAGGAAGACGAGGAAGATGAGGAGGAGGGTATTTTTAACGATGACTTCTTTGATAATGACGATGACGATGACGATGATGATGATGATGATGGTGGTGGTGGTGGTGGTGGTGGTGGTGTGTGTGTGTGTGTGTGTGTGTGTATGTGTGTGTGTGTTGTGTGTGTGTGTGTGTGTGTGTGAGAGAGAGAGAGAGAGAGAGAGAGAGAGAGAGCACGTGTGAGTGTGTGTGTGTGTGTGAGAGAGAGAGAGAGAGAGAGAAGGAGCACGTGTGTGTGTGTGTGTGTGTGTGTGTGTACGTGCGTGTGTGTGTGTGTGTGTGTGTGTGTGTGTGTGTGTGTGTGTGTGTGTGCACGCGTGTGTGTGTGTGTGTCAGTGTCTATGTGTCTGTGTTTGTGCGTGCGCGCGCGCTCGTGTGTGTGTGTGTGTGTGTGACTCGACTCGAGTTCAGTTATTGTTATAAAATCCTTAAGGATTAATAGACACAACAAAGAACAAAAGGAACAAAGAAAGAAAAGGTAATCCAATACGCATGCAATGAAATACATATTTGGCGAGTGTTTTTGACAGTCATCGCAATTGAATAAAACACTTGGTTTCAGGATATTGTTTTGTGAATTGGATAGTCGTTTTTTGTTTTGTTTTTTGTTTTTTATTTTGTTGTAGAAGTGTAATCTGTTGTGTTCAGTTTTCGTCTGTTTCCCAAACTGTATATATCTATTTCTTAGTTTTTGACGTAATGTGAATTTAAGTCTGCTGTTACTAAATGTAGACTGATTAATCCAAACATGACCTAACCCTACATTGGGAAGAATATTTTTTTTACAAATATTATCCAGGGGTTTTCAATTGTGTCTGGTTGGTTCACCATGGATATATAAACCATTTTGATATGGCTATCATCATGTGCACCCAGAATGTGAGTTCAGTGGTCAAGAAATCTACGTGCAATATGAATTCCAATTGGTAATCTGCCCAATTCTGCTACAGTTGGCAGATTCGTTGTTTTAGAATGTACCCATAGGAGCAGTTTTCAAAATTTTATGTGCATTTGTTCATGTGGATGTTTCGAAGAAATACAGTTTCTATAGAAATCTGTCATTCCTGTATTGAATGAACCGGTAGTTTTAGTTTTAGCCCGTGGGAACCAAATCTCGGATCCATATGATAATATAGATAAAACGAGCGAATGAAAAATCTGCTGCACAGAATCCAAACGAATATTTTGCTTTTTAACTATTCGTCGGAGGGAATGTGCTGCTTTTCATGCCTGTTTGGCGAGGTGTTTCGGGGCGTAAGAGAATGTTCCAGTTTTGTGAAATAATATACTCAAGTACTTGTAATGATCAGTTGTCTGGAATATATCATTTCCAAATGTGAAAATAACAGGCACTTTTGGATCGGTGTGTGTGAAAACTATTACTTTAGTTTTCTCTATGTTGATTTTTAGACCCCAGTTTTCACAATATAAAGTGAGTTTATCCAGTTTGTTTTGCAGTCCTATCTTTGTCGTGGACAAAATTACAAGGTCATCAGCAAATAGTAAGCACGAAACAATATCATTTTTGTCATGGCCTGTGGATGGTGAGTCAGTGTGTGTACGTGTGTGTGTGTGTGTGTGTGTGTGTGTGTGTGTGTGTGTGTGTGCAGATGGAGATTCTGGGTTCTGGTGGCAACTTGGACCGCAGCTTGTCTAAAAGTTACCCCATGATAATACGGCGGGATGACAGCCCTTACAACAAGGCCTACTCTATCATGGGTAAACACGCCTGTGTCTCTCTGTCTCTGACTCTCTCCCTCGTTTGTTTGTGTCTCCGACTTGTTTAAGTGTATGATGATGCTTGTTTGCTCGCTTGGGGTTCTTTGATATTGTTTTTAAGGGTTTGACATCACAGTTTTTGTCTGTATCGTGTGTCAGAAAAGATGTCTGTGTGTAATGATTCAGTGCCCCCCACTGGGTGCACGAAATAAACTTTTCTCCTTGCTTTGTGTGAAGGCGAGATCCGGAATGAGTACTTGCTGCGCACTCAGCGCTCTTACATCCTTGATTTCAACAATTCCTTGCCGGGCGCCGCCTTCCCCAGCCAGATCAAGGTCTTTGGTTATGGGGTGGAGAAGTAAGGACTGCACAGCTTTTTCTTCCTCTTAAAACCTTATTTTCCCTCTACAGAAAGACTTCTGTTTCTGGAGAAAGGGGGTGGAGAAGTAAGGACTGGACATTTTTTTTTCTTCTTAAAGCCTTCTTTTCTTTCTACAAAAAGACTTCTATTTGTGGAGAAAGTCATAAACATAGTCTCTGCACCCCCACCCTAACTAGTTACCCGTTCTTCAACATCTATTTGGATCTGTTATTTCCTTGTCCACTAAAAGGCTGCGCTATTTAAGAGAGAGGAATAACAGGGCAAATGAAGAAAAGGATTTGTTTTTTGTGACTCGGTGTGGGACACGAAAACTTTTGTTCGTGCGTTTCGTGTGATTGACGGTGGATGGCAAAGCTGGAACTGACATATCCAAAGATGTATCGACTGATCAGTAACTTACTTAATCTTCCATGTCTATGCATGTTGACAGGCATCTAAAGTATATCATGTTAAGATTCAGCGATTCTCTGAACTATTTGTTCGTCAGGATGGCTGTAGACAGTCTAACCTTTGTGATATAGTTTGTTCACATTGCAGAGAAAGGAAGATGGAGTCCATTTTGTGCTCAATCGTTCAGAACAAATATGTATCAAAGCAATTAATTCCAGGAAAATATTTCAAACACATTTGTTTATTTAAGCTTTCCTGTTAATGTCATCTACAAAAAATATCTTTTTAAACAGTTCAGGCGTGATCCGTATTAAGCTTTTGAACCGCGAAGTGCCTTCGTAAGAACATGAACATTATGTGTGCCTTGGTACGCGACTTTCAGTTCTGCATGTGTATCCATATCCCCCTTCTACAGCCTTTGTGAATAAAACATTTTGAACTTGAGTCTCTCTGCTTCTCCCCGTTTCACTCCCCTCTCCCTCTCTCCCTCTATTTCTCTGTCCCTCACTCACACACACACACACACACACACACACACACACACACATACACACACACACACACGTACACACACACACACACACACACACACACACACACACACACACACACTTAAAAGAACGGGGTGAGGGAGAAAGTGGGAACACAGCTTGGGGGAGAATAATCGCGGAGTCTGCTGGTGACAGACTGGTTGTCCTGTGAACGTTTCAGAGGAGATGTAGTGCGCGTTGGAATCTGTCAGCCAAAGGACGTGGAAAGCTTCGACATCACCATGTTCTATCCCGCGAGAGTGTCCAAGAAAAACGCCACCTTTGTCAACAGTCTGGATGAACTGGATGCGGATATCACCGGGAATGCTTTCTTCCACGACAAGACCAACGGGTGTGTAACCAGGTGTTATGTGCATGTATAGCGTTTTGCAGAGCAACGTCTGTTGTGTTGTGTGTCCAGTGTGGTGTTGTTGTGCTGCGCTCTGCTTTCGTTGTGAAGTGTTGTATTGTTCTGTACTGTGGTGTTGTGCTGTACTGTGTTAACAGTTCTTTGCTGCACTATGATGTGCCGTTATAAAGCATTGTGTTGCCCTTGTTGTGTGCCGTTATGCGTTATGTTATGTGCTATTGTGTTGGATTGTGTTGTGAAGGGTTGTATTGTGTTTTGATGTGCAATGCTGTGCTGTGCTGTGCTGTGCTGCGTTGCGTTATGCTGCGATGTGCTGTACTGCACTGCGTTGCATTACGTTGGTTAGTGTTCTGCTGTGCTGTGCTGTGCTGTTGTGCTTCTTCCATTTCAAGGAAGTGTGTGACTGGATGTTGTGTGCATACTTTCTGTATTACAGAGCAACGTCTGTTGTGTGTCCGGTGTGGTGTTATTGTGCTGCGTTGTGCTATGCTGTGCTGTGCTATGCTATGCTATGCTACGCTGTGCTGTGCTGTGCTGTGGTGTGTTCGACCGCTCTGAAAGTAAGCTATTTTAGATCAGTGGGTGTGTTGTATTGTGTCCGGTGTGGTGTTGTGTTGTTGTGCTTCTTCCAAGACAAGAACAACGGTGTATCATTGTGTTGTGTTGTACTGTGTTGTATCGTGTCGTGTTGTGTTGTGCTTCTTCCAAGACGAGAACAACGGTGTATCATTGTATCGTGTTGTACTGTGTTGTATCGTATCGTGTCGTGTCTTGATGTTTTGTGCTTCTTCATGGACACGGACAACAGGTAACTGGGCTTTATGGACACTGCCACACAGAGCAACGTGAATTGAGACATACTGCACTGTGTCGCTGGCTTCTGCATATTGAACTACATACATGAGACATACTGCACTGTGTGTCGCTGACTTCTACATAGTTCAGATTTCAAATCACATATGAGGATAAAAACTGCAACTGAGATGTTCCAAATACGTGTTCTGCAGTGGAAAGGGGGTCATTCAGGTATAACGGATGCATGCAGTGGAGGACATTGTTTATCAGCAGACTCACGTGCTCTTACGTCACGTCATGCTCTGTGCCCTTCCTCACAGTTGAAACTTTCAACAAATGTTCTCATCAGCCGTCTAGATGTGATCCCATTCTCCCTCTTCTTCTGCGTTCAGTGGCTGCAATTCTCACGTTCACTCGTACCCATGAGTGGGTACGTGTGTATTTACGTGCATGACCGTTTATACCTCGGCAACCATACGGATGTGCATGCTGGGTATGTTTTTGTTACCATAACCCACCAAGCACTGACAGGCATTGTGGGACCTTTTTGTCCCACAGTTGGACATTTTGTTTCCCATATTTCTGTGATTAATGATGGAGGTGATAAAGATGCTGGTTTAGGGATCATTTAGGTTTGGGACTACTTGAAAAGGCTGTGCTCTCATGATATATCTCGGCGTCAACGAAGCTGAGAGATACAGATACCTGCAGTGCTGGTCAGGAAAGCTTGGGCAATACTCCGAATGACGAATCCATGAAGTAGATGACCCTCGACTGTGTGGTCCCACATAAGCCCATAGCACACTTTGCGGGCCGAAAAACCACCACCTCAGATGGAGATCGAATCGAACCCGCGTCCATACAGTCGCCAATCAACGACGCTAGCCACTTCGCCACCAACTGCACAACTGTGCCTTTGAGAATGTTGCTCGATACTACATTGTGGGTTCCATCTCTTCCCATTTGACCTTGCTACTAAGTGGGTGAGGAGACAGGATAAGGAAAAGATAGATAGCGAGTTCAGTCATCAGTCTCCAGTCTCACTCTCTCAACAAACAAAAACAGACAAGGAATTTCCTCCCGAGCCAATTATAATTATAAAGACAAAATGAAAAAAATCACTCACGCACAATCTCTTTCGCCTGCACAACAGTTATTGCAATCATTGTGTTTTTTTTCTAAACCACGGAACAAATTGAGTGTCACAAATCACAAGTCTCTCCATGCACAGCAGTTGTTTTGGTTCGATCCAATCCACAGGATCGCACTCAGTCCTAGGCCGGCCAGTTAACAGTCTGCTTACAGTACACAATGTCCACCCCACACAACTCGTGGGACACTTGGGCACCTCCTCCACCGCTGAACACACCAGTTCCAACAGGGGGTCCCTCCACTCCGTGGCCGGTCAACATGGAGCCCTGATAACATTTTTTTCGTGATTTCAGTTCTTGGCACACTCCGTTTAAGTCTCTTCCTTCCTTCACACTGAACGAGTCTCCATCTAATTCTCTTCACTATTCCCCCTTTCATTTCACTGTCTCCGTATGTCTTTTTCTTACATTTACTGTCCTTTCACACCACCCATGCATTTATACCATTTTCCAATTAATAATACAATATTCATTTAAGAGTGTCACTACATTTTATAAATGTACAGAAAAAGCATTGATTTATTACAAAGCAAAACATTTCAAAACTCTCTACAAAAACTACTAACTTCTCAATAACTATTTAATTACAGTTTGAATCATGAATGAATATATCCAGCGACTAACCATTGAATAAAGGAATGAATATATCCAGCGACTAACCATTGAATAAAGGATAAAATGAAAACATTATTTTCCCCCACCTGATGTACGGAACAGTCAAAGATTCACTCCAGCCTCTCAAAGACTCATTTCACCCGAGCTCTGACAAATTCAGACTGAGGTTACTGCACATACATGTACGCACACACACACATGAACACATACAGCTCACAATTCACCTACACTTGCCACGTGCAAACCTTATTTTCACATTAGTAACAGGTATTTGAAATATGAAAATGATATTTCTCTTTTCTCCTCTCTAACCACAGGCACTGGTAACTCACTTTGTCACAGATCTCTTGAAACACCTGAACACGGAGAAACACAGCATGTTCTCTTCAAGTTCCAGTTCCACTTGATGTCTTGTACTGTACTACTTTTTGTCACGACCGATTTCTCTGCCTGAAGTTCGGGCTGCTCTCCAGTGTTCATCGTCTCATTCGAAAGACTATCATCTAGATCACTCCTCAAAGTCTAGTGGAGGGTTCATAGACTAAAGGTCCCATAGCCTTTACGGCCATCGGGGCAGTGAATTCCTATCCACTGTGTCTAAGGCTTGGCAAAAGAAGGCGGGGCCCAATCCTCTCCTTCTTCCCACTTATACATTATTCATACGGGTGAAAATCCCGGTCCGTATATTTTTTAGGGGGATTCCAACCCGTGGACACCCGTTTCATGTCCGGCACACTACCACCAGGCCACAGCTCCACACTGGCTGTGCTGGATTTCAGAGACCGATCAAGAGCAGACATTTCTTCATTAAAATTGTACAACAACAACAAAATCTATCTGTGTGTGTGTGTGTGTGTGTGTGTGTGTGTGTGTGTGTGTGTGCAGTATTCTGTTCTTCAAGATGATCAGTTTTCATATGGACACAAACGAAACTCAGCAATGTCCTGACGGCAAGTGCTTCAGACTGGTCATCTTTCCGCGCGGTGGGACCCTCACCAAGCTCAGGAAGTGTGGCCGCCTAGACATCAAACCCTTCCCGGACACAAGCGTAAGTGTAGTGATTTTTTTTTTTTTTTTTTTTTTTTTTTTTGTACAGGGAAAAACAGTTTTTCAGAATATGTCGTCTCCTTTGAACCGGGACAATACTACATGTCAGTATGTGGTCTCCTTTGAACCGGGATAATACTACATGTCAGTATGTGGTCTCCTTTGAACCGGGACAATACTACATGTCAGAATATGTGGTCTCCTTTGAACCGGGACAATACTACATGTCAGTATGTGGTCTCCTTTGAACCGGGACAATACTACATGTCAGTATGTGGTCTCCTTTGAACCGGGACTATACTACGCGTCAGTCAGTGCACGTGATCTCTTTTGAATATGGACCATACTGCACATCAGAATATGCGATATCTTTTGAATATGGACCACACATCACGTCAGAATATGTGGTCCCTTTTGAGCAGGGACAATATGGTGAATCAGCATATTTGTTTTTCTTTTCAAATATTCCTTTTCAGTGGTCGTTTCTAAAATCAAGACAATTGCGTCAGGTGGAATGCATTTGGAAGACGACACGATAAACTTGAGAGTTTGTATTAAATAGTACATTTCTTGATATAAAAAGTTCCCATCAACCACCAATACCAGTTTATGCAGTAATGAATGAAAACACTTAAGGTGACAATCGATACGAAAGTAACCAAGCAGTCCTAGCATAAACTGGGAAAAATACGGAAATGACCCACCCACTTCATTGAGACAGATGTTTTTTTTCTTGGCATTTGTGACCAACAGTCTGATGACTGTGTGCACTGTAAAGTCTGTAGGAGTGTGTCCTAATACTTGTTGGAGTAATCAATACTTCTCTTAATCACTTATGCGTCTTGTGAACAGTTCCAGAGCCTGCATTGGCGGACAGATTAGCGGCATATTTCTGATGAAATATGAACAACATGACAACTTTTCGCTCTTGTGGTCTCATGCTTATTTTCTCTTTTATTCTAGTGAATCGGTTATATACATAATATAATATATATACATAATATAATAACCCTATGTATCGGTTGTGTGTGTGTGTGTGTGTGTGTGTGTGTGTGTGTGTGTGTGTGTGTGCGCGCGCGCGCGCGCGCGTGCGAGCGCCTGTGTGTGTATGTGTGTGTGTGTGTGTGTGTGTGTGTGTGATAAGCTTTACCAAATTCATTTTCACAGGAAATGTTTTTTCGACACCAGATTAACCTAAAAAAATAAGAAATCAGCCATTTCCACACATTCACATTATAATAACAATGTGCTAATGGGAAGGGCACAAAGTTATGAAAAAGCCAAAAATGTTTCTGAAGTCAGATTACTATTATATTTTCTTTTCTTTTCCACAACGCTTAGCACTTTTATCTGATATGCTGACACACTGATTAGTAGCAGTCAATTTATCAGTTTTAGTTCCAATAGTAATTTCTTCTGTTTAGTATGAACTTTACATTAAAGTGTACATCTGCGAACAGTAACAAAATTCCGCCAGGTGCTGGGTTATCACCAATCTGAATACACTGTGTTGATTTTTTTTCTGAACGTGTCTGACTCGTCTAAAATATTAGAGTGCAAAATGACTCAATGAATTGAAAGCCTGTTGTGTTTTACACTCATTGTAAAGGTATTGCACTATCTATTCACCCATGCGGTCGTTTTATCAGTAAAAATAGCACATGAGCGTCTTCGTGTTATGCATATTCATAAAATTGTACGTGCATAATTGTAATTACCAGCAACATATTATTGGAAGTAGGCGAAGGAAACAGCTAGATTTTATTCAGAGAATGATTTGTGAATATGCCTTATCACTAACTTTTTGATGTCCATGAACGACCATTTAAATCAACAATTCTTCGGTCCAGAATTTGTTAACTCGCACTACGCACTGCGTGCCGCGGTTTTAAAAGTCTCCGATTTTTTTTTTAAACGAGGCTCGCTTCCTCAACTTCCGCTATTATTTTGAGATTCGTATATTTTCAACATGCATCTCTACGGATTCCGACAAAAGTTCCTTGGCCTATGGATTTGGTTTTGATTTGTGTAAATGGATTCACACCTTTTACAAAGATATAGAATCATATATCATTCTGAACGGTAAAGTATCCAAAGGCTTGAAAATACAAAGAGGATGCCGCCAGGGAGATCCAATTTAACCCAATCTGTTTATATTATGCTCAGAAATCTTGGCGTGCAAGATTAGGGAAGATGAAGAAATTAAAGGCATAAATTTATTTGATATTATCTTTAAGATTAGTCAGTTTGCTGATGATACAACATTCACATTAGAAGGAGATAAAGAATCATATGAAAAGTTGTTTGAAACACTAGAGGGATTTGAGGAATTTTCAGGACTAAAAATTAACTATGATAAAACATTGAATGTCTGGTTAGGGATAATGAAGAACTCAAAACACCGGTATCTACCAGAAAATAAAATAAAATGGAACCCCCCAAAATATAAACTTTTAGGCATCTGGTTCGCAAAAGATCTATCAAAAATAACTGAAGTGAATACAAAAGATACATTGATAGAAGCTAAGAAACTTTTCAAGATTTGGTCAAAACGTACATGTACACCCCTTGGTAGAATTGCTATTTTAAAATCACATATACAAAGGGATAAATCAGCTGCAGAAACTGTGCTATGGATGATGAAACAGATAAGATTAAAAGAATATATAGAGTATATAATGAGATTAAAAGAATATATACAGTATATAATGTTGGAAACGGAGGTGTGTGTGTTCCAAATATACAAAAGTACAGAGAGGCTCTAAAAATGTAATGGATTTGGAAACTACACTCAAGAACAGCAAAGTGGGGAAAAAAAACACTCTTAGTCAAATCCCCAGAAATCAACTCCCTGGATCTGTATGGACCAAGAAAAATTGTAAACGTTTAATGTAATAGATTCTGGAAAGATGTATATTGGGCAAATGAGAATTTTACAAAACATGTTAGGTTAAAAGAAGCACAAGAAGCACTCGTAGAACCACTTTTTCATAACGACAAATTTAAAGTCGGTAATAAAAACTGGACAAGTAAAGGTATTTTTCTGGTTACAGATATTGTGGATTAAAATGGGTGCTTCCTTAGTCATAAAGAAGAGCTACAAGAACCTTCTGAACATCCTGCAGGTGATGCGTCCATGACTGACTGTGTACGAGTATGTCATCGAAGAAGTTGACAGCAGACTCCCCTATCTTGAGTCAAATGTAGCAGGTGCTGTAACTAACCCAAAAGGCATCCTCACCCATTGGAAAAGTCCCATCGGTGTCTGAAACGCAGTCTTATGACGATCTTCTGGCTTGACAACGATCTGCCAATATCCTTTCGTCAAATCCAGCTTGGTGAAAAAGTTTGCAGACTTCAGCCTTGAAAACAACTGTTCCTGATCGGAAATAGGTTCAGCATCTGTTACTGTCACTTTGTTCAATTCTCTGTAGTCACAGCAAAACCTTGTTGTGCCATCGGTTTTCTTTACAAGCACAACCGAATGGCAATGGGTATTGCTTTCTATGAACTGGCTGGTCAGTGGTGAGATGAATCTCATGAGAAACGTCCAATGAACAGCAGCCTGGTTCAGTAGTCAGAATTCGTGAAAACGAAGCGAACAACTCTTGTATTTCTGTTAGCTGAACTGAAGACAAATCCGGATCAAAAAGAACGTCTTGGGATGTCTCTTTTTCCGATGACGGCAGAGCGGAAGGTTGTATCTGAGTATCATCGAATTCCTCCGTGTCTGAGATAACTGCCACCATTCCCATAACAGATGGGATTTTGGAAGGAACGTATGGGACAGCTGGTTGTAGTTTTTCTGTCTGATATAAACGATGATGGCAAAATGTCCTCAAAGTCAACATGGTCTCCACAAACAGAGACTGGTGGAGTTTCTTCCTTCCGTCTGAAAAATTTCTTCAGCATGTTGGGGTGGAAAATTTTCCTTCTGCCGCCCATATCAATGACGTAGTCGTAGTCCAGCTTCTCTACGACTTTGTAAGGACCTTTCCATCTCATCAGCAGCTTGTTGGTAGATGAGGGAAGAAACACTAGCACCTCATCGCCCACTTTGAAGGATCGATGTCTTGTTGTTCTGTCATGGTAGTGTTTCTGAATCCGCCTGGAATGTTCAACTGTATCATGAGCTAGTGAAGACATTTCCGCGATAGTATTCCGCAGGTTGAAGACGTACTCACAGACGGTACTTGCTTCTTCGGAATTATCTTGACCTGTCCAAGAGTCTGCCAAGAAGTCGATTGGTCCACGAGGACGACGTCCCAAGAGTAATTCAAGGGGACAAAATCCTGTTGAATCCTGTTGAATCGTTCGGCATCTCACGGCATGAGAACAACACCGCAGGGATGTATCGATGCCACAGTCTGGGTTGATCCTGAATGAGTTTTCGCAAGATTGGCTTCAGTGTTCCATGAAATCTCTCCACAATACCATTCGATTGTGCATGGTAGGGAGACGAGTGGATACTTTTGATGGACAGCAGACGAAGAAATTCAGAAAACATCTCTGACTTGAACTGCGACCCATTGTCAGACAGAAGTTCTTTCGGAAACCGTAGTCGGCAAAAGACTGAAAACAGTGCATCAGCCACTGAAACCGAGTCAATGTTCTTCAATGGAATGGCTTCCGGATATCGTGTTGCCACATCCACAATTGACAGCAGATATCTATGCCCCTCCTCAGATGATGGAGAAACAGAACCCACAATATCCACTGCGACTCTGCAGAAAGGTTCCTCAATCCTCGGCATACTCTCCAGAGGAATATCTGGAGTACGACCTTTTGCTGCACATTTTTGACATGTCGCACAAGTCTGGCAATACTGCCTCACATCCCGGGTAACACCAGGCCACCAAAATCGATTTTGTACTCTGCCTAATGTCTTCCGGACCCCACAGTGACCTGCCAATAGTCCATCATGAGCCATGAACAGTACTTTTTCCTTAAGAGATGCAGGGACAACCACTTGCTCCACATGAGTCCCATTCTTGGAGAATTGCCGAAGCAGAATATCATTCTGACGGAAAAAAGAAAACGACCATTTTCCTTACAATTTGAACCAATTTTTATATATGATATAAATTATTTTATCAAGTGAGATCAAAAACTAGATATTGCAATGAATTAGGATACCACTATGAAACAAGTGAAAAACATAATGGAAGTAAGATTGAAATGGTTCCAGATTAGAATGTCATGGTATATTGGTTACAAACAAAATGCTAAAAAATGGGTATAACAAATAGCGACATGTGCAATTTCTGTAAAAAAAAAAAAATAAAAAAAAGAAACAGACACAATTCAACACTACTTATGGCACTGTACATTTACTCCGCACTTTTTTTTTTAGGGTGGGGGGGGGGGGGGAGGGAGGGGGGAGTTTTAGAGAATGTCTTGAAGAAAAAGTGTGAAAATTGTGCAAATGTAAAGTTGAATATAGAGTAAGTATTATCTAGAAATGATGTTATTACAAAAAAAACAGATGAAATATTTGACTATATCATTCTAGTGACGAAACATTTCATTTTTAAATGCAGAATAGATAAAATCAAACCATGTATAAAGCACTTCCTGACAGACTTAAGAAACATATATAAAACCGAAAAATATATACACTCGATGGAAATTATGTCCATAGCTTTTTGTAGAAAATGGTACCCATACATAAAAATGATTGAAGGCAACGAGGAGGAGAAAAGACAACCACGGATGTAACGCTTGTTCTTTTACTTATTTTTTAAATTTTCTTTTCTTTACTTTTTTATGCAGTGCAGATGACTTTTTTATTTGTGTTTTTTTTCCTGTATAAAAACAATGTTGTGTTCGTTGTTTTCCTGATTTATAGTTTAGATAATACATGATGACAAATAATATTATCAATAATTACAAATATTATTTTTGTATGTCTGTCTGTCTGCATGCCTGTCTGTCTGTCTGTCTGTCTGTCTGTCTGTCTGTATGTATGTATGTATGTATGTATGTATTAAATGTTAAACTCGAATAAAATGTTTATTCTTTTTCTTTTTTTTAATGTAGCTATTGATCGGCGAGGCAGATGTTGGTGGGTCATTCAGTCTGCACAGTTTAGAATGAAAGAACGCACTCCGATCGACCGATCAACGTATCGTTATTTTTACCGAATGTCCGGATTGATTATCGTGTAGGTTTATATTACGCCCGAAACCACGTTTGGCGATTTGTTACGATTTATTGAAGCCGAAACGTAGTGATTTAGACCGGGGAAGTTTTAAACTTTGACAGACCCATTTTACTATCGTAAAACAAGGCAGTGCAATCAGTGTGAAGTGCTTCGTTTCCAGCACAAAATCTTTGGTTCGACAAACACCACCCCTATCTCTCCCTCACAACCTCCACCCCTGTCGTTTTCGGTGTTGTAGGTATACAGCAGGAATCACACGAGAACCATGAAGGCTGGCCTCTTTTGGATGCTTTTTGCTTGATACCGCAAAAAGGATGTTTCAAAGATGATCTTTTGAAAGATCTGATGGTGTAGGATGACGTCATTTTCAAGCAGTTTGTTCCAAAAGGAAAAACAATGTCGAAAATAAACCTGGTCAAACGATGAAGAAATGAATGTTTTCGCTACTTTTTTCTTTACTTTTCTTTCTTTGTTGTTGTTGTTCTTGTGTGTGGATATTTCTGTTTATTAACATATACAGAAGAAAAACAAACAAACAAACAAACAAAAAGCAAATAAGTGAATAGAAAAAGGGACACATAGCCATACAAACAGTGAATGCTCCTCAATGACTGTGGACCCGTTCAAAAGGATCTGCACTGATAAATAAGTCAATAATTAAATTGATAAATCATCAATAACTCCGGGATATACCTGCACAAAATATGCTGGAATTTCAATCAGAGTTCATCATTACTTTCAAAACAGAATACAATTTTGATATCTAATGAAATAACTGCTTGTTCCGAACCCTACTACAGTAAAGCTGTCCATCCTTATAATTATTAATGAGATTCATGTTTCAAAGATACCGGTGTATGGGAACCATTTCCTCTGGAATTCGAGGTTATTCATTTGAAGATAATTAATATATTTTTCAAACTTGTACTGTTCACTTAATTTTTTTTCTGAGACATTTGTATATTTGGTTTTCTTTTGTTTAGTCTGCGCTTATGTATATTAAAAAAACAAAACCTTCCCATGTAGAATGATTAAGTCCAATACTTCATCGGTTGCAACGATTCCGTTTGTACCAAATAGAATCAGATCAATGTCAAACAATAATCTGTTAATATGTGTACATTTTTTACTTCCCAAAAGGATTGAGCGTAACAACTGTATAGGTAGTGTTCAATTGCATCTTTCTCATTGTCACAGAAATTGCACCTGTCGCTCTCTGCAATACCCATTTTTTTAAAAATATGCTGTTATTCACCAAGATTCTGTAATATATTTTTGTTACTTCCCAGTCCGTCTGTATATCTAATTTTTGATCCCAGTTTACAAACGGTTTTATTGACTCACTTGGGTAAACAAAGTGAGTCTATGTTTTAACCCGGTGTTCGGTTGAGTGTGTGTGTGTGTGTGTGTGTGTGTGTGTGTGTGTGTGTCCGTGGTAAACTTTAACATTGCCATTTTCTCCGTAAATACTTTGTCAGCTGACACCAAATTAGGCATAAAAATAGGAAAAATTCAGTTCTTTCCAGTCATCTTGTTTAAAACAATATTGCACCTCTGGGATGGGCACAAAAAAATAAAAAATGAAGCCTAATTATATGCAAACTGCATATACTGTTATATTTATATTTTTTGTATTCTCTAAACGTGGCACTTTGATCTGATATTCTGACACAACAACAAGAGCAGTCATTATTATCATTTTTTGTTCAAACAGGAACTTGTTTTGCTAAGCATGGAAGTTTTATTTATTTTGCAAATGTTTTGGTGCAGATAGTAAAAAAGAGAAATTACTCTGTAATTAATGCTAGGGGACTTAATTTGCTTTAAACTGATCTTTCGCATCTTAAACATTGCATTTTGAAATTATACTGAATACATAAAAAGCTTGTGTGTTTTACTCTCAGTGTACAGGGCTTTCACTATGTTCATTAGCCCAAGTGGTCTTTTTCCGAAAATACTAAAATCAATACGACGAGTGGACTTTACGGATCTGTTGGCTGAGCCCTGAAGGTCATGGGCAAAAATCAATTGCGTACACATATTTATACACATTCAAAGCGCGTGCTCATATTCTTCGCGAACGCGAACGCGAACGACACCATTTTGTTTCAAGTTGTTGACCTGCCCGTTCAGTCCTATATTCAATGGACAATACACGATAACATGTGATGGAAAGTTGAAGAAGGAGACCGTTAAATATTTATTCAGAGAAAGATTTGTGAACGCCTCATCACTTACTGGATTATGCCCCAAACTGCCATAAAAATATCCACAGAATCAGTCGGAATTCACAGTTAAAAATTGTAAACCATGCGAGTTAATACCCTTGAACTGATCACGATGAAACGAAAAAATTTCCAGTCTTGACTTTTCTCAAAATGAAGTCCTTTTCACTTCTTACGACGTTTAGAAGTACTTGTACTTGGCTCTACATGTTATTAGTTTAACAAAATACTAAATTTTCATATCAACTTTAAAGCTATAAAACTAGAATGAACATAAAAGAGAAATTGAATCGACCGTGTCGTACTACATTCCCGGCGGGTGTAACTAAACTTGTACATCTATCTAGATCTAGTGAAAACGGCTAAATGTTGCAGTGTGATTGCCGTGATAGCCATTAAAAAGAATTGCCCTTAAAGATTTTTTGAATGCCCAAGATACAGCAGAATAATATAATTTAAACAGCGTTCTCACTGCGAATACCGCAAATGATTTATCGACCTTTAAAAAAAGTATGTTCAAATGTTAAATTTTAGAACGTCAGTTAAGGAGCCACGATAGTGTAATGGATAAGGCAGTTTCTTCTCACCCGAACACGCGGGGTTCGAATCTGGTTAGGACTTTTTTTTTTTCCTTTTTTTTTAACGCGAAGCTTTATAATAACAAATACAGAACACATTTTAACAATTAGATTTTTTTTTTAAAGTGTATCACAAGTGAGTCTTGAAGGCCTTGCCTCTCTTGTTTCAAATATTTCTGTTTCCTCAAGTAAAATGTTGTAATATGTTCTAGATCCTTTTCTCACACTGAGTAACAACTGTACTGCTTTTGTAAAAGAGTCACTGTTATTGTCAGATATCTTTATGCTGTTTTTCTTTTGACTCTAACTGATTTAAGGCAATTTATGTATTAAAAAAAGGGGGAAAAAAAGAAGTGCATTGATCCTGAATTTGTCTAACAATTCTCCATAAGTTTAGAACTTCCCATTGCTATTCACAAGATTTTTCTCTAAAATAATATTGTTGTACACCTATGTCCTTTGATTGACAACATTCGGATTAATCTTGAATTTATCATTATGAAATATCGGTTCAGCTAATAATTCATTACCACCAGCCACCGTGGCGAAGTGGTTAGCGTCGCGGACTGACGGCTGGGAGGACGCGGATTCGAATCCCAGCGGAGGTGGGTTTTTCGGCCCGTGGCCGGCTCCTACCCAGAGATGAGTGTGCTGTAGGCTTAAATGGGGAGACTGGGACCACACAGTGGAGTGTCATCCACTTCAAGGATGCTTCTTTAGGTGTGTTGCTCTAATTACCTGACCAACACTGCAAGTGTCTGTATCTCTTGGGCCTGGTTAACGCCGGGATATCATTATGACAGGAAGCGTAGAGTACAGCCTTGTTACGCAGTCCCAAACCAAAATGGACCTCCATAGCAGTATCGTTATCGTCATCCTCCTCCTCCTTCATCATCATCAGTGTAAACAAAACAGTCTTAAAGACTGTGGCCTTTCATGCCCTGCTCTCATGGTGACCTTAGTTTCGATACCCCTCCACTTCTGTGCTTGGGGTGAGTCCTGTCAATGTCGGCAGATTCATGGGGTGGCTGTTGTTTGAGTGACGTGGTGGCGGTCTCCACTCTGGGAGGGACGCTCACTCAGTCTGGCTCCGTGATTAAGCCATTATTGTCGTTAGTAGAGGGCTTAGTAGGTGGTGTCCAAAGTACGTTAAATCAGAACAGGCACCACTGAACACCACCGAAGTGACTCAGCAGCAGTGCAGGGTCTCCTCTGGTGTGTGGCCTCCTGGCGACCTAACATCGATGGTTCCCTGCAGAATGCCGACGTGGAACTGTGACAGACGAATCCGGATGTGGCCGTGTATGGCGGAATCTAAATGAGCGGCGTGGAAGTAATGCTACTGAAACGGTGCAGATGATGGGGCAGCACAAAAAAACAACAACAAAAAAACCAACAAAAAACTCATTTTTTAAATTGACTTTTTGCAAAATTTGTATATGCTGAAAAAAAACATATTTCCAAAATGCGTTGAATTTGCTCTTCTCAGACAATTTCGGACCAAATTTATGGAGATCATTTACGTCGGGGTTTAGAGTTCGCATAATCTCCATCCACTTTGGGGTCCCTTTAATTATCTTTCTGATCCACGCTACTTTTAATGCATTTATGTATACTTTTATGTTTGGAATTCCTATTCTCCCTTTCTCAGTATTATGAACAGAATATTTTCTTTTAATTTTGTCAGTTTTTTTCTCCCATACAGATTCATAACACATTTTTTGTGATTTTTTATATGACTGTCTGGTGGGTTTGGAAGTAGAATCCAAAGGTATATTAATTTTGATAGGATTAATGATTTGAGTACAGCAACTCTTCCCGCAGGAGTGATGGTTCTTTGTGACCATATTCTAAAATAGGTTTTTAATTTCAAGGTACTTATCTTCTGAATTTATTTCTGTAACTTGTGAAAGATCGTTTGTAAACCAGAGTCCAAGTATTTTAAATCTTCTTGGTTTCCATTCCATGTTTTTGCGAATTGAAATTTTGACTGTAGAGGTTTTTTTTGGTTTTTTTGGTTTTGTTTTGTTTTGTTTTGTTTTTGTTTTGTTTTGTTTTGCAGACTTACCACACATTTAACGGTTTTTTTTCGTAATTCAGTATCAGTCCACATATATCATCAAATTCGTTAAGGATTTCAAATCGTTTTTCGTGTGAATTTCTATTTTCTTCTAAAGTAAACGTCGTGTATCATAACCTTCTAAAGTAAATGTCGTGTAATCATCAAATCAATTTATCTTAAATTCTGTGTCTGCTATCCTCACACCTTTTATATCTTTATCTTCTCTTATCATATTTGCTAATATTTCAGCACATAATGCAAACAGGTACGGAGATATTGGGTCTCCTTGACGACAGCCTCTTTCTATTGCAAAACTTGTGGATGATTTTTCATTTACAATTACATATGCTTTTATGTCTTTATAAAATGCAGAGATCCATTTGCAAACGCTTTCTCCAAAACCAAATTCTTTCAAAAATTTATTGATATATGTCCAGCTAATTGAATCAAATGCTTTTTTCAAAATCAACCGTCACTAATAGGCCAGGGTTTTTTTTCTTCTAAATAATATAACTTGTCATATGTAGTTCTAATACTGTCTTCAATATACCTGCCTGATACAAATCCTGACTGATCTTCGTTAATTATTTTTGGTAAAACTGATTTTATACGGTTTGCAATACAACTTGATCCATTTTTATAAACCACATTTAAGAGAGTTATGGGCCTCCAATTTTTCAGGTATTCTTTGGGTTTTTCTCATTTTGGTAAACATATTATTAACCCTTCCTTTTGAGTAACTGACATTTCACCTTTCATGAAACCTTAATTCCATGAACTACAAAACCTAACTGTTTAAAAAAAAAGAAAAAAAAAAGAAAGAAAATTAGTTGTCATTACCTTTTTCTTTTGACTGCACATTACAGTAAATATGTAATCAATGCCTATTTATTTTCCTTCCTAATACAAAATGGGTATGCTTCATTTGAAAATTGCATAAGTATCCTTCTCCGTTCTATCGTTCATATAAAGACTTGTATCAACGTATGGATTCCATCAACCTTTTGTTATGAAGATGACTATCATACGTCTTTTATGTCAAGCTTGAAGGTAGTTTCGGCTGTTAATAGGCTGTTGTGAGGAGTCACGTGACGGCAGTGGCAGTAACCATTCCCATTTACATGTGCTATCTGACAGAGAAACGCTACCTTGTGCATAGCAATGTCCTCATCCTTCTTCATATCGTGTTTTTAACATCCAGCAGTCAAGACAAGGAAAACAAAGAAATCGACATGATAACACGAAATGACTAATGCAAATACTGGAACATAGACATGATGCACCAACAAACTTACATACATGAATGTACATAAACATACACACCCCGAATAATCACACACATGACTTGCATACAGAATTACTCTCTCTCTCTCTCTCTCTCTCTCTCTCTCTCTCTGTGTGTCTCTCTCTAATAATAATAATAATAACAATAATAATAATAATGATAATAATAATAATTAATAACTTTTCTATGGTGCGATATCCAGTACTAATGCTGCGCAAAGCGTCTTACATTATCGAGCCAGATATAAACATAACATAAAACATTACAACAGCTCAATCCAATGCGTTCACAGAATGAATAAAAAAGCATGATCCACCAAACAATAAAAATATCAAGTAAATAATGCTTAGATTAAAAAGAAATACATTCCTTAAAAACACACATTTTTTAGACACACACATACATACGCGCGAACACTCACACTCGCACTCGCACGCACACACACACACACATACACACACACACACACACACACACACACACACACACACACACACACACATGCACGCGCGCGCGCGCGCTCGCCCAGACACATTATATATCAACTGCACTAAAACAGGATTACGTGAGTATAAATATCTCTAGCATAAAACTCCATGTGGCGAACAGACTTTGGACTATCCATCGTGCTGAGTACAGAAATGTTTGCGGAAAAGGTGCGTTTCCAGATCTGGCTTGAAGGTCTGGAGATCAGGAGCATTTCTGAGTGACGATGGCAAATAATTCCAAATTTGGGGTTCATGAGCCCTAAAAGACCTTTCCTTAACAGTTCACAGCTGGATCTTAGCGTTCTACATGGTTCGTACGGTTCCAGCACAGAGGAGAGATACGGGGGAAGGGATTCATCAAAATGTCGGAAGGCAAGTGTCGCTTGTTTATAGTGAATGCGCGACTCTATAGGAAGCCAGTGTACCTTATGCAAAAAAGGTGTTTCATGATCATCTTTCTTTTTTTGCTAGGACAAGTCGTGCAGCATTGTTATGTACTTTCTGTAGTCTAATAAGAGAGGAAGATGGTAAACCTGCTAAGGTAGAATTGCAGTAATCTAGTCTGGACAGGACAAAAGAGGAAACCAACTGAGCCATGTTTTTCTCCGTTAAGTATGGTCTGTCTGAGGCTAGTCTGCGAAGATGAAAATTGCATGAGCGACACAGGGATGAAATGTGGTCAGCCATGGTCAAGGTCTGATCAGTATGTACACCTAGGTATTTAGCTGATGTTTGAAATGTAACTTTTTTATTTCATTGAGATGAGCTCGGTCTCATTCAGCGAAGAGCTCGGTTTTCTCTCCGTTAGGTTTTAGCTTGTTTCTGTCCATCCACACCTTTACATCAGCCACACAGGCTTCCGTCTCATTAATGACTGTTTTGAAGTCAGATGATGGAGCGGCTTTTTGCAACTCAGTGTCATCAGCATACTTATGGTAATCAAGTGAATGGTTTTTGATGATGTCAGACAAAGGCTGAGTATATAAAGCGAATAAAATAGGTCCCAGCACCGATCCCTGAGGGACACCAGCTACAAGAGGGGTAACCTTAGAAGTGGTATGATTTACTTTAACGCAGAGCTGACGGTTTGAAAGATATGATGAAAACCATTTTAAAGCAGTAGATCGAATGCCAAAGGTTAGACGGTTGATGAGAATTTGGTAGTCATTTGTATCAAATATTGCTGACAGATCTAGGAATGCCACTAAGGATACAAGTTTTTTGTCTGTATTTGTGAAAAGACTGTCTGTAACAGAGAGAAGAGCTGTTTCTGTGCTGTGTTGTTGTTTTTCGATCGGCTGATAAATTTCGAGCAGACCATTTTTCTCTAGATGTTCCTGTAAGTGCTGTAACACAACTTTCTCAATAATTTTAGAAATGAATGACAGATTAGACACAGGTCGATAGTTCTTTAGTTGATTCGAGTCCAGATTGTGCTTTTTCAAAAGTGGGGTGACAATAGCCAATTTGAGAGATTCATCAACAGTGCGTGACTCCAGAGAGAGGTTTACAATACTGGTGATCAAGGGGAGAAGATCATCTAGACATATCTTTAAAATGTTAGATGGTAATGAATCCAAATCACAGTTTTTATTTGGAGAATAAAGAATGAAATCTCTTATAGTCTTTTCAGAAATTGTTCTAAAACATGTCATTAAACCCCCTTTAAATTCATCAAACTTATTCTCTGGTTTTACTGCCAAAATAGCTTTAATTTTAGGCTCTGGTAGTATAAAAATGTTAATAAATCATCATCCTCTGTTGGAAAAGCATCCACTTCATGTCGGATGTTAGCGATTTTATCGGTAAAATATGTACAAAAAGCATCAGGAACATCCTGAGGAGGAATGTCTTTTGGCAGTAACAGTTCTTTGCTTTTGCTAGTCAGTTGGTTTGAAACAGCATATAGCTGTTTGGACGTGGAACACTGGCAGATGGAAACACTAAAGTGTTGACGTTTTGCGGTGGTCTGCATAGCGTTCAATGTGTTGCTCTCTTTGACATGTATATCACGGAAGACTGTCAATTTGTTGGAGCGCCAGACGTGCTCAGCATGTCGTTCCCGACGCTTGGCGGCCCTCAGTTCATCGGTCATCCAGGGAGCAGAGGGACAGTCAGTAACAAGGCGAGTGGAGAGAGGAGCATGCATGTCCAGTATCTGACGGAGGCCGGTGTTGAAGGGAGATGTGTTTGAATGATTTTCCTGCACAAGGGATTTGATGTCAGCATGCAAAAGATCAACATTAATCATTTTGGTGTTTCGCGATATTACAAGGCGTTTTTCTCGTTTGAGGGATGTTGTAAAATGACTGCCATGTGGTCAGCACGGGCAAAGTCCATAACCATGTTTGTGGGTGGGTTCACTTATTAGTTGTTTTTATCCGTGGTCGTGGAGCAGAGTACGCAAACGTAAGATGTCAGAATTGTTGGTCTGTTCATAATGAAAGTTAAAATCACCTATTAAAACTAAGTCCCCTGCATCTAAGGTGTACTTATCTAAGAGAAAATTCGGTGATAAAATCCTGGATACTACTTTTATTATGTCGACTTGGTGGAGGTCTATATACACATATAACATGGCACACATAGTTACTGCTCTCGAACTTCAATGCTACGCCCTCAAATGATGTGTTGTCGAGGGTTTTGAACGTCCAGACATTTTGTATATGGCTCCTCATTATAGCTGCTATACCACCCCCTTTTCTAACTTGTCTGGGGAACGATTTCGATTTGTATATCTGCGGTGCTAGCTGTTCCATGAATGATTCGTCCCCCTCTTTATACAGCCATGTTTCAGTTAACATAACAACATCAAAAACATTGTCAACAATTACATCGTGAATAGAAGATGCCTTCTGTCGACATGACTGAACATTGACACACATAAGTTTCAGATGTGACGGGTTGAAAGGTGTCTCACCTTTTTTTGCCTCTTGTGTGATTTGGGTTCAGAACTGTTTGCACTGCTTTGAATGACGTGTATCACTTTCCTTTTCCGTGCCCCTCCCCGACGAGATGGGTTTTTTTTTTTTTTTTTTTTTTTGGGGGGGGGGGTTTGGTTTTGTTTTTTTGTGTGTTTTTTTTCGGGGGAGGTTGTCACCAATGTTTAAGTCCTTAGCCTTCGCTGGCTGTCGCTTTTGACTACACACGGAAGCTCATGTGGGTCGTCCACGACCCATACTGCTGTCGCTTTTGACTACACACGGAAGCTCATGTGGGTCGTCCACGACCCATACCTTTCACCTTCACCTATCCCGTAGTCTTGTGGACCGTTGGGGCGCCACAGGTGATCTGGCAACCAGCATCTCTTCCTCTGTCTACCTCTCCTTCTTCCCCCTTGCACTGTGCCCTGCAGGAATGTCTTGGCAAGCCCTGATGATCTCGTGACATGGCCATGCCATTTGAGCTTGCGTCTCTTGACCAAGGTCAGCAGGTCTTCGTAGGGCCCAATGACTTGCCTGATTCTGTTTCGAACTTCTTCGTTCGTGATATGATCTTTGTAGGAGATGCCCAGAGTCTTCGAAAGCATCTCATCTCAGTGGACTGTATTCTCTTTTCTATTTCAGCTATTAAGGTCCACGATTCACACCCATACAAGAGTATTGATGTTACCAGGGTACGCATCAGTCTGATCTTTGAGCCGAGTGCAGTGTTCCGGTCGTTCCAGATGTACCTCAGTTTTGTGAGTGCTGCTGTCGCCTGTGCAATCCTGGAGAGTACTTCGGGTTTGGATCCCTCATTTGTCACAATTGCTCCCAGGTATTTAAAGTTGTGGACAGTTTCTAGCTTCTGACGATCCACTCTTATGTCAGTGCTGATGCCATTGGTGTTGTTGGTCATCAGTTTGGTCTTCTTTGCACTGATCTGCATGCCATAGGCTCTAGAGGTTTTATCAAGGTGGTCCATGCAGCTTTATGGGCCACCATGAGGTTGTATAACATCAATGCCAACCTGACCCGAGTGATACAGAACCTCTACGACAAAGCCACCAGCGCAGTCTACTTCAACAGTAACATAGGGGACTGGTTCAGAACCACAGTCGGAGTGAGGCAAAGCTGTTTGCTCTCACCAACTCTCTTCAACATCATCCTGGAAAGAATCATGACTGATGCACTTGAAGACCACAAAGGAACAGTCAACATCGGAGGCAGAGCAGTCACCAACTTACGTTTCGCCGACGATATTGATGGCCCATACCTTTAAAGAGACAAAAACCTTAATATTCCTCCAAAGCTTGTGTGGGTCGTGCACGACCCATACTTTGTAAAGAGACAAAACCCTGTATATTCCTCCAAAGCTTATAACAAAATATAGAAAAGGAAAACATATCGCAACAACTGATTACACACACAAGCTCTCGCACACACACACACAGACTCACACAAACACATACACTCAGAAGAAACACATGCTCACGCATTCACACACACACACACACACACACACACACACACACAACTGATCACACACACAAACGCAAAACACCACAGGCACATACATACAAACCCTACTTATGCACACAGAGATAGAGAGAGAGAGAGAGACTGAGACACAGAGAGAGACTGAGACAGAGAGAGAGACAAACAGACAGACAGCGAGGCACAGAGATAGAGAGATGACTCATAGCATCCTATACACGCACAATCAAAGATATTCAGTCACACAGGTACATGCTGTTAGAGAAAGGGATGGAAGGGGGTTATGGCTGAAGACAGGCGAAAGGGACGGGGCGGGGAGGGGGGGGGGGGTAGTTGGAGATTAGTGGGGTAGTGAGGCTGTTGAAAGTAAAACTACTTTATTGTCCTTCACTAATTGCAAATTAAACCTTCTGAAATCACTATTAAAAAAGGTATGGGTCATGCATGACCCACACGAGCTTTCGAGGGGTGACCACGTTTTTTCCTCTTTAAAAAGCATGGGTCATACACGACCCACACAAGTGTCCGTGTGTAGTTAAAATGCCACCTTTAATTACTCATTAACTAATTAATGATTTTTTTTCATTTTTTGAAAAAAGTTGGCCTTTTAGGTGTAGGAAGCATTTCTGAAATTTCGTAGAAAAATATTAAGAATTGGCATAGGTATTTGCGTTTTTGTACCCTTCTGGGTCGTGTACGACCCACGATAGCCAGCGAAGGTTAAGACGTGGTATCACAGTGTGTGTGTACTGATCCAACGCAAGCAGCTGATATCGAGAATACTTGCATGGCGAGGCGCGTGCAGTATTGATGTTTACCACTGAACACTCTGCTTGTTGGCCATACTCCAGCAATGGCAGACGGTGATTAATATTCGACGCCCACAGTAAAAATGTCCAAACAAACAGTTTGAAGGCACATGGAGCGGTATAAAACAACCACGTAAAAGACGAGTCCATCGTGAATCAGTCTGTAAAAAAACTGACTTGATTAAAAAGACAGGGACAAAACAATCGACTAACAATCGAGAGAGCTAGTCCGCACTCAATTATATATATACATATATGTATACATATATGTGGAAATATATATACATATATATATATATATATATATATATATGTGTGTGTGTGTGTGTGTGTTTGTTTGTATGTGTGTGTGTGTGTGTGTGTGTGTGTGTGTGTGTGTGTGTGTGTGTGTGTGTGTGTGTGCATACATGCATATATCAACACAGATTATAATTGTATGATGATAATAATAGTTGTTGCAGTAGCAGTGGTAGTAGTAGATGGGGCAGTAATAGCAGTAGTAATAGTTGTTGCTGCTGCTATTTGTTGTTGCGGCCGCTATTTTTTGTAATATGAATGACCAATGAATGAGGGAAGGATGAATATTATGATGCTATGGTGATAACAATAATGTGCATGAGAAAGATGGTGATATATATGATCACCACTGCACCCTCAGTGTTTTGTGTTGTCACACAGGAAAAGAAGCCGATACCAACGACCCCAAGCTGCCCTGGAATCAAATCATCAAAGGTAAAGAAAGCATCACTCAAGTCACACCTCATTTCGCCAAACTACCACACAAATATACCAGCACAATCAACTGACTGCATGAAGTGCAGTAATCTCTGTGTTATACTGCATCTGGTGCTGGCTGAGTTTTGGGGGTACTCTGTCTGGATTTCTTCTACTGACAAGATTCCATTATAATTAACTGATATCAAACCCCACTGGTTTTTTATGCTTTGGAGATAAGGGTTTGGTTTTGTACCGTATCAAAGTTTTATTTTTCCAGCGTATTTGGTCATGACATTTTTTTTATTCGTTGGATTTCTAATTCAGTGTTCACCAATGATCAGGAATCGACGCCCCGTTTCCATTGGGAATGGCACTTTACTCCAATATTCCTCACTCAACCCACGTGTGAATGGGGTAACTGACTAGGGTCAGGGGCAGGATAAAACGGTTGGAGGAGAGGATCGGGCCCTGTGTTGGTGTGCCATGACCAACGCCCTCGTTGGCCGTAAAAGGCTTTGGGACCTTAAGCATCAAAAGAAACGTCTGAAGTAAATTAAAACAGTGTTTGAACCATGATGGCAAAAAACAATGTCGATGTTTGTGGACAGGGGTACGGTTCAGTAAACTGGGACAACGTGGATTTCTTGGAACACCAGGAGTTGAGTGTTTCCTGCAAAAAGACCGATGAGCTCACTGGAAGTAAGTCCACATCTCTGTCTGTCTGTCTGCATTCATCTGTCTTTGTCTGTCTGCCCTTGTCTCCGAGTCTCCTCCTCTCTGTCTTTTGATCTCTGTCTCTCTCTGTTTATCTCCATCCGTTTCTCTCTGTGTGTACTATATATACATATTTCTGCATACATATTAACATATAATTAGTGATGATGATGATGATTATGATAATCCCAACTGGACATTTATCAGCGCTTTCCTAATTGCACAAAGCGCTTTACAATCCACACACACACACGCATACGAAACACACTCAGTCTTCAACTCACAATCATGCACAATAAACATATATATGCGCATACAAACTCGTACGTACAATACAAACATCCATCATCCATCCATCCATACATACATACATACATCCATACATACATACATTCGACGCACACGCAGCGTTTCAAATATATCTACACAATCAACTATTTCCATGTATGAGAGAGGGTCTAGCGGAAATGCTGCTGGAAGAGGAAAGTCTTGAGGTTAGATTTAAAGGAAGGCAGTGAGGGGCTGTGACGGACGTGGTGAGGCAAAGAGTTCCATATTTGAACAGCAGATGATGAAAAGGCTCGACCACCGTGCTGCTCTCTTTTGTATTTTGAGACTCGGAAAGTTCTATCATCGGCAAGAGCGACGAGAACGGGAAGGTACATAGATTTGAAAGATGTCAGAGAGGTATGAGGGTGCAGTTCCAGATATGACATGGTAGAAGAGACAGGCAGCTTTGTATTTGATTGTTTGCTGTATGGGTAACCAGTGTGACTCTTTTAGAAGGGGTATACAGTGTGCGGATCTTTTTGCTTTAAACACCAATTTAGCGGCGGAGTTTTGTACCTCCTGTAATGGTCTGAAGAGTTCTTTGCGGACAACCGATGACAAGAGAGTTGCAACAGTCTAATCTAGAGAGTATGCATGAACTAGTTAACTAGTGTTTCGGTTGCGTCGTGTGTGAAGCAGTGGCGTATGGAGTTCAAAGTAGGCTATTTGACATGTTTTGCTGATGTAATACTGCATGGAAAGATTTTTATCGACGAAAAAGCCAAGGTCACGGACATGATCAGAGAATGAGATTGAAAAGTTTACGAGATCGACAGTGGAAGGCAGAGAAGTGGCATCTGCTGATGGAGGAAGGAGTCTGAGGGCTTCAGTCTTATCATCGTTTAGTTTCAGTTTGTTTTCTGTCATCCAGTTTTTCACTACTGTGACACAGTCTTGGAGAGTTTGAATAAGATGTTCATAATATGGAGGGGAATCAGAATGTTTATTTGAGTATCATTAGCATACATTACATGACAGATGTAATAAGTGTCAATGAGAGGTGTGCGTGGAGTGGTGTAGAGTATGAAAAGCACTGAGCCCAGCACAAAGCCTTGGGGAACGCCGAAATTAAGAGTCGATTCAGAAGATCTATTTCCGTTTACAAGGACAATTTGCTTTCTGTCAGAGATATAAGATCGAAACCAGTTAAGGGCAGTGCTTGTAATGCCAAAAGTTTGATTCAAACGTGAAAGAAGAATATCGTGATCTATCGTATCGAAGGCTGCAGAAAGGTCCAAAAACAGAAGAACAGAAATTTTGTCTTGGTCTAGAGAATTCAGCAGATCATATACAATGCGTAGAAGAACGGTCTCTGTGCAGTGCCCAGGCCTGTAAGCAGACTGGTGATCACTGAGTAGTGAGTGAGAGGTCAAATGAGAGAAAAGTTGATGGAGCACGAGTCGTTCATGAAGTTTGGAGAGGTATGACAAGTTAGAGATGGGTCTGTACTTTTTCAAGTCGTTGGGGTCCAGGTTTGTTTTCTTCAGTTCAGGTTTCAGTATGTCTGTTTTAAATTCAGTAGGAAAGACACCAGAAATGAGAGATTCGTTCATATATATATATATATATATATATATATATATATATATATATATATATATATATGTGTGTGTGTGTGTGTGTGTGTGTGTGTATATATATATATATATATATATATATATATATATATATATATATATATATATATACGTGGGTAGTTCAAGAAGTTCTCAGCCTTACCCAGAAACAATGGCACTTACTGTAAAACACGTGCACACACACACACACACACACACACATATATATATATATATATATATATATATATATATATATATATATATATATACGTGGATAGATCAAAAAAGTTCTCAGCCTTACCCAGAAACAATGGCACATACTGTAAAACATGTGCCCATCCATACACTAGACTATCTTCAAAGGTTATTCACAATGTTACAAGTACTTGTTTGTGTTTGTTTCCATCTGAGGCTGTTTGAAAGTAGCTAAGGGTAGCGAAAAAGTTGATATGAACAAAAAGGAAGCCCGTGGGGCAATCAAGTATTTGCATAAAAAGGACATGACACCCAAGACCGTCCATGAAAACATGATACAGACACTTGGTGACGACCACCCTTCTTATTCAACAGTCAAGAATTGGGCACCTGACTTGAAGCGGGGCAGTTAGAGCACAGCAGATGACCCAAGGTCCGACCGTCACATATCATCAAGTGGGAGCCGTTCACCATATGGTCTTGGATGACAGGCGTTTGTCTACCGCACAAACAGCCAACACTTGGAGCATCAGCCATGGTTCAGTGCAGCTGGCTTTGACTGGCATCCTACAGATTAGTAAGCTGTTTGCAAGATGGGTGCCCAGAATGCTGACGCCAGATCAGATGCTGGCCAGATTGAAACTTCTGGCTCATTTCGGGGCCGACCCAGCAAATTTCTTTGGGAGAATTGTCAGTCAAGATGAAAAGTAAGCTCACCACTTTGATCTTGAATCAAAAATGCAAAGCAAGCAAAGGAAGCACCTTAGTTCTCCCCCTCCAAAGAAATTCAAACAGGTAAAATCTGTTGGAAAGGTCGTGACTTTTGTTTTCTGGGATTGCGAGGGAATCATAATGATATACTACCTGCAAATGGGTCACACCATCACAGGAGATTACTACGCCCCATAACTGCACCTTGTTAATGGAGACGTCAAAGAAAAAACTGTGGAAAGCCCCGAGAAGGGCCCATTTACTTCAGGCCGATGCACCAGTTCACACTGCGCAATGGATGAAGCTGCCAGTTGTTGCCCCATCCCCTCTCTATCTGACTTTTTCCTGTTTCCCAGACTGAAATACCATTTTCGTCGGCGCCGTTTTGGGATTGATTATGGCGTTATTCATGCCATTGAGGCATTTTTAGAGGAGCAAGATGCAACCATCATCAATGCCGGGATAGCAGTGCTTGACCACCACCAGACAGTGCATTGGAATCAGGGGAAACAAAACTGAAATATAGGAAAGAGTCAAGTTTCCCCATCCAAACTTTGTTGGTGAGACCGATGACATTATGATCCACCCTCGTAAATATATATATATATGTGTGTGTATGTGTCTGGTTTTATACATAAGCTGGATGTTTTTTGTTGTTTTGGGTGGGTTTTTTTAATATTGTGCAATACCTAATTAGTCTTACCATGCGCGTATGTGTGTGGATGTATCGTTTGTTTTAGTCTATCGTCAGTTACTGTGAGTTTTTATTTGACTTTTTTACGGTGTGCATATTCCTTTTATGTTGCTATTTACAACGAGTCTGATTGCACACGTTAATTTCCATGTGGATCAATGAAGTGGTTTTGAATTTGAATTAGCCTACATGAAAGAAAGTACGCTGCCCTTTGGATGTCCGAATTTCCTTTTCAGTATCATTGAAAGTTCCTGTTATCCCTTCTCCTTCTTTGCCAGTAAATCTGTTGTCCTTTTTTCTATTGCACCTGAAAGTTGAACAATTGTCCTTTCTGTAAGAAAAAAAGGTCGACCACGTATTTGATTTTTAAATCTTGGTCAGAAACAAAATACTCACTTTTTATATAATGTTGACCATCTCTACAGAGCCCTCCTGTCAGTCCGGCAATTTGCAGCCGGAAACAGTTGGAGGGTTTCTTAATTAAGCATAGCCTTTCCTGGATGAACTTGAGCAAACGTGAAGGTCACTAGTGGTCGATCATCACGGGTCCCTGTATCGCATGAGCGATGAAAACACGTATTGAACAATGAAAACACGTGTCACAGTTCACATAAAAATGTGTCCCGTTTTTTATGCAGGAACGGCGTCCAAGTACGTGGGTTGCTTTTTAGAAAGGACCAACAAGGTATCGCAGGACCTGAAGGAGAACGAAATGCTGCTCCTCGGCAGGACCATGACTGTGGACTTCTGCGTGGACAGGTAGGCTGTTAAACTGATAAATGAATACATGAGTAAGTACATAGATACTAAGATAATTATATATATATATATATATATATATATATATATATATATGAATACATACATTGATGAAATCATTCATTAATTAATAACGTCGTTGGTGAATTACTACAGGACTGAATAAACAGATAAATGAATAAATGAATAAATAATTGAATAGATATAGAGGAAATTCAATCATACATGTTTCAAACTATTATTCAGAGCGTGTCTCAGTATCTGAAAGAGGACGGCGTTGCCACGATTGTGTCTGCATTCAGGTCTGCATTTCGTTTTACAAAAAGCCACAGCCATACCCAGTTATATAATGTTGCTGTATGTGTTCTTTGTGGGATTTTATGTTTTTGTTTTTGTTTTTTTACGGGGTTGGGGGTTGGGGGTTGTCGTTATGTTGTTGTTGTTGTGTGTGTCTAATGTATCTTAACCTCGATTATTATTAGGATGGTATGATTTTGACTGCATGTCATGCATAATGTATTCTGAAAGCAAAACAGACTAGAAATGGAATTGAGGTTTGTAGACTCGCATGTGGAAGCGTAGTGAAAATATGTGATCAACCTGATTATGTTGTGTTTGCGTGTGGGGGGCGGGGCGGGGGCGTGGGGGTTGGGGGGTTGGAGTGGGCGGGGGATTATGTGGGTGGAGGGGTGTGGCTGATCATAAGCATCGGCAGAATGATAGATATCGGTATGCGATATTTGTAGCTGTCTTATTTATGAAGACGCTTCTCTCTCTCTCTCTCTCTCTCTCTCTCTCTCTCTCTCTCTCTCTCTCTCTCTCATCACAGTCTCTCCTGTTTCTCTCGATCAATGCAGATGGCGTTACTGGTGTATTCCAAACTTGGTTTCAATAAGATTGTTCAACAGTGGAACATACAGTCACTCTTTCAGCTGCAATTTAAAAACAAGTAGTCAATAATCGAAAATATTATTCTGTGTTTATTGATGTCAAGAAAATGTATGTAGCCTGCCTTTAATGAAAGGAAGATCCAGGCTTTCGAGAACAAATGCCTGAGGAAGCTCCTTCAAATTTCCTGGATCGAGCACAGGACCAATGAGCAGAATTGAGAACCTTACTGGACCTCAGGAACCTCTCCTTTCAACTGTGAAGAGACGCAAGCTGATATGGTTTGGGCACAACACTCGATACACCAGTCTGTCCAAAACAATCATGCAAGGCACCATCGAGGGCGGGAGAAGAAGAGGAAGACAGCGGAAGAACTGGCATGAGAACATCAAAGAATGGACCGGACTCCATACACGTGAGCTGCTGCCGGTGGCTGCTGACAGAGACAGATGGAGAAGGGAGGTTGCGTCTGCGGTCCTCAGGTTCCCCCCAACGACTACTCTGTAGTTATGGGCCTGAGGTGAGGTGAGGTGATTAAGAGGTATACTGTTCAGTTGTATAGAACTGTGTCCAACAATATTAAACCAGGAATGAGAAGCGCAGTTGGCCTGACAGATATCATGGCTTGCAAAAAAAGAAAGGAAAAAAAAAGGGGGGGGGGGGGAAGACACTGTGAAAAACTGGACAGAATAACGCAGGGAAATTTATGAACATCAGGCAAATGAATCCTGTAATCAGCAAGCACCCGATGAAGACCAAGATCAGTGTCAGCGGACAACTCCTGGAAATAGTGAAGTAGTTCAAGTACCTATACACCGTCATCAGTGAAGAAGGGTCCAAGATCAAATTACCAGCAAGAGCTGCGCAGACTGCAACAGCACAAGCAAGACTGGATGCCATATGGAGAGACAAGAACATCAACCCAGAACAAAGTTGATGCTCCAGCATGCACTGGTTCTCTCTGTTTTCTTAGCATTATGCATCTTCGTCCTGGACTCTCACAGTGTAAATGAAATGCTTCAGAAGTCTTCCTGGCATCTCCTACAAGGACAACATAGCACATGAATAAGTCAGAAAATCCACCAGAAGGACAAATTAAGATCTATAACTACGTGACAAGATGTGACGGGCAGACAGCGAAAGAAGTAAAATAGGCAGACATCACTGAGTGGACTGAGAGGAGCTTTGCCGAAACTCCGGCCCTATCACACGACCGACTGAAATGGAGAATGTTGGTGATGCGTTCAGCATTGCATCACCCCCACGACCAGTCCAGGTTTCGGGACCAGTGACAGTGACAAAAAAGGGGTGAGACAGGGAGATATAGGTTGTCAAATTTTGTTTTCTTTGTGTTATCAACAAAATAGCTTTAGAAATAATTGAGAATAGGAAACACGGTGTTATGTTTTCTCTAGAATTGAAGCGGATATCGTTTCATTGTTAGGAAGAATTGCTGATTTGCACATTCAGTTGAATTGTTTAGAACGACCAGACATCTTTAGTATGGAGTCTATAAATCACAAAGCAATATCATTGTTTCTTAGGAAAGAATATATTTTGCAATGCAGGACGGGTGGGTATCCAGTGATGAAGAAAGAACAGTTGTTAACAGTCATAAACACTTGGGTGTATAAGGTATTTACATCTCATCGAAGTTCAGTTTTTGTGTAGCGTGGGACGATTTAATACTCAGGGCTCAAAAAGCGGAATTGTGTTTCTTCAGGCCGTTATTTAGAAATGAAATGACCTGAATTAAGAAACAAAAACTTTTTGATACTATGTGTCCAGATGCTACCACCGCAATTACCTGTACGCCGGCCTGTCCAAGGGCGCCCGTTGCACGTGCAGCAATACGTTGCTGGACAGCGAGGCCTACTTGCTCGATGACAGTAAATGTAATACACCGTGCACGGGAAACACCGACCAGAACTGCGGCGGGGACCAGAAAATCCACGTCCGGACCACCGGCCGCTGAGTGGACACGGTGTTAAACCAACCAACCAGTCAGCCAGTAAATCACCAGGAAAAGGCACATTGGAAAATAAAAGATAATAATAATGATAATAATGAATCATTTTTACTTTGCGCATTTTTGCGTAATGCAACTCAGTGCGCCATACACACTCCACTCACACAGTTCATGTACATTTCAAGAAATAGATAACATATTGTTACTGATAGAAAACAAGAAACACAGATAAAGATTTGAAATTGCCTCACAGTTGCAATGGCTATCAGTTGAGAGACACATTTAGTGGGGGAAAACAAGCTATATGTCTTTTAATTAAGTAACATATTAAAAGATTCAGTTTGTTTATTGTATACGATTTGCTTATCATACACACCCTAGAAGTCAAGGGATACTTCTCCTAAATCTGAATAAGTATGGACTGTCCGGAGTAACGCCAACCCGGTACTCTTAGCTAGAAGGGTTGGGTGGGGGTGGAGCGGGGAGTGGCAGAGACAGTGTAGGGGTGTGTAGGGTGGTGAGGGGGGAGGTGGATTTTCGAACAAGGGCTGTTTACAAGGATGAATAAATCAAGCGCATGACTAGGTAAATGAATAAGTGAATCAATCAGTCAGTGAGTAATCAACGTTTGGAGAATGGAATGGAAATCAGACTCATTTGTCTTTTAAAGTCTGGATCACGACTTTCTGAAATCTGATACTGAAAAAGTAAATAAGTACTGTAAACCATGCACGGTCTTTGCACTCACCCCTTATTTGCACAAATTTCACACCAAAGTTTGGGGCGACGTTTACTGGCTACTGTCCCCTTGGCAGGAGCACAGCCCCTTTCTTAATTTGACCATGAAGTATTGCTGGCCATTGACTCCAGGCATGACAAGTCTCTCGTTAAACTGCAGACATCAGGAGGGCATTGTTCAAATATGTGATGGGCGTGCTTCAGTGTGGATGCCCACAGACAGACCGACGGTACAGTTTTGTGCTGACAAAACGCTGGCTGCTGAAACAGACACTGCGCCCTGTAATGACGTCACGATCTCACTTGGTTTGTTCAGTGGTACATCAACATTTCACAAGGCGTTCTGTTCTTTATCTCAAGATCTTAATTTAAACTTGCTCTGTTAAACAACTCGTGCCCATTTAAAGATTTTTGATTCAAAGTTGGGGGTGGGTATTTACAAGATATTTTACCTACGCATTTTAAACCCAAAATCACAAATGAAATGATTCTGCATCTTGGGATGAAGAGCAAGGCAGTCCTTATAACAATCTTCAACTCCAGCTGGAAGATAGGATCAGTACCACAGTGTTGGAGGGAAGCAGACATGATCCCCATTCACAAAAAGGGAAAGGACAAGTCGAAGGCTGACAGCTACAGACACATCAGCCTTACAAGCTGCTTAGGAAAGCTAATGGAGAGACTTCTCAACACTAGGCTTGTCTTGCACCTTGAGGAGTATCAGCTGCTGAGCCCTGAACAGGTAGGCTTCCGCCAACACAGATCAACAGAAGACCAGATCACATTCATCACTCAAAGCATTGAGGACGCATTCCAAGAAAAGAAGAACACGCTTGCTGTCTGGATTGACATGGAGAAGGCGTTCAACAAAGTCTGGAAGGACGGACTCGAACTACGGCGATGTGGTGTGTCTGGGAGGATGTACACCTGGATCAGCCAGTACCTACACAACCGCCAAGCCCGAGTCAAGATTCAGGCCAGAAGAGCAAGAAGAAGGTGTTGAGACAGGGAGTACCACAAGGAGGAGTCCTTTCGCCAACGCTGTTCCTCATCTTCATAGATGACATCGTCAGAGAACTGCCAAGAGGGGTCAGAGGAGCGATCTACGCAGATGACCTGGTACTCTGGTGCTCTGAAGAGTACACCACTACAGCACAGGTACGCCTCCAGACTGCGCTCAACTGGACCAAGGAATGGCTTGTCTCTGTCAACTCAAGCAAAACAACCTACACAGTCTTCAGCCTATCCAGCAAGAAGCAAGAGGCGAAGTTGACACTGAACAACCAAAGGCTTGCAGAGGAATCCACACCTACCGACCTGGGAGTAACCTTTGACCGCAGGCTCACTTGGAAACAGCAGATCACCAGATGCTGTAGCAGGGCCAAGCTGAGACTGGCGATTATGAAGAAACTTGCAGGGACGGACTGGGGGGCTGATGAACGTATCCTGAAGAGACTCTATACGGGGAGAGTCCGACCTGTAGTTGAGTACGGGACATCAGCATGGGCATCAGCTGCAAAGTCTAACCTCGACCATCTCAACGAGATACAGAACCAAGCTCAGCGTGTCATAACTGGCGCCATGAGATCCACCCCAATCCTGAAGATGGAGGAGACCACTGGGCTACAGTCATTGGAGGGCAGAAGGGACACAAAGATCCTCATCAAGGCAGCAATATTCAAACGCCTTGAAAACCATCCAATGAACAACAGAATGAGCAGACACACCAAGAGCCGACTGAAAAGAGGCAGCTTCATCCACCAGTCAAGACGCTTTGAAAGACAAACCCCAGTTCTTGATGGAACACGAAGCAAAGCCTATCCCGGCAAATGTCACCCACCCATCTTGGAAGAGGCAGGTATTCCCAACAGTCGTCACCAGCATTCCCGGAGTGGAGAAGAGAGGAACAGTCAGACACCCAAAGGAAGGCCCTGGCCATGGAGTACATCTGCAACCAGTACCCCCAGGAAGACTGGACCCATGTCTTTACAGATGGCTCCGCCACAGAAGCAACGAGGGATGGTGGAGCTGGAATCTTCCTGCGATACAAAGACGGAGATGAAGAAA
Organism: Babylonia areolata; assembly: GCF_041734735.1. Classification (NCBI taxonomy): domain Eukaryota; kingdom Metazoa; phylum Mollusca; class Gastropoda; order Neogastropoda; family Buccinidae; genus Babylonia; species Babylonia areolata. Next base: position 14,736,416 of record NC_134885.1, on the reverse strand, counting down.
TTGCAAACCCAACAGGAAAATACTCCACCAACTTCCGAGCTGAACGAGAAGCCTTCTGTGAGGCAGCCACAACAGTCCCGCTGAACTCCACAAGAACAACAGGGCATGTGGTGGTGTTCTCAGACGCTCTCTCCGTGCTCCAAGCCCTCGAGAACTCCCGCTGCAAAGAACAGAACCATCTCACTTCAGCCCTTGTTGCCTTGAGTGCCAGAGTGAAGAAAGTGGTGATACGATGGGTACCAGTACACTGTGGCATCAGAGGCAACGAAAAAGCGGACATTCTGGCAAAAGACGGTGCACAGAAGGAGCAGGCCAACAAACTGGTGTCATACGATGAAATCAAGACAATCATCAAGGCACACAGCAAGGAATAAAGTGGCGCCTCCAGCACCCCAAATATAACCCAGAAGACAGATACCATTTGCTGGAACGACGGGAACAGGTCAAGATCTTCCGCCTGAGGACTGGACACAACCACCTGCTCCACCACATGCACACAAAATTTGGCATTGGACAGAGTGGAGAGTGCCCTTGTGGTGAGGGACCAGTGACAACCGACCACATCCTTCAAGACTGTACGACGCATGCAGCATCCAGGAGGAAATGCTGGCCAACACCGACAGCAGTGGAAGCCAAGCTGTACGGCACCCATAGGAGCTGCGACGGACGGCAGCCTTCATCGAAGACATCGGGCTGCTCATCTAACGAGGGCGAACGAGGAAGAAGAACAAACCCAAAATGTGGGGTTGGCGTTTACAAGATAGTGGGCGTTTACAAGGTTGCACAGTCTGTAGTGAACAAAATACACATTTTTTATTTCGCTTGGAATGTCTCTTGAAGTCTGTTTTAAAATTATCTGAAAGTTTTGTTTAGAAAAGTGGAGAACCATTTTTTAAAACGATCACAAAGCTCGTAAAGCTAGACCACATTGAAGATAAAAAGATGAATAGGAAACTTACGCAGTATATAGATAGATAGATGGATAGATATAAGTATATGTATATATATTATAGGCCAATTGTAGCAACTTGGAAATACAACTCATTAAAACTTAAACCCGTGTCTGTACATCAGAAGTGTATTTGCAACATGGGGATCTTTTGGGGATTTTTGTTGATGATGTATTTCATATTAGGTTTTGTGCATCAAATAGACGATACTCCCTCAATGCTTATTGCTCTTCCCGAGAGACAAGCATGTCTGGTAATAACACACAGCAGGTGCCTGAAATAAATAAATGACGTGTCTTTTTGTTTTGGCGCGGCTTTGTGGCTTTGTGTGTGTGTGTGTGTGTGTGTGTGTGTGTGTATGCTGAATCAGAACAGGCACAACTGAAACCACAAACTGGTTTAGCAGCAGCACGGGGTCTGTAAGCCCAGGATTTCTCGCAATTCCACGATTTCTCTCACTTTGGCAGAAATCGTGGGATTGCGAGAAATCGTGGTCGTTCCCCTCCCACGTTTTCTCTCAATTGCTGGAAATCCTGGGGAGCGCCCCACGATTTCTCACAATGTGTGAAAAATCGTGGGAAGTGCCCCATATTTTTATCAAAAATATTTCCGGTATCATCGGAGTTGGTTTCTTGTCTTTTCCCAATGGTTAAAGTGTTGCACTTTCAATCTCAGGGTCCTGGGTTCAAATCTCGGTGGCGCCTGGTGGGTAAAGGGTGGAGATTTTTCCGATCTCCCAGGTCAACATATGTGCAGACATGCTAGTGCCTGAACCCCCTTCGTGTGTATACGCATGCAAAAGATCAAATACGCACGTCAAAGATCCTGTAATCCATGTCAGCGTTCGGTGGGTTATGGAAACAAGAACATACCCAGCATGCACAGCCCCGAAAACGGTGTATGGCTGTCTGCATGGCGCGGTAAATAAACAAAACGGTCATACACGTAAAATGTTACATGTCTGAGTGTGTATGTGTGCGTGCATGAAATCTGACGGAATGACTCAGGAAACAAAAGATGAGCACCCAGTGGCAGCCGTCAGTCGGCTCTACCCAGGTAGGCAGCCTGTTGTGCAAATGACCCCGTGTATGTAAAGCGCTCAGAGCTTGGTCTCCGACCGAGGATAGACGCTATATAAGTATCCATATCAATCAATCAATGTAAACACACATGTAGTCCAGAAAACGAAGAGACCAATCTTGTAGATAAAAACGTCTTTGAACTAAAGCTGCTTTTTGTTATTTTGTAATCCATTTGTTTTCCACGCTTGTTTGTTTATCATCTTCTTGATTGATTTTGTGCGGTATTCGCTTTGTTTCTGGTGCTGTGTTCTTATGTGGTGTGTCTGTGTGTGTGTGTGTATGCGTGTGTGTATGTGTGTGTGTGTGTGTGTGTGTGTGTGTGTTTGTTCGAGTGTGGATGCGCGCGTGCGTGCGTGTGTGTGTGTGTGTGTGTGTGTGTGTCTTTCTGCTTACCTGATTTTGTGAGGCGACTTGGGCCGTACTCATATAGCCTATTAGACGCTGCAGGAATTGACATTATTAGTAGTATTAGTATTACCATCATAATTATCATCATCATTATTACCAGTGGTAGATGAAGTAGTAGTATCGTTGTTGTCATTGGCAGATCTGAAGGCAGAGAACGCACGTTGGTGTAGGGGACGTAACCCGCTGTATTGTATCTGCCGGACCCGTTGCTTCTGACAGGATTCTTTCTCTCCAACTTTGACGATGAGAAGGGAACAATACAAAGATCGTACTGGCCTCGTTAAAACAACAACAACAACTACTACTGCTACTATCATTATTAGCATTCAACATATCTTCGGAAAAACAATGCCACAGTCAAAACATTATTTGAATAAAAATTGATGCAAATCTAAGTGTGTTTTTATTCTCTTTTTTTTCGTCCAGATTTCTTGAAATGTTCTAATTAAGAAGAAAACTCACTGCTGAAACATTATTTCGGCTTTCTGTATCACTGAATCCAATAATTCACAATCGTCCGGGCCATCAGAGAACTAAAATCAACAGCAAACAAACAATAACCCCTGGCTCCAAAAGTCGAGAAAAAAAGATACCCTCATCAAACAGCAACATTAATGAAATAAGAAGAAAACGGTGCGGAACGAGAGCTCATTACATGGTATGGAATATACGGTTAAAACCAGTTAAAGGTCCTGAGGCAGCCTTTAACCGCATTCAGGACAGTGAATTCATATCCACTGTGTCTATGGCTCGGCATAGGAAGGCAGGGTCCTATCCTCTCTGTCTGCTGTTTTAACCCTCCCTCCCCAACCGAAGTTAGGAACCCAGTCACACCTGGGAGGAGCGAGGGAAATGAAAGTGCCTTTCCCAAGGATAACACCAGGCGGAAACGGGGCATCGAACCCTGATCATTGGCAAACACTAGAAGTCCAACGCCTAACCAACTTTGCCACGGCGCCACGTCAGATATGGGGAAATGGTTAACAATTGATTAATTAATCAATTAAAAACAGTAATAATAGGATGGTTTGT
>NC_134885.1:14725444-14727944 GCF_041734735.1 Babylonia areolata | reverse complement strand
CATCAGTGACAGTGGTTGGGGAAAAATGGGCAGCCTCACATACTTTGACCAAGCCCACCAAAACCCTAAAGGGACCAGGAAATACCAAACTGAACATACTCGGCACCTTTCAAGCACAGCTGCAGCACAAAGAAAAGACAACAACAGAAACGCTCTACGTCATCAAAGGACAGACATGCTCCCTCCTCAGCAGATCAGCCTGCACCAAGCTTGGCTTAGTTGCACGCATCCACAATGTGACACAGACAACGGATTTCAAGCAAGAATTCCCTCAACTTTTCACTGGTCTCGGGCTGCTGCAAACCCCTTACTCCATTTCCCTCAAGCCAGAAGCCCGTCCAACATGCCTGTATGCCCCACGCAAAATTCCCCATCCACTCGTCCCAAAAGTAAAGCGCGAGATCAACAGAATGATGGAAGGAGTCATTTCCCCTGTTACAGAACCCACCAGCTGGTGCTTGTGAATCGTCATTGTTCCAAAACCAAACGGGGCAGTCCGCATCTGTGTGGACTTAAACACAGCTGAACAAAGCCGTGCAGCAGGAAGTTCATCCCATGGCATCAGTGGACGAGAGCTTGGCTAAGCTGTCAAAGTCCAAAGTCTTTACCAAGCTTAATGCTAAAAGCGGATTTTGGCAAGTACCTCTAGACCCTGGCTCAAGGCTCTACACCACTTTCGTCACGCCCTTTGGGCGATTTTGCTTCAATCGCCTCCCCTTTGGCATTAGCTCAGCCAGTGAAGTGTTCCAGCGCCTTATGTCTCAGATCCTGGAGAATATCGAGGGCGTCATCTGCCACATGGACGACATCCTCGTCCATGCAGAGGACCAGCAAACACACGACCAGCGCCTGAGGACAGTCCTGCAACGACTCCAGGAAGCTGGCCTCATCCTGAATGACAAATGCGAATTTTCAAAACCATCAATCCGGTTCCTAGGCCACATCATTGATGAAAATGGCATCCACGTGGATCCAGCCAAGGTGGAAGCCATCACTAGCTTCCCACCTCCCACCAACATCACTGAGCTCCAGCGCTTCCTTGGCATGGTAAACCAGCCAGCAAAGTTCACACCTAACCTTGCTGACATCACTGCACCACTATGGGGCCTACTCCGCAAGGACACAGCATGGACATGGGACGACCAACAAGAGGCAGCTTTCCAACAAACAAAACGCCTCCTCACCTCTACACCAGTCCTTGCTCACTGCAGCCCTGACCGAGAGACAACCATTGCAGCTGATGCTTCCAACACAGGGATCGGGGCAGTGCTCTACCAAGCACATGACGATGGCACACGACGACCCATCTGCTTCATTTCAAGATCACTCACAGATGCAGAGAAGAATTACGCAGTCAGCGAAAAGGAAGCCCTGGCAGCTACTTGGGCCTGCGAGAGACTGAGGGAATACGTCTTGGGACTGAAGTTCACCCTGGAAACAGACCACATGCCATTGATCCCCTTGCTCAACACAACAGAACTGCACAAGATGCCACCACGGATCCAACGTTTTCGCCTCTGTCTCATGCGATATGACACCAAAGTCATCCATGTGGCAGGAAAAAATCAGATCACAGCAGATGCGCTGTCACACGCACCAGTTTCGCTACCCGACAAAAATGACGTCAACCTTATTGATGATACAACTGCACATGCCCAACAGTGCATCAACATCCTCCCAGCATCAGCTGAAAAGTTACATCGAATAAACACAAACAGCTGACCCAGAAATCACCGAAGTTCACAAGTACTGCACCAATGGCTGGCCCGTCTACTTACCTCACTCTCCACTCCTCCAGCAATACTGGACCAACAGACAGCACTTCACAGTCGTCGATGACCTGCTACTCTTTGATGATCGCATTGTCATTCCCCGTGACATGAGAATGGACATCCTCAACCACCTACATGAAGGACACCAGGGCATCACTAAAACCCGTGCCTTGGCCTCATCTTCAGTTTGGTGGCTTTCCATCTCCTCCCAGATAGAAGAAATGGTCAGCAAATGCCGCAACTGCGCGATACACAGGCCAGCCCCAAAAGATCCATTACTTCCCTCTTCCTTCCCCGAACGCCCATAGTCCAGAGTCAGGATGGATCTCTTTGAACATGATGGCAAAATGTACATCGTCATCATTGACTACTATTCTCAATGGATCGAGATTCGACCCTTAGAAAAAACATCAAGCGCTCACACCATCGTCAGGATCAAGAGTGTTTTTGCAGCCCATGGCATACCAGACGTTGTTATTTCTGACAACGGTCCACAGTTCGCCAGCACAGAATTCAGGGCGTTTGCAGCAGATTACGGCTTCACCCCGCACACCACGAGCTCACCACGGTACCTCCAGAGCAATGGTGAAGCAGAGCGCGCAGTCCAAACGGTGAAACAGATGCTCAAAAAATCCAAAGACCCCTATGCAGCCCTACTCCTCTACAGAGCCACTCCACTGCGCAACGGTCTCTCCCCCAGTGAACTCCTGATGGGGAGGAAACTTAAA
>NC_134885.1:14705444-14720444 GCF_041734735.1 Babylonia areolata | reverse complement strand
GTGCGTGTGTGGTAGTGTGAGTGTTGGAGTGTAACAGTTGTAGTATTGATAGTATGTTACTTTGTGAGTTTTATGCATTGTGTTTTTATAATATTAATGATTCTGTTTTATGTTTCTGCTACTTTTTATATGCTTTCTTGTTTCATTTCAGGTAATGGATTGTAAAGCGCTTAGAGCAAGCTTATGCTTGTATTATAGCGCTATATAAAAATTAAATATTATTATTATTATTATTATCACCACACAACAAGCTCCGGGCCAGGAACAACATCTCTACTGGCACGTGGAATGTCAGAACACTAAGGACGCCAGGAAAATTGGAAGAACTGACACATGCAATGAACAAATATCGCTGGCACATCCTAGGACTCTGTGAAACACGATGGAAAAACATCGGTGAAATACCCACACTTGAAGGCCACAGACTATTTTACAGTGGTAGAGAGGACAAACACGAACATGGAGTAGGGTTCCTGATCCACAAAGACATTGTTAACACTGTCATGGGCTGCCGACCAATATCCAGCAGGCTCACTACCATCCGCCTGAGGGCATCCCCATTCAACATCACCATCATACAAGCATATGCTCCAACATCTGATCACAGCGATGATGAAGTTGAGGAGTTCTACGAACAACTACAAGAAACCCTTGATCAGACACCAAAGAAAGACATCATAGTAGTACAAGGTGACTGGAACGCCAAGATCGGAGAAGACTCCTACAACACCTGGAAGGGCACATGTGGACGATATGGTAACAACGCTACAAATGAAAGAGGTTTGAGACTCCTGGAATTTGCCTGCTTCAACAACCTGAAGATAACAAACACATTTGGACCACACAAAGCATCCAGAAGATGGACATGGCACAGCCCTGGAGGAGATCACCACAACCAAATAGACTACATCATGGTAAAGAAGCGTTTCCAGTCTAGCGTGAACATTGCCAAGACAAGAAGTTTCCCAGGAGCTGACATTGCAAGTGACCACGACTTGGTAATGATGACCTTCAAACTCCAACTGAAGAAAACAAAGAAACAAAGCTTCTCAAGACTGAAGTTCGACCTGGAAAAATTGAAAGATCCTGAAGTACAAGAGGCATTCCAAGCCATGATTGGTGGGAAATTCGCGCCACTCATCACTCTCGATGCAGATGACGCCGACCTGGATACACTCGTAAGCGACTTCAACGCAGCTGTAACTGAAACAGCCCAAACAACTCTTGGAAAACAACGCATCAAAAAGAAGCCCTGGGTCACGGACGACATCCTACAGCTGTGTGACAAACGTAGAGACCTGAAAAAGAAAAAGAATGAAGAAGAAGGGGCAAAACAGTACAAAGCAGTTAACACCGAAATCAAGAGAAGCATGAAGAAGGCAAAGGAGAATTGGATTGAAGGAAAATGCCAGGACATAGAGGAAAACCTGACAAGAAACAACAGCAAGAAAGCCTACCAAGTTGTGAAAGAACTGACCAACACAAGGCAAGGTAGAACTATGTCCAACATCCAGACCAAGGATGGAAAATGTCTAACAGAAGAACAAGACATCCTAAAGCGATGGACAGAATACTGCTCAGAGCTATACAACATACAGACCACAGGTGATCCAGCAATACTGAATGTTCCACCAGCCACTGATAACAGTAATCACCCCATACTCCGTGAAGAAATAGAGGCAGCAATAGCATCGCTGAAAAAAGGGAAATCGGCAGGAGTGGACAACATCCCATCAGAACTGGTCCAAGCAGGGGGTGAAGTTATGATAGATGTGCTACTGAAAATCTGCAACAAGATCTGGCAAACAGGGGAATGGCCCACACCGTGGACACAATCACTGATCATCACCCTTCCCAAAAAGGGCAATCTCCAGCAGTGTCAAAACTACCGCACCATCAGCCTGATTAGTCATCCCAGCAAAGTCATGTTGAAGATCCTGCTTAACAGACTGAAACCACAAGCAGAAAACATCATTGCTGAAGAACAGGCAGGTTTCAGACCAGGAAGGAGCACAACTGAACAAATCTTCAACTTGAGGTTGCTATGTGAGAGGTACCATCAACACCAACAAGACCTCTACCACGTCTTCATTGACTTTAAGAAGGCATTTGACAGGGTCTGGCATGCAGCTTTGTGGGCTACCATGAATCTGTACAACATCAACGCCAACCTGATCAGACTGATACAGCACCTCTATGACAAAGCCACCAGCGCCGTCTACCTCAACAATAGCATCGGGGACTGGTTCAGAACCACAGTCGGAGTGAGACAAGGCTGTCTACTCTCCCCAACACTCTTCAACATCTTCTTAGAAAGAATAATGACTGACGCACTGGAAGAGCATGAAGGAACAGTCAGCATAGGCGGCAGAACAATCACAAACCTACGTTTTGCCGACGACATTGATGGACTGGCTGGAAAAGAAGAAGAACTGGCAAGCCTGGTCAAACATCTGGACAAAGCCTCCACATGGTATGGAATGCAAATCAGTGCGGAGAAAACCAAACTGATGACTAACAACACCAACGGCATCAGCATTGACATCAAAGTCAACGACGAAAAGCTTAAAACAGTCCACAGCTTCAAATATCTGGGAGCAATCGTGTCAGATGAAGGATCTAAACCAGAAGTACTCTCGAGAATTGCCCAAACAACAACGGCACTCAACAAGCTGAACACCATCTGGAACAACAAAAACATCGCTCTCAGCTCAAAAATCAGACTGATGCGTTCCCTGGTTATATCAATATTGCTCTACGCCTGCGAGACTTGGACCCTGACTGCAGACATCGAGAGAAGAATCCAAGCTGTCGAGATGAGATGCTTTCGTAGACTACTTGGCATCTCCTACAGAGACCACATCACTAACACGGAAGTGAAGAACAGAATCAAGCAAAGTATTGGACCCTACGAAGACCTTCTGTCCATAGTGAAAAAACGCAAACTTAGGTGGTATGGACACATCTCCCGATCATCTGGTCTTGCCAAAACGTTCCTGCAAGGCACCGTACAAGGAGGCAGAAGGAGAGGACGGCAGAAGAAGAGATGGGAAGACAACATCCGGGGGTGGACAGGCTTGACGCTCGGTGACGCCCTGAGGAAATCAGAAAACCGTGAAGAGTGGAGAGGGGTGGTGGTCAGGTCAGCAGCGGTGCCCCAACGGTCTGAACCCAGACAACGGGAGAGGTGAAGGTGAAGGTCATCATCATTAAAAATAAAATATTATATATATATCTACATTTTTACCTGTCTGGGTACTTACCAGTGTTTTCTACATGGAGCAGAGCCCAAAATACCAAGAGTTTGACCTAACTGTGTGTGTATATATGTTTATACTATAATTTTGTTCATGATATGAAATTTGCAATCATCACATTAGAAACTATAGATCAGATACATTTTATTGTGTTTGAATTGGGTTATGCTGCTGGTCAGGCATCTCCTTGGCAGATGTGGTGTAGCGTATATGGATTTGTCCGAACGCAGTGACGCCTCCTTGAGCTACTGAAACTGAAACTGAATTCTCTCTCTCTCTCTGTATATATATATATACAAATCTGTATATGTATGCATATATATATATATATATATATATGTGTGTGTGTGTGTGTGTGTGTGTGTGTGTGTGTGTGTGTGTGTGTGTGTGTGTGTGTGTGTGTGTGTGTGCCGGTCATAACTTTTAAAGTTGGCCTTTTCTTGACTGATACAAGTGGCATAGGAAATGAACTTGACAGGATGGCAGGTATGAAAAAGACCCTTATTAAAGTCATGATTATATGGTAAGATGAAATGGTCAAGGTCACAACTTGGCAAAATAGAAAAATGTCAGATAGAGAGCGTGACATGAATTCAATTTTAATCAACCTTGGTCTTGTGACTGGCATACGATATTGATAGGAAACATTTCTGCATGCAAGAGAGAGGTCTTTTAGAGATATTCATCAGCAAACTTGATACAATGATTGGTCATGGTGACACCTATGAAAAGAAGTCAAAGATCAAGGTCACAACATAGCCTATCGGAAAAAAGTATAATAGAACTTTGTTTCTTCCATCCAGTTTTCATTGGTATACCATGTTGTTGTTTGTTTCGGCCAGAACATCAATGCAATGCAAATTTAGATGTCTAAGGTCAAGTCACATCAATGAGTCTTTTTGCCAGATTATCCCTTTCGCATGTTTTGTTGTTGTTGTTGTTGTTGTTTTCTCTCTCTCTCTTTCTCTCTCCATAATTCCTCTGTTTGAAAAGTGCATATCACAAGTGAGTCTTGAAGGCCTTGCCTCTCTTGTTTTTTTGTGTGTGTTTTTTTCCTGCCTGCAGTTTTATTTATTTGTTTTCCTATCAAATTTGATTTTTCTACAGAATTTTGCCTGGGACCACCCTTTTATTGCCGTGGTTTCTTTTACGTGCACTAAGTGCATGCTGCACACGGGACCTCGGTTTATCGTCTTACCTGAATGACTAGCGTCCAGACCACCACTCAAGGTCTAGTGGAGGGGGAGAAAATACTGGCGACCATGCCAGGATTCGAACCAGGGCGTTCAGAGTCTCTTGCTTCCTAGGCGAACGCGTTATCTCCAGGCCATCACTCCAATATACATATATGTATCAGTGCATATCGTAGTACATTAGCAGATACAGACAAAATACATTAAATGCAAAGTAGAAAGGCGTGAACGAAAGGGGTTATTTCGGTTGGTGAATGAAGCATCACACAGAATAAAGGTCTGAGACATGATTGAAGTAAGAGACAGAGAACAGACATAAAGACAACAGAGAAACACAAATATTCGTCATATAAAAACTGTAATGTTCAATATGATGACAATGCAGGCAACAACTACCGATAAACTAGTGAAAGTAGTATATAAAAAGCAAATCAAATAAAAATCTGTAGATTTGCGAAAGAAAATAATACGCATGTGTATGTAAAGGAACAGAAACAACACATGTAAATTTTCTAAAAAGGGCATGATGCGTAACGTAACGGCTGGTGTTTTCCCGCTAGTGACACTGGCTGCGAGGCCTGCCGTTTGTGAAGCAAAAGTCTCTGTACCTTTGATTTGAAGGACCGGAATGAAACGCACGTCCTGATGAACGAAGGAAGAGAGTTCCAAACAACTGGTCGGGTAGAATAAGCTCACCTACTTGTCTGTGCAATGACTTAATTATTTTCAGATGGTTGTGACTGGCATTGCTCCAAACTGTAGTTGCATAATTGATATGAGAAAGACAATATGCTCAAAAATAATTTCTGGTTCGGCCATCAACATAATATCTAAGTTTAATGAGTAAGAACAGATTCCGAGCTAATTGTTTGCAGACATGGTTGATGTGAGCTTGCCAGTTCAGTTCTTTATCAATGATTACCCCAAGAACGCGGTGCTCACAAACTTGTTCAATTGACTTCTTGTTTACCTCCAGCAGCACAATGAGAGGCTTACGTTGGTGTTTCTGTCTGGATGTCAATGTCATACTTTTTGTTTTATGTGGGTTATGTCCCATGTAAGATGTCATTTATTCCCTGTTGTAGCGATCATTGTACAAGATCGATGTCGGTGTCGCTACAATAAAGAGAACTGCAGTGAACAGATCGCAGATGACTTTGCTAGGTTGTGTATCGGCAAGTCTTTTACATAGATGCAAAAGGGCAAATTACACGTTTTCTGGAATTATCAATAGGAATGGTCCAATCCCCCCCTGCTCCTCCTCCAACCCTCCCCACCCCTCCTCCCCCAAGAACCAGACAGAATACCCCGACCCGCCCTCTCACCAACGTACACTCCTTACACATTCCAAAGTGATAGCTTCTCCCCTTCCCACAGTCAGTCCAGACTTCTTTCAAACCCTCCCCCACCAGCTTTCGAGTCACTAATCAACACCGATAAGAAAATGAAGAAGAGTAAATGCAACAATGATCATCTCTTTAAGTTTTTCTTACCATTGTTTGTATTGTTAAGGTTCTTTGACTGCGTGCAAATGAATGAACAACTTAAACAATCCCCGAAAATGATAATAAATAATTAAATGATTAAACAAAATAATACAAAAAGAATGAGATGCATTACATATATCGTAGAATGAAATCAGTACATCAAAACAAAAGCCAAAAAAAAACAACATTCTACAAGTCTTGTTACCTGACGAATGATAGCCGATGGCTTCAAAATCACACACACAAAAGTCAACAAGACTCTGGTTAAGACCGGTATCACTGTGGACAGCTTTTCATGGCATACCACTCCACCTCACTTTTCGAAGTAGCGCCTGAGAGCACCTGCACCATTTACTCCCTATATATACAGGCGAATAATACGCGATGTCTTGGACATCATGTCAGTTGAGAATAACGAGAGGAAGGAGACAGGGCCACGGGGAGAGACGGGGGAGGGAGTTGAGGAAAGAAAGCGGGGGTGGGGTCGGGGGTTAGAGAGGGGTGGTACAAGATCTGTTGGGAATAGCGAAGAGGATGGAGGGGCTTGAAATGGGGAGGAGTAGTGGTGGCGGTGGGGGTGAGGCGGTTGGTGGAGGTTTTTCTTCAATGAGGGGTGTTTTTGTTTTGTTTTTTTTGTTTTTGGTAGGGGTGATTTGTGAACACGAGCTTTGAGAGCTGAACGTTGATGGATTTTGTGCGTGTGCGTGGGTGGGAGTTCTGGTTTCATTTCATTCATCCATTTCTTCATTCATTCAGCCATGTGTCCCTTCGCTCTTTAATTCGTCATTCCTTCAGTGTTATGCATGTTGCCTCGCTGTTTCACCCGATCCGTCCAGTCACCAGGTCGGGCAGGTGAATCAATTCTTGTCAGCTGCCCGTTCCACCCCAGCCCCAGCCCCTTCTCCATTCTCTCCATTCACTGTACTTTTCATTGTTGTTGTGTTGATTAATTTATTCTCTTTACGTCCGGTGTCGGCCTTCTTGTGGGTCCCCAGCCCACTCCTCTTCCCTTCGGAAATCTTTGCGAAGAAAAAAAGTTACAAGGGAGGCATGTTACGGCTATGCCTGTCTGTGTGGCTGTCTATAGGGCATTCCACAAACAGCGATTGATGACACACCGCAGAATAGACTTCGAGCCGCTTTGTATCAAGACACCCTCAAAAACGGAACATGGCTGCCTACAAGGTGGGGTACAAACCGTCATACCTTCAAAGCACTCGAGAACATGAGTGAACGGGAGAAGAAGAAGAAGAAGAAATGGGCCCATCAATACAAAACAAAAGAAACAAAAAAAGAAAGAAAGAAAGTCAACATAGGTACATGAACTGGTAATGATGCTTGTTTTGATTTTCAGCAACGTATGAAAGCGGAAAACACATGTTAATTTTCATTAATTAAAAAAAAAAAATCACAAACACGCATACACAGTATATTGACATAGTTATAAGACTGCCCAAACAGAATACTTAATTATAGGTTCTGTGAGGCCAGATTTGACCCTTTGGTTTCATACATAATGAACGTTTTGACATCTGCAGAAAAATGTAAGATATCATCCTGCTTAATAAAATCACTTTGACCATCATCTTGACTTTCACATTCCCCTTTGGGTCCAGGGTGGCAGAGAGGTTGATGAAACATTTCCAATAATTATGTTTAGTTCTTGAAGGGAAAAAAGTGCTAGGGTTGAAATATGTAACATAAAGTGACAAAGAGATGCACCAACATGAACTTCTCAGAACACCAACAACGAAAAGCACAGCAACTGTCTTTGTTTCTCACTTCTGTGTTGTTCTCTCTACGTAATTGTTTTCTGGCTCGCTTTGTGAAATCTGGAGTTGCGCGCGCGCGCGCGCGCGTGTGTGTGTGTGTGCCTGTGTGTCTGTGTATCTGTGTGTCTGTGTGTGTCTGTGTGTGTCTGTGTCTGTGTTGTGGTTGTTTTCTTTTACCCATCCGCAAGCACTTTCTTTCCTTTAAAACAAATCACTGTTACATGCGCAGAAATAACTGTTTTCTGACCTCCCCTCCAACCTACACTCCCACCCCTCCTCCGCCTCTGATTCCATTTCTCTCCACTCCATCACAGACAGATGTCAGTGTTCTGACTTGGTTTCTTCTCACTTTACTTCTTTCTTCAAAGGTTGGGGGTATGTTTTTTGTGGGGGTTTTAATGAATACGGGTGTGTTTTTTTCTTTTTCTTTTTTTTTTCATGGCGCCGTTATAAAACCTGGTTGTTTCCGGTTATATCAGAAAGATAAAACAAACAAAAATAAAGAAGGAAAGAAAGAAAGGAGACAGAAACAAAGACAGAGAGAAACGAACAAACAAATAAACAGACAATTCTGTCACTCATAAAAAAATAAATAAATAAATAAAAAATAATAAAAAAATCTGGCTGCCTCTGTACGTCTATCAGTCAATCTGTCTTTATCCCCCGCCTGGCCCTTGTGCCTCTGAATCCTCTCTCTCTCTCTCTCTCTCTCTCTCTCCATTTTTTGTTTAGTTAGCATTTTATCGGACAGTTTATCATTATTATTCTTTCGTGGGCTGCAATTCCCACGTACACTCGTATGTACACTGGTGGGCTTTTACGTGTATGACCGGTTTTAGGCAGCCATATTCTGTTTTTTGGGGGTGGGGGTGCATGCTGGGTACGTTCTTGTTTCTATAACCCACCGAACGCTGACATGAATTACAGGATCTTTAACGTGCGTGTTTGATCTTCTGCATGCGTATACACACAAGCAGGTCTGCACATATTTTGACCTGGGAGATCGGAAAAATCTCCACCCTTTACCCACCAAGCGCCACCGAGATTCGAACCCGGGACCCTCAGATTCAAAGTCCAATGCTTTAACTACTCGGCTGTTGCGCTTGTAATGTATTTCTATGGAGTAGAGACCGCTATACACCATTCGTCCCCCACCCCTCCCCTCACCCACAGACACATCCCGCCCCATGGACAGCCTGCACCAACACCAGCAGTTTCAAGGAGGCGTCAAAGCGTGCGGACTGATCAGCATACACTTCACTACACCTGCTTCAATTTTTTTTTAAATCACAAAACAACGACAAACAATACCTAACTTTCTCCAAAACCCAACG
Source organism: Babylonia areolata (assembly GCF_041734735.1). NCBI lineage: Eukaryota > Metazoa > Mollusca > Gastropoda > Neogastropoda > Buccinidae > Babylonia > Babylonia areolata. The sequence goes on along the minus strand of NC_134885.1, from coordinate 14,711,401 downwards.
CGTTTGTCAGGCCTTGAAAGTCTATAATAGCTATGTGTGAAATATTGATATACAATGAAATCAAACAAATAAAACAAAATAAACATTGCATAGAAGGCAAATGACTGAAATAAAACAAGAATAGTTTTAGTTTCAGTCTCTCAAGGAGGCGTCACTGCGTTTAGACAAGCCATACACGCTACACTACATCTGCTAGGCAGATGTCTGACCAGCGGCATAACTCAACCCGGTTGTGTGGTTCGTCCGTCGGGATCGACGAGGACCATCTAGTCATCCTGGGGGTCGGTGGGTTGGGCTCTGTGGGTGCGCAGATGACTGGTCAGGCCAATTCGCGCCCGGAAGGTTCTGACGCAGTGTGGACAGGGGATGGTGGCGGCTGTCGGGGCTTGCTGGCCCTGCTTTTCCTGACCTGTCTGCGTTGCTCTGCTGCAGCGATTCTGTTGGCCTCACAGGATTTGGCGCCTTTGTGGACAGCTGAACGCCACTTTGGTCTGTCCACTGCATTCAGCTCCCATGTGTCGTGGCTGATGTTGAAGGCCTTCAGAGAAGCTTTCAGAGTGTCTTTGAAGCGCTTCTTTTGGCCTCCATGGGAGCGCTTGCCATGTTGGAGTTCGCCGTACAGCAGTTTCTTGGGGAGCCGGTGGTCTGGCATGCGAACTACATGGCCTGCCCAGCGCAGCTGGGCCTGCAACAAAATGGTGTAGATGCTGGGCAAGTTTGCACGAGTGAGCACCTCATCCCTGTGTCAGGGATCTTCTCTTGCCACTTTATGCCGAGAAGTTTTCTGAGGCTGGTGGTGTGGAAGTGGTTCAGCTTTTTGGCGTGGCGTTTGTAGACCGTCCATGATTCACATCCATAGAGCAGTCTGGTGAGAACTATGGCCTTGTATACTTTGAGCTTCGTCTCCAGGGTGATGCCTTTCCTGTTCCAAACGTTCTTATGGAGTCTGCCGAAGGCAGCGCTGGCTTTGGCGAGTCTGGCATTCACCTCGTCGTCGATGACAACTGTGCGAGAGAGTGTACTGCCCAGGTATGTGAACTTGTCCACCGCGTTCAGTCGTTGCCCGTTGATGAAGATGTTTGGTTCAACGTAAGGCTTTCCTGGAGCTGGCTGGTGCATCACCTCAGTCTTCTTTGTGCTGATTGTGAGGCCAAAGTTGTCACAGGCAGCAGAGAACTTGTCGACGCTGTGTTGCATGTCAGCTTCGGAGGCAGCGTTGAGAGCGCAGTCATCAGCAAACAGGAAGTCGTTGACGGTGTCTGTCCTCACCTTGGTTTTTGCTTGAAGCCTCCTGAGGTTGAAGATTGAGCCATCTGTGCGATACCTGATGCCAATGCCTACGTCAGTGTCTCTGAAGGCATCTGTCAGCATGGCTGAAAACATGAGACTGAACAGGGTGGGGTCAAGAACACACCCTTGCTTGACTCCATTGGAGACAGGGAATGGTTCTGAAGTCTCTCCGTTGTCTTGGACTCGGGCCAGCATCCCATCGTGTAGTTGCCGTATGATGGTGATGAATTTTCTTGGACGTCCGTACTTCGCCATGATTCTCCAAAGGCCATCTCTGCTAACAGTATCGAAGGCCTTGGTCAGATCGACATAGTGGAGTAAAGGTCGGTGTTCTGTTCCTGACACTTCTCCTGGAGCTGCCTGGCAGCAAACACCATGTCGATAGTCCCGCGTTCTTTCCGGAAGCCACACTGGCTCTCTGGTAGGAGACCTTACTCAAGGTGCGCTATGAGACGGTTGAGTAGCACTCTGGCCAGAGTCTTTCCTGCGACGGACAGCAGGGATATTCCACGATGGTTGTCACAGGCCTGACGATTTCCTTTGCGCTTGTACAGGTGTATGATGGAAGCGTCTTTGAAGTCCTGTGGAACTGCCTCATGCTGCCAGATGAGCTGGAACAGCTGATCAAGCTTCTCAGTCAGCGCCATACCACCTTCTTTGTAGACCTCAGCTGGAATGGAGTCTAAGCCAGGGGCTTTGCCATTGGATAGCAGACGGATAGCTTTCTGGGTCTCCTCCAAAGTTGGAATGGCATCCAACGACTCACTGACTGGCACCTGGGGGAGTCGGTCGATGGCTTCATCATTGATGGTGGAAGGGTGGTTCAGTACGCTGTCAAAGTGTTCAGCCCATCTCTCAAGGAGTGGAGCAGATCCGGAGATGGTGGGACCGTAGACTTCTTTCACGCCGTTATAGAAGTTTTTCATGTCGTTCCTGTCTGCAAAGCCCTGGATCTCATCAGCTTTGTTGCTCAACCAGGAATCCTGCATCTGCCGCAGCTTCAGCTGGATGGTGCTGCGTGCGCTCTTCAGTATGTCTTTCTTTGACTGTAACTTGGGATCTTCAATGTGGGCTCTGTAGGCTTGGCGTTTGTCTTCCAGCAGCTGCTTGATCTCAGTGCAGTTCTCATCAAACCAGTCTTTGTGCTTCCTGGCAGAAGGCCCCAGGCACTCCATGGCAGTGTTGTACACCGTCTCATGCAGTGCGCCCCGTGCTGCCTCCACATTCTGGTTGTCCAGCACGGTGGACTCAAGGCGTTCCTCCAGTGTGTCAGCAAAGCTCTGCTTGATGTTGCCTAGCTCCAGCTTGTTGACATTCAGGCGTGTGGGTGCTTTCATGCCCTGAGGCCGTCTCTTGGGCTGGATGCGGAGGTTGAGTTTGGAGACGATAAGGCGGTGGTCTGTCCAGCACTCGGCGCCGCACATGGCCCTCGTGACTCGTATATCCTGCCTGTCCCTCTTCCTGACGATGACAAAGTCGATGAGATGCCAATGCCCAGACCGAGGATGCATCCATGACGTCCTGTTACGGGCAGGGAGGCAGAAGACGGTGTTTGTGACAAGAAGGTCGTGCTCGGCACATGTCTGGAGAAGTAGTTGACCATTGCTGTTACAGTTACCAATCCCATGCTTCCCAATCACGCCTTCCCAGGAGGTGCTGTCACAGCCAACTCTCGCGTTAAAGTCACTAAGAATGATGAGCTTGTCTGCGTTGGAAACAGTGGTGATGACAACGTTCAGGTCTTCGTAGAACTTGTCCTTGATCTCATCCGGGTTGGTCATGGTGGGCGCGTAGGCGCTGACAATGGTGGTAAACTTCTTCCCGTTGCATAAAGGGAGTTTCATCGTCATCAGGCGATCGTTCACTCCTTTCGGGGGGCCAACCAGCTTGCCAACAAGGGTTGTCTTCACTGCAAAGCCAACTCCAGCCTCACGTCTCTCTTCAGGTCCGCGACCACTCCAAAAGAAGGTGTAGCCTGCGCCTCGCTCACAGAGTTCGCCTTCTTCTGCGAGTCTGGTCTCACTTAAGGCAGCGATGTCGATGTTGTACCTGGCTAGTTCACTCGCAATGAGTGCTGTGCGTCTCTGTGGTCTGGCTGAGTCGTCTCTGTCCAGAAGCGTACGCACGTTCCATGTGGCAATGGTCAATGGGGTGCTCCTTGTTTTCTTCTTTCTTTCCTTTGTGTATCGACCGCTTGAGTAGGGTCCCCGTCAGCCGCGGTATGCTGACTAGGGTGGTGTGGAGCAGGCAATGTTTAGGGCACCTTTTCTAGCCCCTTCCTCATACCATGGAGGTGAGCAGTGCTGTCCTGAAGAGGGCTGCTCAGTCGCTCAGGGGGCTGCCGATCTCCACCGCTGCTCCAGTCGGTGAAAAACGACCCTATGGCCTGAGCCACCTGTGTGCATGTCCGCGGCTACGACTGCCAGTGTACCCACACCTGTCGCTTCGTCGCTCGCCTGTCGCCACAGGGCTTGGGGAAAATGATGGTATGGGATGAAGGATGACTGATGACTTGCGCGATGACTTTGTTTATAGTGAGGAGGAGTTGCGCACCGTCCACCTCACTCTCTTGTCCGAGACCGTCTGTATCCAGTGGCAAGACGAGGTCAAGACGACTGGAGATGGAAACGGATGCAGTGGATGACCAGGATATCCTATGTGCCTCATCCTGCCCTAAGCACTCCACAGTGCTCTGCTGCAACTGCCTTCCTCTCCGTTGAACCGTGAAGGTTTCTTCCGCAGAGTCCGCCGGATCCAGTCTTCACATGCTTGGGTAGACAAGCCCTAACTTACCGAGGGTTTGAGACCCGTCGGCTACCCTCACCTAGTTTAGCCAGCCTCTCAAAGCCGTTGCCCGGGGGTTGGGCGCTGCCGCATGCTAGCAGCTTCTAGGACCCATAGGTGAGAGCTGAGTGCCGGTGGGGACCAATCGAGGACGAACCACTCCGTGAAGAGCGTGACAAACCCCCCCTCTAGAGGTACTACCCCTCCCGTGCACCCCCTAACCCCCAAGACCGGAGTCGTGACCATAGCCAGAAACGTGATCTGCATTTGCTCGTGAGGAGCAACCTGAAACCATGTGTGTGTGTGTGTGTGTGTGTGTGTGTGTGTGTGTGTGTGTGTGTGTGTGTGTGTGTGTGCATGTTTTACATTTATTTGCTTATTTGCCTAGTTATCATCATTATTGTCTTTTTATTTTATTTTCATTATTTTTTATATTATTATTATTATCTTTATTATTATTATTATTATTATTATTATTATCATCATCATCATTATCATCATCATCATCATCATTATGATTGTTGTTGTTATTGTTGTTGTTGTTGTTGTTGTTGTTATCGTCATCATCATTATCATTATTACCTTTTTTTTTCTTTCTTTCTTTTTCTTTTTTTCTCAAGGCCTGACTAAGCGCGTTGGGTTACGCTGCTGGTCAGGCATCTGCTTAGCAGATGTGGTGTAGCGTATATGGATTTGTCCGAATGCAGTGACGCCTCCTTGAGCTACTGCTACTGATACTGTGCTCAGTAGTGGGACGTACAATGGGAGATCTTCAACGGATCTCACTCATTGAAACATTACATTTTTAGATAAGACTCTTGACACGAAAAATATATTTTGTGTGTTTTACATTAAGTGTGAAGGTCTTACATTACACAGTATACATTTGCCCAAGTGGTCTTTTTGTAAAATACTTTAGGTATACCTTTTATGAACATTCAGTAGGAAGCACGTGTGATTGTTGGCGATGATATCTTCTTGGAAGGAGGCAAAGGAGGACACTAGAATTATTCAGAGAATGATTCGTGCATAGGCTTCATCACCTACAGCATAACCTCCATGAGCAACCATCGGCACATCTTGCTTTTACTTAGTTGGGTTCGGGCAAGACAGTAACACTCTGCTTGCACTGAATGAGCGTTTGAATTTTATTGTTGTTGTTGTTTTGTTGTTGTTGTTGTTGTTGCTGTTGTTTTACTCTGTGTGTGTGTGTGTGTGTGTGTGTGTGTGTGTGTGTGTGTGTGTGTGTGTGTGTGTGTGTGTGCGTGCGCGCGCGCGCGCGATTTTTTTAGTCAGCGACTTTTGTAGTAAACACATCTCAAGTCGAGATGAAAGCAGAGAAAGTTTGAAAACTTGATAGATCTATATCACGATTGTAAAACAATGAAATGCCGATCGATGTGAATTGATTAAAATAGAATTGCTCTGTTCCAGCACAAAACTTTCAGTTCGTCAAACACGCATTGACACGGTGAGCAAAAAATCTTAACTTGGATCGTTATGTATATCTATTGTTAACCACCCAACTCAAGTTACCCCCCACACCCTCCGGTGGCGGTGTTTTTGGTTGGTTCCTAACGATGGAAGTTGAAGCTGCGACAAATGCCCTCCAGTGGCTATCGTCATCCATACGCCCGAAAACCAACATGCCATGATTCTAACAGACTCAATGAACCTCATACAGAAAATTGAAAACGGAATGGGAAGCCCAGAGTGGCATAAGGCAATGCGCAACTTTCAGATTCAAAAACTCACATGGTCATACTGCCCGGGACATGCAGGAGTTAAGGGAAATGAGCGAGCTGACAGACTTGCTGGAAATGCAGCACCAACGAGCGGCCTACATCTAGGAAAATCGGAAATCCTCAGAAAAGTCAAAGAAT
>NC_134885.1:14700444-14702944 GCF_041734735.1 Babylonia areolata | reverse complement strand
GAGGTGAGTCAGTGCATACAAAGGCTAATGTGTTTTACACTCTGTTAAGGTCTTTCACAATATACATTCACCCAAGTGTTCGTTTTGTCAGCGATTCACCTGTTCACTTAATGAATATTCATTGGGAGCATAGGCATTTATTTGACAGTTCTTGAGAACATGTCATTAAAGGGAGGCGACAGTAGCCGCTAACTTTTATTCAGAGAAAGAATTGTGTACATGTCTGATTACTTACTGCATGTCCCCGAACGACCATCCGGAAGCAACTGGTCTCAGTTACAGTCCTCAGTTTGTCAGTTTGCATGCACGTATCAATCGTTTTCAAGTATACAAAAAGCGGTCAACTTCCGCCCTTATTTGGAAAGAAACATTCCGGAGTTTTCGAAGAACTATATGACCTTTTGTTTTGCAGTCACGGATTCCAAAACATGAATAGCAAGGTCGTGATGGACCTTCAAGAAAAAAGCTATAAAAAAACAAAACAAAACAAAAACCAACCTGGAATTGTCCAAAATGATTATCGAACATATTAAGCCCGAAAATTGATATAATTATTGATATTGATACTTATACAGCCCTTTTTCTCGGTCAGAGACTAAGCTCTACGCTCCTAGCACTTTACAAACACGGTCGTTAACACAGCAGGCTGCTTACCTCAGCAGAGCGGACTGAGAATCGTAATTAGGCAGTTGTCATTCATTTCCTGTGTCACTCCCTAGGGCTACAGTTACTCCCCTCCCAATACACACACACACACACACACACACACACACATTGTGTTTCCGGATTTTGTTAAGATTTATCAAAGTTAAAAAGACGTGTTAAAAACAGAGAATGTTTGAATCTTTGATAAATCTATAATTATTATCATCGTAAATAAACGCAATTCCGACCGATGTGGGCTGCTCAGGACAAAATTGTTTCGTGTTTATCAGCCGCCGTGGCGAAGTGGTTAGCGTCGCGGACTGATGGCTGGGACGGGAAGTGGGTTTTCGGCCCGCAGCCGGCTCCTACCCAGAGTTGAGTGTGCTATGGGCTTAAATGGGAAGACTGGGACCACACAGTGGAGTATCATCCACTTCACTGATGCGTCTTTGCGTGTGTTGCTCTAATTTCCTGACCAACACTGCAAGTGTCTTTAAACTCTCGAGCCTGGTTGACACCGGGATATCATTATGACAGGAAGCGTAGAGTACAGCCTTGTCACGTAGCCCCAAACCTAAATGGACCTCCATTGTAGCATCGTCATCATGATCATCATGATCATGATCATCATCATCATCCATCCACCCCAACTCTGCCATACCCCTCCACCATCTGCGGGTTTTGGGGTTTTTTTTTGTTGTTTTTTGTTTTGTTTTTTTGTTGTTGTTGTTTTGTGTGTGTGTGTGTGTGTGTGTGTGTGTGTGTGTGTGTGTGTGTGTGTGTGTGTGTGTGTGTAGCAGGAATCACACGTGAGCCATAGAGACTTTTCCTCTTGTATTTGCTGTGTTCTGTTCCTTTTTTTTAAAGAGAAACTTAGAAGCGAAAAAACATATTCATGCGAAATCAACGTAGCGCGCGCGCACACACACACACACACACACACACACACACACACACACTGTGTGGGTGTCTTTTTTCTTCCTCATCTGCACAGTTTAAATGGCATTACTCCCACGCTGCTTATTACGACCACCCTTACTACCCCCGCCCCCTCCACACGCACAGCCACAACGGGTTTCGTCTGCCTCAGTCTCAGCACCGACAATCCACAGGGAAGTGTCGTTGTCAGGTCATCAGGAGGCCCCACACCAGAGGAGAATCTGCACTGCTGCTGGGCAGAAATGCGCGTTACCTACCATTCCAAAAGGGTGAAAAGTTTCACACCTCTACTTCATTCAAATAATGACAGTTCAGTTCGGTTCAGTTACCCAAGGAAGCGTCACAGCGTTCGGACAAATCCATATACGCTACATCACATGTGCTAAGCAGATACCTGAATCGCAGCGTAACCCAAAGCGCTTAGGCTTTTAGAAAAACTGCATACTCAAGTAAATGGATAAATCATTAAATTGATGAATAAATAAAGAAAATATATAGACACATAAATAAATGAATAAATGAAATATAAATGAATAAATAAATAAATAAATGAATAGACAGATAAACGAAAAACATAATAGGAAAGCAGACAGGTTATGAAATAAGATAAAATGCAGGAAAAAATAATACTAATGAAATAAAAATAAAATAGAATAAATAAACAAATAAGATAAAAAGACAATAATGATAATGAATAAATAAACAAATATAAATGTAAACACACACACACACACACACACACACACAAACACACACACACACACACGCACACAAACACACACACACACACACACACACACACACACACACACACACACACACGCACGCACGCACGCACACTCACACACACACACACACATTGTAACCCCCACGATGCACACCCACATCCACCCCTACACACACATATACGCAAATA